>NW_022060065.1:1200000-1539440 GCF_007399415.2 Gopherus evgoodei | reverse complement strand
TTCTGTCTGTATTTCTTGGGCCAGACGATCCATGAGAACTTCTAAAATTCAGAGCAGATGTTGGAGGTAGTGTGCAAAGCTGGTGTAAAAGCTTCCACTTGCACTGTCATGATCCTGGTTCTGGTCAGTGTGTACTCCCACCACACTCTTTGTTAAAACAGCCTCAGGGCTGGTCCATAATGGCCATAAGGGGCCAAATAACTGTCTACGATCAACACAGCAGAGTTGCTTCCAAAACACCACCCCCTTCCAGTAACATTTCCCCACTATGCTGGCAGAAAGCAGGTGCATGGCATAGAAGCCCCTAAATCATCTGCCTGATCACCTTAGCTCTGAGGTGATTCTCCCTCAGCCATTTACTTAGCTCTTCTCCCAAAATATACTGGCAATATTGCACAGAGAGGGTGTCATGCAGCTGAAGACCTGGCCCTATATTCAGACTTCAGCCTACACCAAGGGGAGCCCGTCCAGGTTGGTGGGTGGGAAGGTTGACAATGAGATGAAACATTTGCCTACATTTAATTTCTTTGCTGTTTATAACCTTTAAACAGAGGAGGCCTGATGTTAATCTGATTGGCTGGGGTGAGGATGCTTTAGCCAGTTCGATAGATTCTGAACAAGATGTTCAGGCTATTGGAAGGACAGGAGCCTGAACATGTCATTGTTTCCTGTTTATTTTAAAAAACCAAAACAGATACAGTTGGGAGACGTATGAGATACAGGAGGAAACATCATTGATTTGTGGCAGTCCTACTCTTCTCTACCAATGAAGCATTATGGGTAATATTCCCTGCACCCACCAGTCCCATCTGCATTGCTCTGGCAGCACAAAGGGCCAGATTCCATCTCCTATCTGAGTCCCCAGAGAGTGTGGAACTGGCAGTCTGCCCCTGTACCACACTCCCCCACAACCCTGAGCATTCTGTGTCCTGGTTACCTCAGCGGGGGACTGGGGCTAGCTGGCACAGATTAGAGCAGCTCATAGGCTGAAATGAGTCTGAACCAGAAATCAGGCAGACAGTTATGGCTCCCTGCCAGCCTGCCTCTTCCCTCTTAAAGTTGAAACTCAGTGGCACAAAATGCACAGCCCTATTCACTAGCACAGTGTGAATTATTTCCTGGTCTTTTTTGGGACAGTTTTCACCTGAAATGCTTCGAGGAGTTGAGCCCGATGACAATGTGTACTGTGAGCTTCTTGTTGCAAAGTTCTGTTCTATCAGTGACTTACTGATGTGACATTTTCTAAAATTTAAAAAAAATACAATGTAAAAACAGTAACAGCTACACTTATCAGGAGTGGGCCCTGTGGCCATTTCCTCTAAAATACTGCTTCCTTTTAGGCATGTTTCCTTTATTTAAATATGTGTTTGTTGAATTCCTAGTAAGTCCTTAATGCCTATTTTGAATAAACCAAAACACAGACAGGTATCTATTAGTCTCACAATAAATACATTAGAGAGACCAGGTGGGTGAGATAATACCTTTTATTGAACCAACTTATGTTTTTTTTTTCCTCCTCACAGAATATCAGGATTGGAAGGGACCTCAAGAGGTTATTTAGTCCAACCCCCTGCTCAAAGCAGGACCAATCCCCAAACAGATTTTTGCCCCTGATCCCTAAATGGCCCCCCCTTAAAGATTGAACTCACAACCCTGGGTTTAGCAGGCCAATACTCAAACCGCTGAGCTATCCCTCCCCCCAGTAAAAGAGATAAGCTTTCAAGCTCCACAGAGCCCTTATTGATTTGCATGGGATTCTTGGAAGAGTCCTGAACTGCCCTATAAGGGACACATCTGGCTGACTCTGTTTAGAAGAGACAGTCCAGAGTGCATGCCTGAGCGATCACCTGAAGGCATGTACTCTGAGCATGATAGAGGGGCAGCAGGGCCAGATTTGAGTAATGTTGCAACCCCATGTGCCAGGTCACAATGCCACGCAAATTTGGGGTGGCCAGGCAGGTAACCTGGGCCCCTTCCTTAGGAACATTTTGGTTGCACCCTCCCTCGCTCAAACACTGGTGGGGCTGGACCACTTTCCAGAATATTGGTGGGGCCCACTCCCCTCGGGCCCATATAACTCGGTGCCTATGTCCTTGGTAGGGAAGCTCAGGCACAGATAGTTATGCAACTTACTTCTGGCCACAGATAGTGGCTGATCTGGATGGCCAGGGAAAGGAAAGAGGAGGCACCTCTAATAGTGGGCTATGCACTAGTGACTCCTACTTTCTACCCACCATCATCTCCTTTATACCCCAGGGGATGCAGACTGTATTCTGGCTCCTCTCCCTTTGAGGGTTGGGAACACCACTGCCATTGTATCTGCTATGACCCTCAGCTGGACCTAGCTATCTCAATGCTTAGCCTGCCAGCTGCACAGCCCTCCTGCCCCGTGCTGTCTCCTGTGTTTGAATCTAGCATGACGCTGTGGGAGGGGTGTATGAGATCGTGCCTCTTAACTGAGGCTGCGATTTAATCATGGAGGTCAGCCTGCGGTGGTCAGGAGCTGCAGCTCCCGGCCTCTGCAGGCGGCAGGGGAAGCCCCAGAGCTCCCAGCCCCTGGGGGATGGCAGGGGAACCCCCAGAGCTGCCGGTAGGGGGGGGAACCCCTGAACTCCCGGCTGCCACAGGTGGCGGTGGAACCCCCAAGCTCCCAGCCGCCGCAGGCAGTGGGGGATCCCCAGAGCTGCAGCCTGCAGGCAGCTCCTCGCCCCTGTGCAGCTGCCCCGCTTCCGCTGGTGTAGGAACCCGCAGATCCCCATTTTGTCACAGATATTTTTAGTAAAAGCCACGGACAGGTCATGGGCAAAAAGGAAAAATTCACGGAAGCTGTGACCTGTTTGTGACTTTAACTAAAAATATCTGTGACAATTCTTAGCCTTACTCATACCCATTAACCCAGCAGCGTGCTAAACTCATACACAAGCGGCAGCAGTGAGCAGCAGGACTTCCCGGTCCCCTCTCCTAAAACACCCTGCTCTTGAGCCTCCTAACCTCACGATTCTCCAGAGGTGGGGTCCCTGAAGGATATACTAATCTAATTTCTGTTGGGCCCACATTCCCCTGTCAACGAGAACTTAGATCCACAGATCAATGGGATCTGTGTTGTATCGCCCACTGCTTTGATAGTTCGGGGTAAGTGGAGGAGTCAGGCAGTCTAAGCCCTGAAGCTTCCTGGAAAGTTGCACTGTAGGCCAATCCTAACCTGGCCACAGAATGAGTCAGTGTAGAGTCAAAGTTAGAACTCAGGATCTTGACTCTGAAGCACCTGCTCATCTCACCCCTCTTAGTGTGTGTGTTCATAGCCCATCATTATTTGGTTTGTTGAAATATGAATTAAGGTTGGGATTTTCAGAGCCACCTACAGAATATAGACACCTAAATTGTTGCCCTGGATTTGAGGGGTGTGTATACCCCAGAATTTGATTAATTGCAACCTTATTACGTGTATTCAGCCACCCTGAAGTAATGAAGCAGAACACCACATAGTTAAGGGTTCATTTGGAGACAGGCTTTTGGAAGCAAGGCCATATCTAGCTGGCAATTTTTGCTAATCAGAATGGGAGGATATGTAAATATGTAAACAGCTGAGACTGAAAACCTTGGTGGTTGGAAAACCTTGAATCCAGACAATTCTGATATTAAAAGTTTATTGAAAGTTAGAAAAGTGATGCTACAGTAAGGGTCATTCTGACCTATGTGTTTTGTAGAAGTTAGTTCTAAAGGATTAGCGAATAGAGTGTACTTTGGAGCAATCCTCTGAAGACATCTTGTGAGACGTTTTTCCTGACACCCTTTCTCTCTGGTGGGTGAGCAACTGGCCACTGCAAACCTGCTGTTAATTACTCAATACCGTCCCAGATGTTTGGTAAATATCTGGGATGTTCTAAAGCTATTGCTTTTGTCTGTGTGTGCTTACAGCTAATAAACTGCAGTTTTAGTTAGAGCACACTTACTTCCATGAATCTTATCAGAGGGAAGTGCTGTGTTCCTGTTGATTTAGTCCTTACACTACCTGGACTGAAATAGTTAAATTGCCCCTGTTGGGGGTTCTGAAAACCCCACGTAACAAAATCACATTACATTTTAATGGGATTTGAGTATCCAAAGTCTTTAGGGAGCCTTGAAAATAAACCCTGAATGTTTTGTGGATTCAGCTCCTCATTAAAGTCAATTAAAATGAAGGGAGAATAAAACACTGAGGAAAAACACATAATAAAGTAAACCTAGATCCTTTAAAAAAAAGTTAAGACGCACCTTGATTTTGTGTAGATACTAATGGTGATAAAGCAAGAGAAATAGTCACTTTCATGGTATTTCAAAATAAAGTGAAGGAGAAAATTCATTAAAAATTAGATACAGCACATAAGTGTCATGATATAGTCCATACTGTAAAATACTGGCAAGATCACAGAATGGGTGCAGAGGGATTGTCAGAGAAAATGAGCGTAAAGTGAATACATTTGAAATGTGCACTATAGTGTGTCCCAGGCAGGCCAAAGGAGTATTTTCATGGACAATAGTAACAGAAGTTTCCCCTTGTCTGGGAAATTTTATTCTAACCTGCCCCAAAGTCACTGCAGAGAAAACCATTATAAAATGAAACATAAGAAAAATGCTTACTTGCCCATTTCTTCCAGAAGACATTGCCCAGATAGCCTGACTCCCTCCAGGAATCTCACTGGGTCAGTGGGAAGGGTACTGGGTATATACTCCTTGTTTCCCAGCAGTCATTGCTGGAAGCTAGAATGACAACTATGCCTGTCATAATGGACTACAGTTTCCAGACTTCTAAATCTCAGAGGCTGGTTGGATGTTCCCGGTAGCCAGCATTATCTTTCATCACTGAGGTAAGAGGAATCTTCTCAGCTCATCCTGCTCATGGGACTCCATCCAAGCCAGGGCTAGCAAAAGAGGTTCACTTGTATAAACCCTATCCTGTTTCCCCAAGATCATTTCTTCTCTCTCAGAGATAGTATCTCTTTTGCCAGTCATACAGGGATTCTCATAGGCCAGCCTGGAAAAAGATGGTATGAGCCCAGCATGGATCCCCTCATAAACCTCAGTGGGTGTACATACTCCCTCACATACCTGAATCACAATTACTGACATCCATCTTGTGCTTGCTGTTGAGTGAGCTTACAGGGAGCAATTTCATGAATTGTAAGGAAATGATTGGAGAACATCTGCAGAAAAAGAAAATGAGTTTTGAAATCAAAACTGGAAAAGTAATTCTAAAGGTTATTCTCATCCACTCAGGATACTGAAACTTACCATGTGACCTATGTGCCCTGTCAACACTGTCCAACACAGTTCAGATTATGTACTATGAATATCCATAAGGAACAGCTGACAAACAATTTACAGGCCACAAACCATTTGGCAAATAATGAATAAGGTTGAGAAAACAATCAGCTCCTCTGATAGTTCCTGATAGGAAAACAGGCTACATTGGTTGAATAAATAAACTGCAAAGAAGTCTTGCAGTCACTGACTGAGGGCCCAGCTCTGCAGGCAGCAACGCAGAAGGAAGGGTGACAATACCATACCATGCCATCCATACTTCTGTGCCGCTGCTGGCTCTGCCTTCAGAACTGGGCTCCTGGCCAGCAGCCACTGCTCTCCAGCTGCCCAGCTCTGAAGGTAATGGGCCACCTGCAGCAGCACAGAAATAAGTGTAGTAGTACCACAAGCTCCCCTACAATAACCTTGTGACCCCCTCCCAACTCCTTTATGGGTCAGGACCAGGACCCCATAAATTACAGCACCATGAAATTTCAGACTTAAATAGCTGAAATCATGACATTTATGATTTTTAAAATCCTCTGATCATGAAATCACCCAAAATGGACTGTGAATTTGATAAGGCCCTAAACATGAGATTACAAGCTCTTCTGGGCAAAGACCACTTCTTTCGTCTGCACTGTAAGTCACACAGCACACTTTTGGGTGCTGTAAAATCACAACTAATTATTTTTAGAGTGAATACCATAGGCCAAGGGGTCTCAAACATTTCACAGCATGGGCTACATTTTAACACACAGATGGACTGTCATGGGTCATTCGCAATGGCATGGATCTCCCTTTCATGCCCATTTACATTTGCCCTCTGGTAACTACAGCAACTGTCTACATGTACGTGGGAAGGTAATATTGGCAAAACATTCAATGATTTTTTGTCTGTCTTTTACAGTGCAGTAGGAAGAAGGAGTCAGCACCATGTGACTCGTCAGCTCTCCTTGGACCCCAAGGAAATGCTCTCTGTACCACAGTTTGACAACAGCAGTAACAACAGAAGACTGCATTGAGCCCTGGTATTATCATTGAAAATTAGGCTAAGTCAAAAGCATAAGATTCAAAAGCTGCCTGCAGCCAGACCACCTCTGACTGTGATCTTATCAGAACACCCACACTGCAGAGTTGGGGTTGGTCTATACTAGGATGAGAGAAGACTAAGAAAAACTGAAGGTACAGAAAGAAGTGGTAATGGTGCATTGAGTGGCACACTTCCATCAGAGTCAGCACTGATGCTATGCTCCAGTATAGTGTTAGGAGAAAAGCATTGTTGACAGGGCTGGTTTTAGGATAAGATGGAAAACAGCTGCTGTCCACTTGTGGTCAGGAAAGATCCTACAGGCTTTTCACAAGCATGGAGTGTTAGCTTCAGTATGCAATTTGAAGAATTATGTTCTGCCTACTCAGATGATTCCTGCAGTTTCCATTCAGGTGAGACTACATGCTCACAGTGGTGCCTTCTGGCCTTAGAATCTCTGGATTGGATAAAACAGGGGTTCTCAAACTGGGAGTTGGGACCCCTCAGCGGGTCGGAAGGTTATTACATGGGGGGTCATGAGCTGTCAGCCTCCACCCCAAATCTCGCTTTGCATCCTGTATTTATAATGGTGTTAAATATAGTTAACAGTGTTTTTAATGTATAAGGGGTGGGGAGGGGGGAAATCACACTCAAAGGCTTGCTACGTGAAAGGGAGTCACCAGTACAAAAGTTTGAGAACCACTGTGATAGAACACATGGACCTTATTCTTGTTTCTCATCTCATTAAGCATAGGTATGAGTCAGGACTAATTCTACTAAGTCGATGGAGTTACACCAGTGTAAAACTAATATACATGAGAGGAGAATTGTACCCTATTATTTCCACTTATGGTGTAAAACTAGTACAATCTTTCCCAGCAGTGGGTTCTGACCCACCAGTGGATTGCAGGAAGGTTCTCGGTGGGTTGCATATGCCCCAGAGGCACTCTCACTTCTACATGGCAGCAACATGGGGAGCAGGATCTGGTCAGCGGCAGCAGTGCGGAGGAAGCAGCTGGCACCAGTGAGTAGACGATCAGGGGCTAGTCTCTGTCCAGTCTGTGCCCCAGAACTGCTTCCCTCCACTGCCTTCTCACTTCTCCAGGGCAACAACAGCAGCAGCGGCAGCAGTGCAGAGGAAGTGGCTGGAGCCAGTGAGCGGGCAGCCTGTTAGCAATCACAGACCAATCACAGGCAGAAAGGGACTGGCTGAGGCAGGCCTAGGATCACAAGAGCAAAGAGAGTTGGAGGTTTGGAGGCTGGGCCAGGCTGGGGAGGAAGGAGCAGGGGGCTTCGATCAGGGTGGAGCAGGAGCTTGGACGGCTGAAAAGGAGAGGCAGGAGATAAGGGTAATGGTGGTATGATGCTGGCAGACCAGCTGGTTCTTATATCTGTATCCCATATTGTAAGGTATTATTTGAGCAGTTGTATTGTGAGCCTTTGAGACTGTGTAAATCACCAGACAGGAGAGAAACATTACTTTGAAGTGCTTATCTTTAACAGAATGTGTTATGACCTTCCCAACAGGAAAGGTCCATCGACACCAGACAGGCTATTGTGGGATATTAAAGAGGATAAAAGACATTTGTTGTTCTACTCTTCCTCCCCTACTCCATGAAGATGAGTCATGCAAGTGGATTCCTCTTGTCAGCTGAGCTTGCAACTCTGAGCACATGACAGGAAGGTGATAAAAACCTCTAGGAACTGGTTATTTCTACACTGCTTGGACTCTAGAGGGCACGGGTTTTCTAGGCATAAGCAAGAGATTCCCAGCTGCTTTGCCTGTGTTAGCCCTAAAAGACATATAGAGCTTGTTTATTATAGAAGCTTCTATTACCTTTTTAAATTTAAGATTATAACTCATTTGTGTATATTTGATTACCTGCTTTAATCTTGTAAATAACTCTCTTGAATCCTTTTTCTACTTAATAAATCTACATATAGTTTACTATTAGATTGGCTACACATGTCATTTCCACTGTGAGATCTAAGGAGCATTTAACCTAGCATAAAATGATTGGTTCTTTGGGATTGGGAGTAAGTAACATGAATATTGTGGTTCTTGGCATAAGGGACTACCTGTCACAAACATATGCTCACCTGTGTGTGACTACATGTTTAGACTGTTATAAAGGTATAACTGCAAGGTACAGTTATTGTAGGTATTATTTATTTTGCTCTGTTTAACAACAGCTATATTTCTTTTTAATTTGTCATCTGTGCCTCCTCAGGTAGCAGGGTCAATGATATTTGTACACTGCTGGCACTAGGAACCAGCTGGAGACAGACCACCAGACACATGCAGGTTAGGTGTCTGTCCCTTTCTTCAGGGATCTGTTTGTAGTCTTCACAAAGAAAGAAAAGTGCACAAAAAGCAACACAAACAGTCTGGTTAGGGGTTCACAGTAGGGTCCTCTGGTAGCCACTAGATAGGGATATTTCCAATACTAAGGGTCTGCCTGCTTGCAGCCTCCTGATCTGGTTCCAAAAGAGTATCCTCTCTCCTGGTTCCCACCTGCCTCACCTTCATGGAGCTAAGTTCTCCTTTGTATTGTCCAGCTGAGAGGGTGTGCCAATCAGCTGATTCCCAGCCCCTGTCTGCTGGGATTCTCTTTGGGCACAATTGGCTGCTTCCTGTCCCCACCCCCAATCTATTAAAGGGGCAAATGGCTCTGTTAACGTGTATTTTACATCAAGCAAGTATAGATAAAAGACTACTCACTACAGATACAGATTTACATTTAACTCATCCTACAAAACACTGATTTCCCTGTAATTTCTTCAGATGAAATTGAAGCTCAGTTTAAACTTTTATTACATTTTTCTGCACTTCAAGAGAAACTATACTTGTTTCCTCTTCTCTAACAGCAGAAATCAGTTTCAGGCAGAATAAACAGCCTTAAGTGTAACTGGCTCTCTTAGCTTGAACAGCATCCTACAGGTGTACATGTTTCTAGTAGGGATCCATTATGTGGCCAGCATTTTGATTTTAAATAAATTGTCATATAGTGAAGCCTTCTAATCTGAAGTCATAAATGGCTCCCGGACTGAAAAACACATCACCAGATGGTAGCAATATGTGCCTCGGAAGGATTCTCTTCTTCACAGGACACTAAATGTGGCTGAAAAATTGGTTGATTGCAGAATAGCTGCATATTGAAACTGCCTCTGAGAGAGTCTAGAATCCTGTTTAGTTTTGCAGTACTAGGAAATATGGATGATAAGCTCAGTGCATTATAGTAAAAGTGAAACTAGAGATCATGTATGGCTAATGAACAACCTGGACTTTTCAAAGGCACCTAAAGGAGTTAGCCACTCAAATCCAACATTCAGTAGGAGCTGGGTGCCCAATTTCTTAAGGCTCCTTTAAAAATCCCAGCTATGAATGCTTAAATTTCCAAAAGTGTCCAGCTATTTTTGGTGCCCAACTGTAGATGAAGTGAAGGGGTTTCATAGAATCATAGAATACTAGGGTTGGAAGGGACCTCAAGAGGTCATCTAGTCCAACCCCCTGCTCAAAGCAGGACCAATCCCTAGATTTTTACCCTGGTTCCCAAAATGGCCCCCAAGATTGAACTCACAACCTTGGGTTTAGTAGGCCAATGCTCAAACCACTGAACTATCCCTCCCCTTTCAGAAGTTGGGTGCTCAGTAATTTCTGAGAATCAGGCCCCTTTAAGGAGTTCTAGACAGGGTACCCAAAAATTGAGGCCCCACTAAAGTGAAGCCACTATTCTTTTTTTTTTTTTTTCAAATTTTAGGCCAAAATTCAGTAGTTGTCTTGGTGTCAGATTTTGCTTTTAAATATAAACTTAATTTTGATTATTAAAGAGGAAATAATTTTGCTTTACTTGTCAATATTTGTGTTCTTGGTTTACTTTTCGTATTTCATACAGCTTGGACAGTGACATTAGACTGGCCTGTCTCTCTTGAATTTCTAGTCAGTTTCCTTTTCCGGTTATGATGCAGTAAAACAGCTCAGTTATATTTACTCTTCTAAACAGGCAATCTTATTTTCTATTGTCAGATCACGGAAACATTTCTATTAGTATTACGTTTTGAAAATTCCTTTTTAAAGAAACCCAAATGGTGGAGAGTACTCTACCAGCCTGGGTGCCCTTTCTTACATGTGTACATCAGAACTCACACTATCCCAGTCCAAGAGAACACTCTTCATTGATTTGTAATGGAATAAATTTGAAAGTTAGAGCTTCAAATTATTTCTCCAGAGCGGAGCGAGGGCACGAAGAGGCAGAGCACAGGCAGAGCACAGAGGAAAGGGGCAGAGTGGGGTCAGGGCCTCGGGGCAGAGTGGGGGTGGAGCACCCACCCAGAAAAATGGAAGTAGGCGCTTGTGATCAGAATGATCCTTTCGGGGTTTAAAATCTATGAGTGCAGACTACATTTGTCCAACTAACATCAGCAGAGATGGAAGTCCTCTGTTCACCCACAGAAAAGGTACTCTACTAGCTGCAGCTGTGCAAGCTTTCCTGCACAAGCCTGCCAATATGCCTCGATCTGTACCTGGTTGGAAGGGTAAACTGTGGCCCACGTCCATTCAGTTTTTGGCAGTAATTGTGCTGTGGACATCTGTGCTGAATTCAGCACTTCCAGGCCTCCCCCAGTTCAGAAACCACTTTCAATTGTGACTTCTGTGACCTTTATTCGAATCACTGACAGTTAAATAAAAGGCTTCAAACCACACACCTTGTCATTGTCCATCTCCTTCTCCAGAAACAGTAGAGTATATTTGTATAATCATTACCCCTCTGTTTAGATCTGCAAGTGCCAGCAGTGAAAAGGTTAACTATTATTACTCAGACGGCATCTAGAATGTGCCAGTCACATTCTAGACACATAAAAAATTGGGTACCATCCCACAGAGCTGGCAACTTGATTTACATTAAAAACACTATAAGAACAACCACAGTGAGTAGGATAAGTAACCATAAATAACAGGAGGACAGTGCTGTTCTTAAAAAGCATTGCCTCGATGAGGGAAAATGTATAAGTCACTAAGGATATTTCTTCCTTTTTTTATATAATTCATTTAAAATGCCATCTTTGGAAGCATTCAGAGAAGTAGTATGTTGTGCAATGTGCTCACTACACTCTGATACTTATTAAGCTTAGCACAGTACTCAGATCTTTTCATGGTAAATTGTATCTAATTAATAGGGAGTACAATTCCTTCTAATTAGTAGAAAAAAATTAGTAATCAAAAAAGAGCAAAAATGACATTTAATTCTCTCTTGATATGAAAGCAGCACTAAGGCCATTCTGGAAAAGGCATTTGATTTGCTTTTAGCTCTGTAATAAATAATAATTAGCGATGGGCCCAAGCTACAAAGCTCTTACCTACATCTTTAGATGAATTTTCCTAAGGTTCAGGGTCATTCAGAGCTGGATTTTTGGTTCAGTTCCATCTCTAGTAATACTATTAATATTTTGCATTCTATCTCACCTTCAACCCAACATCAACTACTTTATAGACATTACAGCAAATTCAGCCCATGCAGAGGGCCCACACAAAGTCAAAGCAACAGTTAACTCCCACTCAAATAATCAGAATTGGTCTCAAATTGGACTTACGTGCACGTATAGGGCTTGTGCTGGTCCTCTACACAGGGCTGAATTTCTCCATTAATTAATTGAGCCTCACAACACCCTTGGGAGGTAAGAAAGTAGTATTATCCCCAGTGTACAGATGGGGAAACTGAGGCTCTGATTAAGTACCAAGGCAGAAATGTACTATGGTTAGGCACCTCAGTCTTTGTTTAGGCAGTTAAATACCTGCTTTACACATGGAAAATGCTCTATGAGAAGCTAAAACTAGAAAATTGTAGCAAACCTTTCTCTGCCATATACGTCTTGCCATTCTCTAGTAAAAGCTTCCAGTCCTTCACCTTTTACACACACACACACACACACACACACACACCATTATGGCACAAAAACAATATTATAGGCTACTATAAAATGGCATTTGGGAACCCAGCCTTGCTCACAAAGCTGATCCCTCCTGATAGCTGACATATTTCAGAGGTCAAATATATTCTAGGTGTGGGGAGAGATGATACTACTTGCTTCATTAAGATGTTATTTGCATTCTTGTTATATATTTCTAATTTATTACAGTGTTAAGAAACATGAACATAGATTTGAGGATGTGACTCCATCCTTCAATAAAGAAACAAAAGAAAAATCAGTATCATTAAAAAACGAATATCCTAGAAATAAAATATGGAATGTTGCAAAAGACAAGAGTGAATTGATTCTGTGTATGGGACACAAATAGCTAACTATCAGCTAGCTCTGAACTAATAGAAATATGGAATGTTACTTGGACATTTATAGCAAGTATCTGTCTATACTAGTAAATGCAGTCAGACCCCTACAGGCTGTGATCACATAATTTCTCACACACTAAAGACTGGACTTAGTCGGTACTTGGACCTTCAAAGAACTTGCCAGGATGTCATAGGAAGCACTGGTAATGATTCAGGCATTAACACTTTTTCCTCTGAGGGTAGGGCTGATTGCAGTGCATGTAGACATACCTGAACTAGTTTTGATCTAGCTGGCTCAAACAACAGCAGCTGTGAAGGCCTGAGTAACAAAATAGAAACACAGGGTCCCAGGAGAGGTTTTACAGCCCATCCTGCTGCCCATGTTGTCGTGGCTTCGCTGCTATTGTTACTCGATCCAGCTAGATCCAAGCTAGCTCATATATGTCTACCTGAGCTGCATAGACACCCTTGATTGCATTCTAGACATACTCTGACTTCACACTTAAGCAGTGCCTCAGCACAGTGTCAGAGGTGCCTTATCTTTCAGATGAGTAGTTAAACTAAGATTCAGACCGGTACGGAGCCTATGACTTTTCACAGGAGTAGGCGTGTTAATGCTGGTATTGTGGTTACATTTCATCTTGGGTAATTATATTCTGCCTCCCTAAATTCCTCCTGTTCTACCTAGATGTAGTATTCCTTATATCCTGTCAATGGCACCATCACTTTTTACAGAGCGTGGTGAATGTGCTGATGAGTTCTTTGATGGCTGCTGAGTCTGATGTGTGAGTAACATTCCCATCCACAGGTAGGGAACACCCACGTACTAGCAATGCTATGAATCTGAGCAGCAGATTTGAGGGGAAATGGCTGTGTTGAGTAATGGGTTTGCATGTTTCAAAATTGACATTGCAGCTGTCAGACACAGGTTTCATAAGGGAGAAGGACTACACCATTTCCTGGAATGTCAAACCTGAAGGGGTAAGGAGAGAGTATGATGTAGATGAAATGAACTAATGTCAGCGTGTGAAGCTTGGATTGCAGTGTCCATACGTATCATGACACTCTGAGTTACTCTTTGTGATGACTGTCGTCAGTGGAGGAAAGAATTATATCCTGTGTTAACCTGGTATGTCACTTCGTGGTGGTTTATAGAACAGCCATCAGGTTCCTCCACAGAAGTAAATGCATTTAGCAGCAGACAGGTGTGTACAGTAATGGCCAAACCGAAGTGTCCTCATTCAGGCACAGCTCCCTGTGTGAGCTGGATCCTCACAATTCTGTCCTAACTACCGAAGTGTGTTGGCTTCCCTTATGATGAGTGGTGCTATATAGAAGCCTACGTTTTAGTCATGGGAACCACAGCAAATGGGAGCTGCAGGGGCGATACCTGCAGGCAGGGGCAGTGCACAGAGCCCCCTGGCCCCTCTGCCTAGGAGCTGCAGGGACATGCTGTCTGCTTCCGGGGGAACACCCCCCCCCCAGGTAAATGCCGCCCTGCACCCCAATCCCCTGCCCCAGCCTTGAGCCCCCCCCACACCAAAACTACTGCTGCTGCTGGATGTGGGAGGTATAGTGGCCTGAGACTGCTCCAGCAGTGACCGGTGTGACTGGCCCGGGGGCTGCCTGAGCAGCCCCAGAGCCAGCTGCACCAGCTACTGCAGAAGTCACAGAGACCATGGAAAGTCACAGAATCCGTGACTTCTGTGACCTACATGACAGACATGCAGCTTCATATATAAACAGACGATATAAATCACAGAAGGGCTTCACTTGCTGCCATTATTTATAATCATCAATATCTTACTTATATCATTAACCATAGCTGGAACAGGAAAGGTTGTCTCTTGTCGCAAGATAGAAATGAAATAGGAAAAAGCAAACAATTCTTTGATTTAAAACTAGTACTCAGCATTGTTTTCAGACTGCTTCAACACATAGTAAGGCATATGCTACTGGTCAGTTCATTCCACTTCTCAGGGGATTGCAGCAACTCAGCTATGCTTCAGGCAAAATTGCTCATCACACAAACTATCCTGCACTGAGCATGTATATCACTCCAAAATATTTATTTAAACAAGCATGCATCTTCCTTTAAGAAGATGAGCTTTTAGCTCCCTAGGATCCTGATTTTATTACATCTGCTTGTCTCCTCCACAGCACTAAGTCCAATTCAGAGGCCTAAAAAAATCTTCTCATGAGGCTGTAGAAACATACTATTGGAATGTCCCTCTGGATTCCATCCCACACCAGTCTTGAGATATACTTTCCGTCATATGGAGTCATTACATCAAGAGTTGGTGTCTTTCTAGAAGATTTTGGCTATGTCTACACTGCAAACCTCACAATTGTGTGACCATGCCACTGCAGCCGTGCCATCGTAAGGTGTGCTATGTAGCCACTCTATCGCCAGGAGAGAGCTCTCCCACTGACAATATAAAACCACCTCCAGAGAAGGGCGGTAGTTTCATTGCCAGGAGTGCAGCTCACTCCGATGAAGTGCTGTCCATACTGGCACTTTTCATTGCCAAAATGTTTGTCATTCAGGGGTCTGGTTTTTTACACTCCTGAGTGACAAAAGTTTTGAGGATGTAAGTGCCAGTGTAGACAAAGCCTTACTCTGCTTAGTTCAACCACAAGTTATTGGGCTGGATGCAGGAATCACTAGCAGAGATTATCTGGTCTGTGTTATGCAGGAGGTCAGATTAGTTGATTATAATGGTCCTTTCTGGCCTTACAGTCTATGAAATCTATGAAATATTGCTTATTATTGTGAATTATTGACATCAGAAAGGCTGACCCACAGTATATTATTTATGCTAAATGTAAATACAAAATGACACATCAGTCAAAGCTAATTTTTAAAAATAAATTTAAAACAATAGGAGGGAAGAAAGGGGGAGGGTCTTTCAGTTCTGGTCTTTGTCCTACACTGAGTTCTATCTTTGGGCCTCTACCAGTGAGAGATGCATAGAACTGGTTTTGGGTCTCATTAAACTGATTTAGCCCAGATCTGAATTAATAATGTATTTCCCCACTTTATCATAAGCTTAACAACCTCAAGACATTTGGATGCTCTTAGCTGGCTGCCTTGATTTCCCCAGAACACATTTAGAGCACCCATACCCATAGGACTTCTTCTCTTCATGCGCTCATACCCATGAATCTGGACAACAGTGTACTTGCTCAAAGTAGATTGGACCATTTCTCTATGCCACAAGTGACTTATATGGGTTTTTGATAAGCAACCTACCTAATGCAAATATGACTCTTTGAAAGTCCATACTGTATTGCAGTGTGACAGGATGGACTAGGCCCAGAGGCCCCCTGCTGGAGGCCTCAGGGTCCTGCCACACCCATCTCAGGAAAGGAGCAGTGGAGCTAAGTCCTCCAAGCAGCCTAGAGAGACTGTGCAGGAAACAGACAATTGGGGGAGGCTGCAAAGGGCTAGCCAATCAGGACCCCAGAGGACCATATGAAAAGGAGCTGCAGAGCCAGAGACAGGCAGTTCCTTCCTGGATCCAGAGGAGTACAAATGGTGCTCCTGGCTGGCCAAAGGGAACTGCAGCACCATGGACAGCTCAGTGCTGGTGGGATCAGGGAGTGAGAAAGAGCTCCTGGCTCGCTGCTGGGCCTGAACACAGAAGAGCCCTGAGCTAAGGGTGAAGCTTTGGTGAAGGATGAGGCTGTGGGGAAGTGGCCCAGAGAATTGAAGGTGGTTTCATTAATAGGACATGGCGGCACATGGCTGCTATTTTTAGGGTGTCTGGGCTTGGACCTGGAACAGTGGGTGGGTTCGGGTCCCCCCTATAGGTCACTGTGGTAGTGGCCTACAATCAAACAATGATAAACCCATAGAAGGGGGTCTGAACAACTTGGAGGAGGCCCAGGGGGTATGGCCTGATACCAGGGCTGTATGAAGACTGCAGACACACCCGATCAGAAGGAGCATTCACAAAAGGCATGTGTCACGCCGTTAAATGCATATTGAGCTAATTTCACTCATTTCTCTCCATCACACCAGTTGCCACCTTTGGGACAATAAAAGAATGGAACTATTTGGAGAAGACAGAGATGATGGGCAATTTTGTAATTTGTGCCTCAGAAATATCTGAGATCTCAAAAGGTATGTGATGTGACTGATTGCAGCCAAAGGGAACAAATATGAGCCTTACAAAAGTGAAGGCCTCAGATTTCTGGAACATGAGTTTTGCCATCACATTATGAAATGGTCAAACCACCTAAAGGAACACTATCCCAATTGCTCAATATATGGATGGGCCAAAAGTCAAGTTAGGACTCTGAACATGCCAACTTATTTACTCAAATTTCTACAGCACTTATCTAAAGCCCAAGGCTAATCTGCATGAAGAGCTCCCACAATTGCCTAGTGAATACCACTGGGAGGATAAGAACATGAGCGAGATCTTAACTGCAATCAGCTTATGGGTAGACAGAAGATATGAGGATCCTTGTGAGCCACAACTCAGAAATACCTAAGTGTAGGAAAAAGCATAAGCAAGCATTCTGTATACTGTCCAGATTGCATTAGCACCTATCCCTGATAACCAGTCCATCAGTTTTTTGTATGTTCAGTTCAGGGAGTACCATTCCCTAATACAGATTTGCAACTGTGAACATTGACTATCTGCTAGTAATAAGTAAGGCTATGATTTAATCATGGGTATTTTTAGTACAAGTCATGGACAGGTCATGGGCATTAAACAAAAATCCATGGCCTGGGACCTGTCCATGACTTATAAATAGCCAACCAAATCGTGGCGGGCAGGCTGTTTCAGGGAGTACCCTGTGGGGCCACTGCTCGGGAGGGGACAGGGCCAGCAGCACCAGCTGCTGGGGGCCACTAAGCAGCGGCTCCTCCAGCTGCCCTGGGACCACTGCTGGGAGTGGGGCGGGGGAGGGCACTGGTCGTGGGGAAGGGGCCTGTGGCACCAGCTGCAGCAGCTGTAGAAGTCACAGAGATTGCAGAAAGTCATGGATTCCATGGCTTTCTGTGACCTCTGTGACAGACACGGAACCCTAGTAATAGATGATGCTGCCAATATCCAGAACCTTCTGAGTTCTGCAGAAGAGTTTCTGTTAATAATTTAAAAAGAAAAAAAAACACTTTTTTTTTTACTCTGGTACAAGAAAATGAACTGCTGATCACAGTGGTGAACTCATTAAAGTTAGATCAATAGAGATTTAATCTAATGCTAAGTGTTATTTCAAGTGGAATGTTAAATGTGGAAAAATGTAACATATCAAATAAACTGCCAGCAAATTCCAATTACTTCATTCAAAATTAATTCTAATGTCTAGCGAAGTTGATAAGCTAAGCTAAAGCAGTGAAAAAAGTCTGGTGGTGAGGCAACAGTCGATAAAGGGATGCTAAAATTTATCACATTATTCAAAAGTTTTGTGTTGAGTTTTGATATTGCACTGTATTTAGCTGAAGTCCTTTAACTGCTACATTAGCGTGGTGATTTTTTTGGATGATGCACTTCACTGGGTGTAAGAATATTATAAAAATACTAGAATGAGAGATATCCTAGAAAAAACAGATAGGATTTATTATGGCTCTATAAAATCTGTAGAGAGTTCGGTCTGGTCTACGCTATAAAGTTTTACCACCAAAACTTACCTTCTGTCAGCACTGTCTATTTTGAGTCCTGCCAACAAAACTCTGAAATCTTTCTGGTGAACCAGTTTCCCAACCGACATAAACCTTCTAGTGGTAAAGTTCTACTGTCACAATGTTTGTGAATGCAGGAGCTCTTGTACCAGCACAACCAGTCCTCCATCAACAAGTACCATGTTGCAGTGGTTCCTGCAGCAGTTATAGCTCTGGTCAAATTTCTGAACTCTGCTCCCTAGACGTCACAGTGAGCGGATGTCTTCTCCCCCCGCCCCCACACACCCATTTAAAATCTCCAGCATGTTTTGAAAATGTCTCTTTTCTTTCTAGCAGCCCATATTTGCAAGCCCACCTTACCTGGGGAGCAAACAGCTGTGCATGTCTCTCTATCAGTGTTATAGAGGGTGGAAAATTTATGAGTTTACCTGGTATAAGCTTTATACAGAGTAAAACGGATTTATTTGGAGTTTGGATCTCATTTTTGTATAGGTGCTGGAGATAGGAGTACTTGCTAAGCTGTTTTCAGTTAAGTCTGCAGCTTTGGAGACATGGTTCAGCCCCTGGGTCTGTGTTGCAGCAGGTTAGCGTATCTGGCTCAATAAGACAGGGTTCTGAAGTCCTAAGCTTGCAGGGAAAATGGGCTCAGGGATAGTCTCAGCACATCAGGTGACTGTCCCAAGGGTGTCTCTGTGACTAAACCCATCACAGGCTCTTCACAGTCTTGAGAGAAAGGTACAACACAATCAAATGGCTGCAAGTTGAAGCTAAACAAATTCAGACTGGAAATAAGGAATAAATTTTTAATGGTACAGGAAGAATAATAAACCATTGGAACAATTTACCAAGGGTCGTGATGATTTGTCCATCTCTAACAATTTTTAAATCAAGACTGCATGTTTTTCTGCAAGATATACTCTAGGAATTCTTCTGGTGAAATTCTATGGCCTGTGTATACAGGATGTCAAACTAGATGATCATAAAGGTCCCTTCTGGTTGCTTTAGATGAGGGTTTTAGCCTGTCATAGTTAAGTTTAGACTATGAGAAACATTTTATACCTTTTGTTTTATTTGTAACCTTATTATCCTTGCTCACTATCTCATAAATCTTAACCTTTATTAATACATTTATGTTTGTTTTCAATATAAGTAGATTACAGTGCTGTGTTGTTAAAAAGGATCTTATCCTGAATGTGCCAGTCAAGCAGTGTGTACACTGTCTCTTTGGGGACAGCTTACCTGGTAATTACTGTGAGTGTCCACTGATGTGGGCTGGATATACAGGAGGACTCTTCAAAGGAGTCTGAGGACTGGGATACACCAAGTGTTAACTTGCAAGGCAAAGTAGGGCCTGGTAGAGCCATGAAGAGAGTGGCAGTATCAGGGAGCTGACATCCAGCTACTACAAGACTCCTTCACACTGCAGGCAGAGCATAACACGGTGACTCACTCCTGGGCACCCTGAGAAAGTGCCACAGTGCACTAACATAAAAGTAACACACTGGCTTGCTAGTGCATCCTAGCAAAGTGTGCTCTTAAAGCTTCCTTAAAAGGCACAGCACCTGCAGTGGCAATAGTAACTGGCCTCGTCTCTGGCTGCTTGAAATCAGCAGATAGTCTCTCCACTTCACCCCTCCACCCTGACAGTCACATGTCACCCTTGGCTTTGCAGCTGTTCTGTAATACACAACAGGCAGCAGTAACATCAGGAGTATTTTCCTCACTAAGATCCAGCCTTGTCATGATACCTCTCTCCACATGCCCTTCAATATTCCAAAGGCCATTCCACAACCATCCTGCACTAGCTAGGGCAACAGTGAAATCTGTCACTACTGCTGTCCAGGTGCCCCATGAATGGCTTCATTAGCCAGGGAATCAAAATGTAGGCTGGGTCTCTGAGAACCACAATTGTCTCCGCAACCTCATTAATATCAATGGGTCAGTCCAGGAAAAATATCCCTATTGTCAGCTTTTCAAAAAGTCCTGGATTAGAAATGAGCATCATGGACCTTCCCTGACCAGCCAAAGTTAATGTCAGTAAAGCATCCACAGTGACTTATCAATGTTTGCATAACCATACCACTTTCAATAGTACCACTTTCTGTTTATATGCTCAGAGGCAAAGCCGGGGGAGGGGCAGAATTGGGATATGGATCCAATCTATTGCGCCACCACAGTTAGGGAAGCCCATCACATCAAATTCAATTATTACTTCCTGTATTTTACCAAGAGTGACAATCCTGTGCAGCCAGTCATACTTAATTGTAATCAGGGATGGCAAGCTTCCAGACAGCTATTGCTATCCACTTCTCTACTGCCAGAGCAGCTCTCATCTTGGTGTGTCTGTGCACTCCAGGGTTGAGGTGAGTTCATCACTCAACTCCAGGCATGCAGCCTTCCACATCTGAAAGTTTTGGAGCCAATGCCGTCATTGCAGGTTTGCATCCTGACCCAATCTCAGCACTCCATGCTCATAGTACAGGCCCAAAACCACTTCTCCATCCTCTACAGTTGGTCGGCAAATACCTGAAGGTATTCTAGCTGTTTATTCTCTTTCTCTCTCTCTCTCTCGAAGCCATCCTCAATACTGCCGCTGTGGTACAATAAATACAAAAGAATGCCTTGCCCCAAACTTAAAAAGGCACAGCATCCATGTTTCTGGATGGTGGTGAGAAAGAAAAACAGCATGAAAAGGAGTAGATTATGGGATGGAACAAAGGGAGTTATGGGAATTTGACCCCAAACTCCCATAGTTACGTGAGACCAATGATGGTATCCCACAATACATAGTGGCAGCCTCACCATACACTACAAAAAATTCCACAAGGTAACACATTAGACAATGGCATGGTACACACAGGGTTGGATGCCATCTCACAATGTCTCACATCTTTTGCCACTACAACCTGTTGCTGTGAGGACACAGCTTAAAGAGACAAAGGTAGCCAAATCTGAGCACACTTGGCTAAAAGTGCTACGTTGGCTTCAGAATACCAGCAGAACTTCTGCCATTACAACTTTCTAGTGTAGCCATGGCCTTCATATCCTCTTAACGCATCGGCTAAAAGCTATCAAGGAAAAATGGAACTTGAAAACAAATATAAACCCCCCACACACACTTACATTCTGGAGTCCAATCTACCTGACACAATCAAAGAAGTGCTATGGTAATGCTAGTTGTGGAAACAGTTTTTGTGACATGAACACACATCCTACAGGAATTTGCTAGAAGTCACCAAGGATAGTAAACTTTACACACTTGATGGAATTCATTACTATTAGGTGAGTGGATGAAGGTAGAATGTAAATGGTTTTGTTAATTTTTTAATTGCACAAATACAGTCATGTAACAAATTACATCCACTGAATAGCCATATGGTATATGAAGAGAAGCTGTACCATAATTTATGCATGACTTGTTTCACCAGGCTTGCTACCAAGTGCCTTTCCTATGTGTACTGCTAAGATGCTGCCTCAGGACTAATTTAGGATATTGAAATAAGCAAAATATGCCAAACTCCGGTGGAATTCTAAGAGGAAGGACTAAAGTTCTGTCAGCAGAATTACATTCCTAGTCACTGTTTGTCCTTGTAATGGCAAAACCAAATCAAAACCAACCTTAATGCCTGCAATAGAATCTCAAGTGCCAAGAGCAATAGCCAAAAAGAAATCCTATCATGACTGATGCTCCTCTAGTGTCACAAGGTTGAATTCAAAGTTTCTTCTCTCCTTGTCCTTGCCACGGCCCATGTCACAATAAGATTTGGAAGATTAAGATGAATGACTTGGACAGATTTTATATAAAGGTAACTGGTAGTAAAAGGTTTTCTTTAGTCAGTACAATGCCTGGTCTTGCCTGTTCAACACCTTGCACTTGTCTGTTCAACACCTTGATATTTTCCAAACAAAAAATGGTCTTAAAAATATTGTTGACATTTTCAGTGTTTCATGAAAAATCTTATGCCTTTTCCTCTTTTTATTAAAAACATTATGAAAATGGTTATGAAAATGTTTTGTTTACTGAAAACAGAACTATTTATATATATATTGTGACAGACCCAGAGCAGTGGGGTACAGGAGTCTGGTAGAGGGCAAATATACTGGTCACTGGATGAGTAGTTTTCTGTTCCCTGAGTGATCAGAGCAGGGGCTGCACTAGAGTAATCAGGAACCTGCTAGAACCAATTAAGGCAGACAGGCTGATTAGATCACCTGCAGCCAATCAAGACAGGCTAATCAGGGCACCTGGGTTTAAAAAAGAGCTCACTCCAGTCAGGTGAGGAGGAGCCAGAGGAGAGGAAGTGCGTGTGAGGAGCTGGGAGCAAGAGGCACCAGGAGTTGAGAGTGAGAGGGTGTGCTGCTAGAGGACTAAGGAGTACAAGCATTATCAGACACCAGGAGGAAGGTCCTGTGGTGAGGATAAAGAAGGTGTTTGGAGGAGGCCATGGGGAAGTAGCCCAAGGAGGTGTAGCTGTCATGCAGCTGTTACAAGAGGCACTAAAGACGGCTGCAATCCATAGTACCCTGGGCTGGAACCCGGAGTAGAGGGCGGGCCTGGGTTCCCCCAAAACCTCCCAACTCCTGATCAGACACAGGAGGAGTTGATCCAGACTGTGGGGAAGATCACTGAGGTGAGCAAATCTGCCAATAAGCGCAGGACCCACCAAGGTAGAGGAGGAACTTTGTCACTATATATATATATTGTGATAGACCCAGGCCAGTTGGGTACAACAAAGAAGTAGAAGGCAGATATACTGACCACTAGATTAGCAGTTTTCTGTTCCCTGACTGACCAGAGCAGGGGCAGCTCCAGACTAATGAGAACACCTGACTCCAATTAACCTGCAAAGAGTCAGGTGAGTCCATTAAGGTAATGTGAACACCTGACTCTAATTAAGGCCCTTTTGATACTATAAAAGGGCTCACTCCAGTCAGGCTGAGAAGAGCCAGAGGAGAGAAAGTGCAGCTGAAGGGCTGGTTAATGAAGACACCCTAAAACCATTGGTAAGGGAGCCCTAAGGTAAGGGTGAAGAAGGGAGAAGCAGGAGAGTTGTCGGGAAGTGGCCCAGGGAAATGTAGCAACTCTGGCAGTGAAAGGTTGGCTGCCAACCGCTGCTGCTATTAGGATCCCTGGGCCGGAAACTGGAATAGAGGGTGGGCCTGGGTTCCCCCCACAACCTGCCACTACAGAAACACCTACTGGGAAGGGAAGACAGGACCCTGTCCGAACAGGAGGCTAGATTGTTCTGAAATAAGCCCTAGGGACAACAGAGACTATGGGAGTTCTCTCACCAACCTCCTTACTGGCTTATGATGAAAAGGGCTGAGTAGACTGTAACCCTGGTCCTAGAGAAAGAAGGACTATGTGGAGGGTTGCAATGAGCCACTAAGGCTAGCATAAACAAGCGTGGGAGCCACAGGGAGAAGGTCGGAGCTCTGCCACACTATATATTTTTCCCCTTGGAATTCTTTTCTCCTTACTCTCTGCTCCAATTTGTACCACATTTTTGTATTTCTTTCCCTAAAGTGTCTATTAGACAGATGTAAACTCAACCAGGGATCTGAAATTCCAGCTGATCTGTCCACTTCTTACATCATTACAAGTAGTAAAGATTCTGGAGTCAGAACTTGGACAATTTTGCTAATGATGCTTCGGGCAGAGGAGAATGCAGCTCATACTCCTGAAGCTCTGTTGGCTTCTAGAATACAATGTTTTTGCTCAGTAAAGTGAACAGATCTGACTTAGACCCAAAGAGCAGATATGCTGAGTAAGAAGATGCCATTTTTACACAGCCACTTTACTATCTATAATAGCATTTTAAGGCATTAATGGCAGAAACATGATATATTAGAAACGTGAGTTTGTATTACTCTTTCAGGACTATTATTTCATTCTTTTGAGTGTTTTGGAGTGAGCTTTGAACCTAAAACATCGCAACAAGCATTACTCCTTAACCTGATGTTCTGTTAAGGGTCCTGAATTTTCAACTTTTTCTTATCGTCTATCCTTTCTCCTTTTGTACCTATCTAGTTCTTTCAATAAAAGCTCCCTTTAAGATTGCTTCAGATTGCTATCTGGCTCTGTCAAACCCAAGAAGTGTTAATTGATTATACATTGCCTGAAGATTGATCAGGAACACAGGGGCGCCCCGTCCATATAGGTGAATTAGGTGGTTGCCTAGGGTGCCAAGTTAAATGGTGCGCCAAATTTGAGGAAAAAAATCAACTTAAAAAAAAATGAAAAAAGATGGAAAAAAATACAAACAAAATAATAAAGATGTCATTATTTCAATTCCCGTGCGTGTATGGAGGGAATATGAATTATAATTAATTTCTCTACATTTCTGAGAATTTTTTAATATGCCAAATCTTTTATTTACTTCAAAAATAAATAATATTTTAGAGGGTTTTTTTTTCCAATATGTGACGTAGGGTCAAGATGACCCACTCCGCAATTTTAATAAGTAATTAACTCAGCCACAATTAAACACATCCACCAGTGGCAAGATCTGCAATGCTAATGACACCTAACTAGAATATACATCAAGGTCGCATAGCCGGAAATTCATGTAGAGCGGAGATATCGCAAATTGATACATGTCAAACGGTCATTTTAACTCATGATGCAGGTAGATGGTTAAGAATCGAGTGAATACTGTGGAAATTTGTGTTTCTTGATGCCAAAGAATAAAGAATAACATCTTTCAGCATTATAATCCAAAATGTGAGTATCTTTAAGCATTACTAAACCTTAGCGTTATTATTGGACTGTATAATTATGAACTTCTCTTTGTTATAACTGGTTCACATGTAATAAATAAGGTCCAGAAAAGAAAAGTAACAGTGTTAATGCTTAATAGACTACAAAAGTGATGATGTCACACCCCAAGCGGGTAACTGTGAGGAAGGGGATTACTTTCCAAACAACCGCTGTCGGGTTATAACATTGAAAAAAGTCATTTTGTGTCCATGTAAATGCTGTAACTAACTGTTTTAATAGGTAAGTGAGTGTATGTTACTGATCATTGAACCTTTAAGCAGTGAAAAGACATGTTGGGATGGCTGCAATGTGGTTTAAATTGCCAACCATGTGGTGGGTGTGTCAGCATCCTTAATGCTATACTGTCTGCAGTCGGGAGCACAGTACATAACAATATTCAAATGCCCCATAGCAGAAAGAGGAAAAAGAAAATTCTCAGGAGCTATTGTAAATGAAAGGCTGAGAAGGAAAAGGACCAAGCAAAACAGCAAGGATCCTTCCTGAAATATCTTCTCTTTAATCCAAATAAAGATGGAAGCAGTTCACAGCATCCAGATGAAGGAATTTTACTTGTGTCATAAACAGATAGCTAAGGGTTAATGTCTCTTTCACCTGAAGCACCTGACCAGAGGACCAATCAGGAAACCGGATTTTTTCAACTTTGGGTGGAGGGAAGTTTGTGTCTGAGTCTTTGTTTTCTGGCTGCCTGCTTTCTCTGAGCTTTGGAGAAGTAGTTCTGTTTTCTAATCTTCTGCTTCTAAGTGTAAGGACAAAGAGATCAGATAGTAAGTTATATGGTTTCTTTTCTTTGGTATTTGCATGAATATAAGTGCTGGAGTGCTTTGATTTGTATTCTTTTTGAATAAGGCTGTTTATTCAATATTCTTTTAAGCAATTGACCCTGTATTGTGTCACCTTAATACAGAGAGACCATTTGTATGTATTTTTCTTTCTTTTTATATAAAGCTTTCTTTTAAGACCTGTTGGAGTTTTCTTTACTGGGAAATTTCAGGGAAATTGAATCTGTACTCACCAGGGAATTGGTGGGAGGAAGAAATCAGGGGGAAATCTGTGTGTGTTGGATTTGCTAGCCTGATTTTGCATTCCCTCTGGGTGAAGAGGAAAGTGCTTTTGTTTCCAGGACTGGAAACGGAGAGGGGGAGTCACTCTGTTTGGATTCACAGAGCTTGTGTCTGTGTATCTCTCCAGGAGCACCTGGAGGGGGGAAGGGAAAAAGGATTATTTCCCTTTGTTGTGAGACTCAAGGGATTTGGGTCTTGGGGTCCCCAGGGAAGGTTTTTCAGGGGGACCAGAGTGCCCCAAAACACTCTAATTTTTTGGGTGGTGGCAGCAAGTACCAAGTCCAAGCTGGTAGCTAAGCTTGGAGGTTTTCATGCTAACCCCCATATTTTGGACGCTAAGGTCCAAATCTGGGACTAAGGTTATGACAACTTGGAGAGAAGGTCATCACACATCCACATGGAAGCAGTTTGGAACATCAAGATGAAGGTATATTACTTCGAGATGAGGGTAGCTCACATCCACAAAAAAGCAGTTTGGAAATTCAAGATGATGGAAACTTACTTCTAGATGAAGGCAGCTCACAGCATCAGACTGATATGGAATTGAAGAAAATTTATTCACCTTCAGAGAGACATGCAGAAATTGAAGTAAATGAAGTAGAAAGAAGAAAGGATGAGGATGTTACAAACAAGTTGCAGTATGGGGACCCAGCTTCATGGCCTAGATCTGATGACAGTGTGCGGCAAATTCTCGTGGAACATGGACCTGAACAAGTTCGTGAATTTCCTTTCCCCAAGGATGGAAATAAAAGAAAATTCTCTGCTAGCATTACAAGAGGAAACTAATTAATGGGGAAGAAATTCATTGAAACTGGTTACAGTATTCAATGTCGAAGGACTCTGTGTTTTGCTTTTGCTGCAAGTTGTTTAGAAATCAAGTAGTTAGTACATCACTTACTAAAAATGGTTCGAAGGACTGGAAAAACATCTCTTCAATTCTCTCTTCACATGAAAGAAGTACAGAACATTTGGAATGTTTTCAAAATTGAAAAGAACTTGAATTATGATTGAAAAAAGGAAAAACTATCGATGAAGAAAATTTGTGTGATCAAAGACAAAGAAGAATATTGGCAACAAATATTAGAGCATCTGACTGCTTTAGTGAGAGTTCTCAGTGGGCAAAATTTTGCATTCCGCGGCCACGGCAGAAATGAAAAATTATACACTCCAGGTAATGGAAACTTTAAAAAATGTGTTGAATACCTAGCTTTGTTTGATCCAGTCATGAAGGAGCATCTACGTAAAATAAATGATCATGAAACACAGGTTCATTACTTAGGAAAAAATATGCAGAATGAACTGATACAAATCCTAGCAAATGCCATTAAAAAGAAAATTATAGAAGCTGCCCATTCTGCAAAATACTTTTCAATAATACTGGACTGTACACAGATAAGAGTCATGTTGAACAAATGACAATGATCATTCATTTTGTGGATATGTAAAATTCTGCAGATGAAGATAATGCTGAAGTGCTCATAAAGGAACATTTTTAGGGTTTCATACCACTGAAGGAGATGACTGGAGAATTTATGACTCAAACTATTATACAAGAGCTTAAAACAATGTCATTATCTGTTGAAAACTTACATGGCCAAGGCTACAACAATGGGAGTAATATGAAGGGTAAAGACAATGGTGTGCAGAGGAGAATGATGGAAATCAATCCTAGGACCGTTTTTGTTCCTTGCAGTGCACATTCTCTGAATTTGGTTGTCAATGATGCTGCTAGATGCTGTTTGGAGGCAAGCAGTTTCTTTGAGCTGGTACAACATATTTATGTGTTTTTTCTCAGGCTCAATACTCCACTGGGAGATTCTGACTCACCATGTGAATTCTCTAACTGTGAAACCACTTAGTCAGACAAGATGGGAGAGTCACATTGATGCTTTGAAGCCTCTTTGCTATGAACTTGGAAACATTTAGGATGCCCTAATTGAAATTTATGATGATACTACCTTTACTGGATCTTCTGGCAATACAGCATGTTCAGATACAGAAGCTCTTGCAAATGACCTTTCCAAGTTCAAATTTGTGACTTCACTCATTTTGTGGTATAATATCCTTTTTGAGATTAACCTCACCAATAAGCAGCTTCAGGAAAAGAACTTGAACATATATTCTGCTGTTCAAAAACTGCAGCAAACTAAAAATATTCTGGAGGAATTCAGAAGTGATGAAGAGTTTGAAAGAACACTGGTAGATTCTCTTGAGCTTGCTGAAGAAATAGACTTTCTGTGAGGGGTTATGCCCCTTGTTGCAGGGCAGCACTGCCTAGTGGCCAGAGTCCATAGGATTACCCCTGGTTACAGCACCGTAGGAGCTTGCCACTGGCTCAGCAGGGAGATCCTACCAAAACACACTGAGGCTTACTGGGGGCAAGGTACCAATACATCGCACACACCCTGGGTTGCTTCCTACCGTCTTGAGGGTTGGGGTCTCCAACAAATCTCCAGGTTCTTTGCAGGTCTCAAAGTCCGTCACCTCCTCGGGCTCCTCCCTCAGCAGGGCTTTGTGCTGGCCAGAGGAAGCTTCAGATCCCAGAGAGTTCATGGGTGGTGGCTGGCCCTCTTCAGGAGCTTCCTGGGTAGGTCCTTCCCAGGGTCGGCTCCAGGCCCCAGCGCGCCAAGTGCATGCTTGGGGCGGCATGCCACGGGGGGCACTCTGCCAGTTGCTGGGAGGGCAGCAGGCGGCTTCGGTGGACCTCCTGCAGGCATGCCTGCAGAGGGTCTGCTGGTCCCGCGGCTCCGGTGGAGCATCCGCCGGCATGCTTGCGGGAGGTCCACTGGAGCCGCGAGACCAGCGGACCCTCGGCAAGGATGCCTGTGGGAGGTCCACTAAAGCCGTGGGACCGGCAAGTGGCAGAGCGCCCCCCGCGGTGTGCCGCCGTGCTTGGGGCGGCAAAATGGCTAGAGCCAGCCCTGGTCCTTCCCCTGCGGCCGCCAGCCCAGACTGAGCTGAATTTCCTCCTTTTATACTCCCTGAGTACTTGGAGCATGCCCAGTACAAGCGGGGTGGGACGTCCACTGCCAGAGCTACTGGTCTAACACTGCTGGGGCTAGTGTGGGGTGGGGCTGCCCCGTCATACTTTCTGACAGAATTTGAACCAGAGCCAGTTCGCATTCAGCAAAAGAAACAGCAGTTTTCGTATGAAGGATGAGACGCCCATTCAGAACCCAAAATGAAGGTTCAAAGTAAATTTCTACTTCGCAGTCCTTGACACTGCTATTCACTCGGTTGACTAAAGATTTCAACAGATGCAGCAGCTGGAGTCAGTATTTGGCTTTCTATATGACATCCAGAGATTGCAAAAAGAAACAGCAGAACAGATAAGAGAATTTTGTAAAAAATTGACTCATGAAAATTCAAAAGACATTGATACTACAGATTGGTGTAGTGAGCTTTAGGCTTTTTCAAGAAAACTTAAGAAACATTCCACTCCTGAAGAAGTACTGAACTTTGTGAAAATAAAATCACAGACAGTTTTCCAAACATTTTTATAGCTCTATGGATCCTTTTAACTTTGCCAGTTTCCATAGCTAGTGGGGAACGTAGCTTCTCAAAGTTAAAATGGATAAAAACATATCTGCGTTCAACAGTGGTGCAAGAGAGACTTGTTGGACTTGCCACAATGTCAACAGAGCATGAAATAGCTGGAAAACTGGATCTAAAAGAACTAGTGACTGAATTTCCAAAACTTAAAGCAAGAAAAGTCATCTTTTAAGAGCACAGAGTGTTTTTTATTCGGAGTGTTTTGTAAATACAGTTAAAGTTCATTGAAAAGTTTTTTCTTATTTCTTTCTATATTGGATGTGGTGGTAATGATGACAGTTAAAGCAGGATAGTGTAATGGATGATTTTGGATTCGTAAAAATAAAAATTATAATTAGCATTTTTATTTGAAATCAGACTGAAATATCATCTAGCTGTCATGTACAAATCTATTCTGAAAATTTTGTGTGTCTATTTTATCTGATCTCAGAAACATCGGTTGAACGGACGGACGGACGGACAAACTGAATAATTAAGCCACTGTTTAAAAAAAAAAGCTTAAAAAACATTAAAGGGAAAAATGTTTCCCAGTTTACCAAAAACCTCAGCCTAGATCTGCTCTTCAGGTTTGGCGGTGGAGGCGCCGATTGCATGGTTTGCCTAGGGCGCCAGTTGCTAGCAGCTAGTCTAGGGCCCCCCACTACAGGGACAGGTTATCAGTAAACATGCCATATCAGAGATCCAGGCAGTGATTCATGAATCTTTCCCAAAGTTTATTAACTAGTTTTTAAAGAACTGTGTCTTCATTTCTCGTGTGCTTCATCTGCAATCTATTTGTAACTTTTAAAGAATGACACAAGATCTCTTTATTTAGAAGTAAAGAGATATTTGGCTACTTTAATTAGGTCATTATAAAAATGTGTGGTTCATATTGACACTGATTCTTGTGGATTCCTTTAGCATTATCACTTTGAAATCTGGATTTTGATTATCTACGCAGGAATTTTTCCTTCATGAGCCATTGAGCTGAAAGTACAATCCTCACTATATCGGGCACTATTGTTAAGCCAGTTCAACACCAGATTTCCCTGAACTGGTTAACATTTTAGACAAGTTATCACATGCCTTTACTTTCAGCTGCCCAGTTCTGTTTGAACTTAAAAGCTGTAAAGTGGCAGGTACAAAAATGTAGGTTGTGTTTAAAAACAAAAAGTTTTACAAAACACAAGATTAAACAGCAATATTTTCAGAATACTTTTTTTAAAATGCAGAGACTTTTTATTTTGCTTGGATTTAACCATTTCACTGCATTTTTTACAGTCCAACTTTGAACTAGAACCAGAAGGAAAAACAGATCAGATATAGAAGTGAAACTCACTAACCTAGTCTCAATGTCCCAAATGCAAAAAATATTGAAAAACTGTATGTGAGGTCCCTGAAATGGATGTTTTAGAACTAGATTGTATTGTTTATATTTAGTAATAAGTTGAATTTTTTTATTGTTGTATATATTAAGAGAAATGGGAGCTGCCCCTTTAAGAATAGGAAAGGGGCATAGTAATTGAGCTACAGAAAGGACTAACATGTTCAGAGCATGTGTTTGTTGCTGCAAGATGAGATGTGTACCAAGACAGTCTCTGCCTGCAAGGAGCTTCCAAAGTAAAAGGTTTGAATCCCAAAATAAACAATGTTCTATTTGAAAAGTTGAGTGTTGTGATTAAGGGTGTAACATGTACAAATGCGTAGGTGCTGGAACTAGAAGTGTTGGGTGTGCTGCTGCACCCCTGGCTTGAAATAGTAATAAAAACCCAAATACATGGTTTCCACCTTCCACACACTATAAAAATTGTTCCAGTACCACTGTACAAACGGTGAAAAGTTAAGCCCTCATCCTGCAAACATTTATGCATAGTTTTAACTTCATGTACCATGAGCAGTCCCATTGACTAAAAGTAAGCACAGGATCAAGGCCTTCATTTTTAAAATCTTTAGAATCAATAAAGTGTTACATGACCCAAGCAGGAAAATGTGTTATTTCAAAATAATTAATTATAAACCTAACTGTGTCTCTTTAGAGGAATAGTGGTCAACATTTAAAGACCCCAAAGTCAGAAGAAATTGCCGTAATTGCTTTATCATCAAAGTTATCTGAAAAATAAATGACACAAATAACTTTTGTGTTATAGGCTCAATATTGCTAATACACAGGGAAATTTCAGCACACTAGTAGTTAAACATATTGTGACACTGCACCCCGAGGAGTGCCCTGGAATGCCTCATATTCATCATTTGTATATAAATGTGATATTGCATATAAAAAGCATGCCTTGTAAGGTATCACGGGAAAGGTTATGATCTGCTGAAATGCACTGTTACATCGAAATATGTATATTATTAATACATATGAAATTATGAGAATTGTGTTGTAGGATTATCACTAAAATATGCTGTGAGTTGGAGAATCGCACAGACATTAGACCCACAGAGACAAGGACAAGGGAGGTAACCAACGCCCTGGCAGGTGTCGAACAACCATCAACAGCCATTGTCCTGCAAGGGAGTTACAATTCAGTGACTCACTTGCACAAGGCCACACAAGGGGAAATGCTCATCCTTGCCTGGGGACTCAGCAAGGCCCCAGACATGCCTGTACTTGTAATCTCCAAGCACATGGGACTAAGGGTATAAAACAAAACACAATGGCTCCATGTTTTGCCTTTTCTCCTCCCCCTACGTATGCTGCAAGCAACAAGAACACTCAGAAGACTCAAGACTCCAAAAGAGGAGACTGGCCCAGGTTTCAAGGATGAAATCTGTGTACCATGAACTGCAATACCCAGTGGGTTGAGAAAAACTGCTTAATCTAGATGTTGCCCAGGCTAATAGGGTTGAAAGTTTAGGCTGTGGGCTTATATTTTCTTTTCTTTTGGTAACTAACTCTTGACTTTTTGCCTAACACTTATAATCACCTAAAATCTACTTTTTGTAATCAATAAACTTGTTTTACTGTTTATCCGTACCAGTGAGTTTGCCTGAAGCACTTGGTAAATCTGCTCAGGTTACAAAAGCTAGTGTATGTCCACTTTCCATTGATGAAGTGGTGAACCAATTAATAAATTTGCACTGCTCAAGAAAGAGTATTGAGCAATACAAGACAGTATATTTCTGAGGTACAAGGCAGAGAGCTGAGGGGATTTGGCTGGTGCCTTTCTCTGAACATAAGAACGGCCATACTGGGTCAGACCGAAGGTCCGTCTAGCCCAGTTTCCTGTCTTCCAACGGTGGCCAATGCCAGGTGCCCCAGAAGGAATGAATAGAACAAGTAACCATCAAGTGATCCATCCCCTGTCACCCATTCCCAGCTTCTGGCAAACAGAGGCTAGGGACACCATTCCTGTCCATCCTGGCTAATAGCCATTGATGGACCTATCCTCCATGAACTTGTCTAGTTCTTTTTTGAACCCTGGCCTTCACAACATCCTCTGGCAAGGAGTTCCACAGGTTGACTGTGCATTGTGTGAAAAAATACTTCCTTTTGTTTGTTTTAAATCTGCTGCGTATTAATTTCATTTGGTGACCCCTAGTTCTTGTGTTATGAGGCGTAAATCACACTTTCTTATTTACTTTCTCCACACCAGTCATGATTTTATAGCCCTCTATCATATCCCCACTTAGTCATCTCTTTTCCAAGCTGAAAAGTCCCAGTCTTATTAATCTCTGATCATATGGCAGCTATTCCATATCCCTAATTATTTTTGTTGCCCTTTTCTGAACCTTTTCCAATTCCAATATATCTTTTTTGAGATGGAGTGACCACATCCACATGCAGTATTCAAGATGTGGGCGTACCATTAATTTATATAGAGGCAATATGATATTTTCTGTCTTCTTATCTATCGTTTTCTTAATTATTCCCAACATTCTGTTCACTTTTTTGACTGCCGCTGCACATTGAGTAGATGTTTTCAGAGAACCATCCAAAATGACTCCAAGATCTCTTTTTCTCTCTTTTTAGCTAAATTAGACCCTATCATTTTCTATATATAGTAGGGATTATGTTTTCCAATGTGAATTACTTCACATTTATCAGCATTGAATTTCATCTGCCATTTTGTTGCCCAGTTACCCAGTTTTGAGAGATCCTTTTGTAGCTCTTTGCAGTCTGCCTAGGACTTAACTATCTTGAGTATTTTTGTATCATCTGCAAATTTTACCACCTCATTGTTTACCCCTTTTCCAGATCATTTATGAATTCTTTGAATAAGACTGGTCCCAGAACAGACCCGTGGAGGACACCACTATTTACGTCTCTCCATTCTGAAAACTGACCATTTATTCCTACTCTTTGTTTCCTATCTTTGAATCAGTTACCAGTCCATAAGAGGACCTTTCCTCTTATCCTATGACTGCTTACTTTGCTTAAGAGCCTTTGGTGAGAGACCATGTCAAAGTCTTTTTGAAAATCTAAGTACACTATATCCATGCATCCTCCTTGTCCAAACACTTTCTGACCCCCTCAAAGCATTCTAGTAGATTGGTGAGGCATGATTTCCTTTTACAAAAACCATATTGACTCTTCCCCAACAAATTATGTTAATCTATGTGTCTGACAATTTTGTTCTTAACTATAGTTTCAACCAGTTTGTCCAGTACTGAAGTCAGGCTTACCAGTCTGTAATTGCTGGGATCACCTCTGGAGACCTTTTTAAAAATTGGCATCACATTAGCTATCCTCCAGTCATTTAGTAGTACAGAAGCTGATTTAAATGATAGGTTACAGACTACAGTCAGTAGTTTTTTAATTTCACATTTGAGTTCCTTCAGAACTCTTGGGTGAATACCATCTGGTCCTGGTGACTTATTACTGTTTAGATTATTAATTTGTTCCAAAACCTCTTCTAATGACACCGCAATCTGGAATAGTTCTTCAGATTTGTCACCTAAAAAGAATGGCTCAGGTTTGGGAATCTACCTCACATCCTCAGCTGTGAAGACTGAGGGAAAGAATTCATTCAGTTTTTCCACCATGGCCTTAACCTCTTTGAGTGCTCCTTTAGCATCTCGATCAACCATTGGCCCAGCTGGTTATTTAGCAGGCTTCCTGTTTCTGATGTGCTTTAAAAAAATTTTGCTATTACTTTTTGAATCTTTGACTAGCTGTTCTTCAAATTCTTTTTTGGCCTTTCTAATTATATTATGGTCACTATTACCAAGCGGTCCAGCTATATTCACCTCTTAGACCAGAGCCTGTTCTCCACTTAGGACTAAATCAAGAATTGCCTCTCCTCTTGTGTGTTCCAGGACTAGCTGCTCCAAGAAGCAGTCATTTAAGGTATAAAGAAATTTTATCACTGCATCCTGTCCTGAGGTGACACATACTCAGTCAATATGGGGATAGTTGAAATCTCTCATTATTACTGAGTATTTTATTTATAGTAAAAGAACTAAAAAAGATCCACTGTGGCTTAACAACCATGTAAAAGAAGCAGTGGTAGATAAAATGTGGAAGTCAAATCCTAGTGAGGTAAATAGAAAGGAGCATAAACACTGCCAAATTAAGTGTAAAAATGTAATAAGAAAAGCCAAAAAGGAATTTGAAGACCAGGTAACCAAAAACTCAAAAGGTAATAACAAAATGTTTTTTAAGTACATCAGAAGCAAGAAGCCTGCAAAACAACCAGTGGAGCCCCTGGATGATCGAGATACAAAAGGAGCACTTAAAGACGATAAAGTCATTGCGGAGAAACTAAATGAATTCTTTGCTTCAGTCTTCACGACTGAGGATGTGAGGGAGATTCCCAAACCTGAGCTGGCTTTGGTAGGTGACCAATATGAGGAACTGTCACAGATTGAGGTGTCACAAGAGGAGGTTTTGGAATTAAATGATAAACTTAACAGTAACAAGTCACCGGAACCAGATGGCATTCACCCAAGAGTTCTGAAAGAACTCAAATGTGAAATTGCGGAACTACTAACTATGGTTTGTAACCTATCCTTTAAATCGGCTTCTATACCCAATGACTGGAAGATAGCTAATGTAACACCAATATTTAAAAAGGGCTTTAGAGGTGATCACAGCAATTACAGACTAGTAAGTCTAACGTCAGTACCGGGCAAATTAGTTGAAACAATCGTAAAGAATAAAATTTTCAGACACATAGAAGAACACACGTTGTTGGGCAAAAGTCGACATGGTTTCTGTAAAGGGAAATCATGTCTTACTAATCTATTAGAGTTCTTTGAAGGGGTCAACATACATGTGGACAAGAGGGATCCAGTGGACACAGTGTACTTAGATTTCCAGAAAACCTTTGATAAGGTCCCTCACCACAGGCTCTTAAGTAAATTAAATTGTCATGGGATAAGAGGGAAGATCCTTTCATGGATTGAGAACTGGTTAAAAGACAGGGAATAAAGGGTAGGAATAAATGGTAAATTTTCAGAATGGAAAAGGGTAACTAATGGTATTCCCCAAGGGTCAGTCCTAGGACCAATCCTATTCAACTTATTCATAAATGATCAGGAGAAAGAGGTAAAAAGTGAGGTGGCAAAATTTCCAGATGATACTAAACTGCACAAGATAGTTAAGACCAAAGCAGACAGTGAAGAACCTCAAAAAGATCTCACAAAACTAACTGATTGGGCAACAAAATGGCAAATGAAATTTAATATGGATAAATGTAAAGTAATGAACCTTGGGAAAAATAACCCCAACTATACATACAATATGATGGGGGCTAATTTAGCTACAACTAATCAGGAAAAATATCTTGGAGTCATCATGAATAGTTCTCCAAAGACGTCCACGCAGTGTGCAGCGGCAGTCAAAATAGCAAACAGGATATTAGGAATCATTAAAAAGGGGATAGAGAATAAGATGGAGAATATTTTATTGCCCTTATATAAATCCATGGTACACCCACATCTTGAATACTGCATACAGATGTGGTCTCTTCATCTCAAAAAAGATATACTGGCATTAGAAAAGGTTCATAGAAGGGCAACTAAAATGATTAGGGGTTTGGAACAGGTCCCATATGAGGAGAGATTAAAAAGGCTAGGACTTTTCTGCTTGGAAAAGAGGATACTAAGGGAGGATATGATAGAGGTATATAAAATCATGAGTGATGTGGAGAAAGTGAATAAAGAGTAGTTATTTACTTGTTCCCATAATACAAGAACTAGGGGGCCACCAAATGAAATTAATGGGCAGCAGGTTTAAAACAAATAAAAGAAAGTTCTTCTTCACACAGCACACAGTCAACTTATGGAACTCCTTGTCTGAGGAAGTTGTGAAGGTTAGGACTATAACAAGGTTTAAAAGAGAACTGGATAAATTCATGGAGGTTAAGTCCATTAATGGCTATTAGCCAGGATGGGTAAGGAATGGTGTCCCTAGCCTCTGTCAGAGGGCGGTGATGGATGGCAGGAGAGAGATTACTTGATCATTATCTATTAGGTTCACTCCCTCTGGGGCACCTGGCATTGGTCACTGTCAGTAGACAGGATACTGGGCTGGATGGACCTTTGGTCTGACCCAGTACAGCCATTCTTATGTTCTTAATAGCCTCTCTAATCTCCCTGAGCATTTCACAAAATGCTTTGTATGATTCATGAGTGGCTCAGGGAACATTCATGCAATCTAGCTGGGTGTGGGGCTCCACATGCAGTTGTGCTGAGTGATAACAGAGCCTGGAAGGGTTTGCTGCTTGTCACTAGCAAAGCATTGTGAGAGACAGCCCAGGCTGGAGAGTTAAGGGGGCACAGCGGTCCCACAGTCCCAGGCTGCACGTTGGGGATCCCATTACACGTATCATATTGAATCAGATCTTGAAGTGAAGACTTTGTGTCACCCCAGCCTGTATATAATTGCTAGATCCCACCCATTATTATGCCGAGCATGCATGCTGCTAACAACTGTCACATATACTTATAGGCCTGCCGTGGAGAATGATTTTCTATATAGGGAATGGTAAAACAAGACCTGGGTTTTTTCCTGATGTTTGTAAAGTTTTAAATAGCCTTATTTTACACTCTACTAGATAACAAACATTAATACTCCCAAACTAAGCAAGCATTTCTAAAAAAAATTGAACTTAGAGCAGCTTAGCCCTATAGGTAACTCTAGTCTTCAGTGCTCTTCAGCAGAATGGACTGTTACAAGGGAAAGATAATCCACCCAATTCACAGTTTGTAAAATATTACTGAGAGTTTGAATTTTTTAATATAGGCTCTCATTGAATGACATGACTGAAAAAGGAACAGCAGGGTAGTACAAAAAATAATATTTAGAGGTAAGTGATTTTCAGAAGTCTTTAGGGTTGTTGGCACTGCTTCTTTAACAAAACTGTATTTACTGTATTTCCACCTAGTTTGAAATTAGATTGTTTTAGTCTATTCTGAGGTTCAACACAGTTGATATATTTTCTGCTCTAGTATTTTAAAGGAGTCTAGGTGTTCAGTTTCCTTTATTTTAACAAATGTATCAGTGCTCTTGACCCTACTTGTGTAGTTTTTAACCTCCATCTGTGAAAACTGGAAGAGAAATGTCAGGTTATTCATTATGTTGTGTACTAATCATCCCCTGAAAAGAGTATTGGTAACTTCCATGGAGTCTTTTTTAATCAGTGATACTAAAAAACAGGTGCTGGGGTGGGAAGGGATTACATTTTACCTTTTATTTTGTAGAAGGAAAAAAGTCACACAAGCTTGATTCATTTTATCTCATAATTTTTAATATCCTTCTCTGTTAGAGTCAACTTTGGCTTTTGATCTGCTGCTGGGTTCATTAGCACTGATTCAAAGCGCATCCCTGATTTGCTATGGGCTACTGCAGGCTTTTTTTCCCCTTTTCTACTGCTTGAAATAACTACCGTACATAAAGTACATCTGTGTCTTTTCAACATTAGAATAATAATGTATGGTTTTATATTATGCTGAAGGGTTTTGTTTACAGACTATCTATTATTTTCAAATTCTTTGAGCAAGAAATTATTATACACTGCACTTTATGGTGGCATCTGTCTTTCAGGCTCTGCTCTGTTTAGATGCTTCCAGGTGGATATATTATGACTATGACCTGCAACATGCATTTCATGTTCATAACACTATAGCAACAGCTCTCATTCTGGGTTGCCAGCATTTGTCTTGGAAATGACAAGCTTGCTCCCATCCCATTCCTTGGACCTGATTCTTCTGAAGTCAATGGAGCTACTATGATGGAAAATAGTGTAAGTGAAAATCAAGCCCCTGTTCTCCAGCCTTCTGCTGAAATGGATCTATTCACCCACATGCAACTGATCCTTCTGAAATGCCAGAACTACCCCCAATCTGTCAAATTCCCTGGCAGCCCTAACAAAGCATTGTGAGAACTGAAGCAAAGGATTTAGGATCCCATTTGAGGAGAACAATGTAGAGAGGATGAATATAGGGTCACAGTGTGAAAGAACATGAGAAATCTTTGATTTTCCTATAACCAGTAGCTTTGATCATTTCCTTTTTCTTCCCTATGTTGTGTGAGGAAGGGAACTCTTCTGATCACTTGCTGAAACCCCACAGATTTCTCCCTTTACTCTCTCTCAGAATTTCAAAAGCACCGAACACTTTAATAGAAAGTCATTCGGCTCCTCTAAGATGCCCTAGGCTACTTTTTACTGGTTTTCTGGACAATGAAACATATTGGCTGCTGCTCACTTTCTGGACCCCATCAACCTCACTTTTGTATTTGTTCACTGTCTAGAGAGCCATTCACTTCCACCAGGGAACATTACTATTATCATAATACCTGGATCTAACACAGCACTTTTTTATCAGTAGATTTCAAAGTGCTTTACAAAGGAGGGCAGTCGCATCATACCACTTTGCAAATGGGAAAATGGAGTTGCAGAGGGGGAAGTGACTTGCTCAAGGTCACCCAGCTGACAATAAAACCCAGGTCTCCTAAGTCCCAGTTCAGTGCTCTAGCCACTAGGTCACACTGCCTCCCTAAGTATACTCTGTTTCTGAGAAAAAGTGACAAGGCTAGAACTTCAGCAGTGGTGTCATCTTTCTCAGCCACTAACTCTCCCAGTTGACCTCCTTTCTGAATTGTTTCCTTTTACAGTGAAAAGCATCTGTTATTTTGACTCATGGTTCCCTTCCACTACAAATCTCTCCCCTTATTCCACTATCATGCACAGTATTTTCATCAGCTCAGGCTGAGCGAAGTGAGATCTGAACGAGGGAAGCAGCCATCCAAAGGATTTGCTAAACAACAGAGGAAGTACACTGGTATTGCTGCCAATGATGTGATAATGGATGTAACAAAAATTAATTTGGCTACATCCCAGAAACACTCATAGGTTTTTTTAAAAAAGGAATCAAATTGGAGAGCCCAGATTTGTAAGTAAGCCATCAGCTGCCCTGAACCCTTTATTGTGAAGTTAAAATAAAGTCAACAGACACACTTTCTTCTTCAGCAGAGCATAGCAATTCCAACTTTCCTCTGACCACAGGATATTCAGCTTTTGCTCATACACTATGCTCAGTGCAACTCAGTTCCATGCTCCCTTTGTCTAAACATGCTCTGAGGCTTTGTCTTCAGTTTGAAAGTCTGAGAACTGGCCATTGTTTTTAATGATACTGCATTTCCTGCCAGGATACTCCTGCGTTCTCCTGTTAGTGGTACACATTCAGCATTGCTGCCAAGGTCTGGGAACATGTTTCACAAAGAATCATTCAACCCCTTCTGGACTTGGATTGAAACAATGGATTTATCCCTTGAAAGTTCAAGGGAAATGCTCTGAAACCTTGATTGCACTTTGCAGTCCCTTTAACCGAGGTTTTACACAGCTAGTGACAAGCACTGTCTGTAGTTTTCTGGATCACTTATCACATTTAACATCTGCAACAGCCTCTTTGGACATACACAGAATGCTGGCTAGTTCTCACTCTATCTAGATGAAATTTCATCGAAAGCTATCTATCTAGAAGCACTAGAATTAAAATAATGCCTCGGAGACCAACATCTTCAATAAAACCCTATCCCTCTGCTAGCACCCTTCCAGGCCTCCAGAATGGATTCTCAACATGATGAGCTAATTACCCCTCTGCTGGCTCTCACCTAAGTCCTGACGGATTCATTTTACAGTGAAAAAGCAAAGTGATAGTTCCCACTGTGCTTCCCTGGCTGGCATTAGTCCCCTGTACCAGCATGTGGCACTATGCTGAGTTTGCTGCCTGCTAAGCACAATGCTTTATCATCCAAAACACTGCACATGGCCAGCAGTAGGCGGCTTATAACACCAGTGGCATCCTGAACAGCAGCTTTTCATAGATTTTAAGGCCAGGACTGACCATTAGATTATCTAGTCTGACTTTCTGTATAACCCAGATGAAAGAATGTCACTCAGTTACCCTTGTATTGAGATTAATATTTTGTGGCTGCCTAAAGCATATTTTCCATAAAGGCATATATGATTTGAAGACATAAAGAAATGCAGAATCCACTACTTACCATGGTAGTTTGTTCCTGTGGTTACTCATCTTCACCATTAAAATGTTGTACTTTATTTCTAAGGTGAATTTGTTAGGTTTTAACTTCCAGCCATTTGTTTTTCATGGTGTTCTCTGCTTGATTAAAAAGCCCTTTCATACTGGCTATATTCTCACCATCTAGATACTCATTCATCATAATCACATCACCTGTCAATCTTTTTGATCAACTGAACAGATTGAGCTTCTTAAGTCTCTCACTATAAGGCTTACCCTCCTCCTTCCCCCAGCTCTTCTCTGCCCCCTCTCCAGATTTTCAACATCCTTCTTACAATGTGAACCCCAGAGCTTCTATCAGTCACACCAGTGGTGTATAAAGAGGTAAAAATCACCTCCCTACTCCACTATACATACATCTAAGGATTGCATTAGTGCATTTTGCCACAACATTGCACTGGAAGCTCACATTCAGTTGTTTCTCCACTATGATCCCTAAATTCTCTTCAGAGTCACTAGTTTCCTGGATACAGTCCCTCATTTTGTACGTACAGCCAGCATGTTGTATTCCTAGATATATGATCTTATATTTGGTTGTATTAAAATATATTTTTCTTGAATAGGTCCAGCTTACCAAGCTCTTTGGAGTGCAGTGTATGTCTGCCCTGTCCTCATCATTATGCATCACTCCACCAATCTTTGTGTCATCCACAAATGTTATCGGCAATGATTTTATATTTACTTCCATATCTTTGGTCAAAATATTGAATATTGTCAGGCATAGTACCAATCTCCATGGAACCCAACTAGAAACACCCCTATTCTAAGACAATTCTCCATTGACAACTATTTTTTAGATCAGTTAGCCTGTTCAGAATCCATTTAACATGCTTTATTGATATTGTATAGTGCTAACCTTTAATCAGAATGTCTTATACCACTAAGTCAAACATCTCACAAAAGTCTAAGTATATTACATCTACAGTAACTCTTCACTTAAGTGATCCAGGTTAACTTGTTTCATTGTTACATTGCTGATCAATTAGAGAACATGCTTATTTAAAGCAGCGCCACTCAGAGGATTCAGGGAGCCTGGGGCAAAGCAGGGAAGCTGCGGTACTTGTACTTACCCATCGGCAGTCTGGGTCTTCGGAGGCACTGAAGGGTCCCGTCGCTGAAGACCCGGACTGCCACAGGGCCAGGGTTCATGGGGCCCCTCTGGGGCCTGGAGCAAATTGCTCCACTTCCACTCCCTCCCCCCAGGCAGCACTGGTTTAAATGTTAGTTTAAATGTTGCGCAATGCTCCCTTATAATGTTGTTTGGCAGCCGCCTGCTTTGTCCACTGATTGCAGAAAGAGAACCCCTTTGGAGCTATCTGGTGGGGGCTTGAAACCAGGGTGCACCGGAAGCCCCCCTATCAGTTCCCACCTCCCCTAAGTTCCCTGTGCGGCAGCCACCCAGCAGGCTATCAATTGCCATGCAGTTCAGCTATCCCTCCTCCAACGGCGATGTGCTGCTCCGTCCCTCTGCCTTGGAGCTGCTCCCGGGAGACTTTTGCTTGCTGTGCAGGGGTGCGGAAGAGGGGTGCTAATGTCAAGGTGTACCCCTCCCCCCACTCCTGCCCACCACTCCTGCCCCTCATCTCCACGGAGTGGGGGGGAGTGACATGAAAGGGCTCAAGATGGAGGGAGCTTGCTGGCAGCAGCTGCTGTCTCAACTTCCTGATCTTCTTAAAAAGGCAGTGGGATCAGTGTACTTAAAGGGGCAATGGACGTCTCTCTCTCACACATGCATGGTGTGTGTCTCTGTCTTTCTCTCTCTCTCTCTCTCTCACATACACACACACACACAGAGACAGAGTGTGTGTGTCGCTCTCTGCCATGCTGTTTCCCCTCCCTCCATTCCTGCTGCCTTGTAGCATGTGAGGCTACATTAACAACACTTTGTTAACCCTTGAGGGCTCAGCCGAGTGCTAGTTCATCATTTAGCAGTAAGGCATTCCCTGGGAAATATCTCACCCTCTTCCACCCTCTGGTGTGTGTGTAAAATATAGTCTTTTGTCTGGCGAAAAAAAATTCCCTGGAACCTAACCCACCCTTATTTACATTGATTCTTATGGGGAAATTGGATTTGCTTAATATTGTTTCACTTAAAGTAGCATTTTTTTAGGAACATAACTACAACGCTAAGTGAGGAGTTACAGTATAGTTTCCTTTATCTACCAGAGTTGTAATCTCAGTAAAAAATGAAGTCAGGTTTGTTTTAAAAGACCTATTTCCCATAAAACTATGTGGACTGGTGTCATAAACAGATAGTTAAGGGTTAATGTCTCTTTTACCTGTAAAGGGTTAACAAGCTCAGTGAACCTGGCTGATACCTGACCAAAGGACCAATCGGGAGACAAGATACTTCCAAATCTTGGTGGAGAGAAGTCTTTGTTTTGTGCTTTTTATCCTGTTCTTTGTTCTCTTGTGGGATTAAGAGAAGCCAGACATGTAACCAGATTTCTCCAACCTTACTGAACAGTCTCTCAGGTTCCAGATAGTAAGTAATAGATAGAAAGCGGATTAGATTTATGTTTGTTTTCTTTATTTGCAAATGTGTATTTTGCTGGAAGGATATTTCACTTCTGTTTGCTGTAACTTATACTTAGGCTGGGAGGGGGAGTCCCTCTGATCTCGGTGAAGCTGAGACCCTGTAAACATTTTTCCATCTTGATTTTACAGATATAATTTTTACTTTTTCTTTCTTTAATTAAAAGCTTTTCTTTTAAGAACCTGATTGATTTTTTTATTCCTGTGTAAGACTCAAGGGGACTGGGTCTGAACTCACCAGGGATTGGTTGGGGGGAAGGAGAGAAGGGGGAGGGAAAGGTTAATTTCTCACTGTGTTAGGATCCAAGGAGTTGGGATCAGTGTATCTCTCACAGGGAGAGTCTGGGAGGGGGAGAGAAGAGGGGGGAGGTGAATTTCCTCTCTGTTTTAAGATTCAAGGAGTTTGAATCACAGTGATTTCCCGGTGTAACCCAGGGAGGGGAAAATCTGGGAGGAAGAAAGGAGAGGGGGATGGTTTATTTCCCTTTGTTTTAAGACCCAATGGGTTTGGGTCTTGGGTCCCCCAGGGAAGGTTCTGGGGGACAGGGAGTGTACCCAAACACTATATTTTGGGTTGGTGGCAGTGTGATAAAATCTAAGCTAGGAATTAAGCTTAGAAGGGACATGCAGGTCCCCACTTTCTGAACGCTAAAGTTCAAAGTGGGAAAGAGACCCTGACAACTGGCATTATTCCTGTTCTTTAATTCTTTACTGTTTGAATTCCATATTAGCTTTCCCATTATTTTGTCTGGGACTGATGTCAAGCTAACTAATTTAGTCATCTCCAATTACCCAAGTCACCTCCCTTGCCCTTTCTGAATGTTAGCTTGACTTTAGTATACTTCCAATCTTCTTTCAGAGTGGTGGTCATGTTAGCAAAAACATGAGGAGTACTCATGCAAAAACAATGAGGAGTACTTGTGGCATCTTAGAGACTAACATTTATTTGGGCATAAGCTTTCATGGGCTAAAACCCACTTCATCAGATGAATGGAGTGGAAAATACAGGAGGCAGATATATATACACAGTACATGAAAAGATGGGAGTTGCCTTACCAAGTGGGGGGTCAGTTCTAATGAGACAATTAAATTAAAGTGCAAGTGGGAGATTATCAACAGGTGGAAAAATCACTTTTGTAGTGGTAATCAGGGTGGCCCATTTCAAACAGTCGACAAGAAGGTGTGAGTAATAGTAGGGGGAAATTAGCATGGGGAAATTAGTTTTTAATTTTTGTAGTGACCCATCCACTCCCAGTCTTTATTCAGGCCTAATTTGATGGTGTCCAGTTTGCAAATTAATTCCAGTTCTGCAGTTTCTCATTTAATTTTTTTTGTTGAAGAATTGCCACTTTTAAGTCTGTTATTCAGTGTCCAGGGAGACTGAAGTGTTCTCTGACTGGTTTTTGAATGTTATAATTCTTGATGTCTGATTTGTGTCCATTTATTCTTTTGTGTAGAGACTGTCCGGTTTGGCCAATGTACATGGCAGAGGGGCATTGCTGGCACATGATGGCATATATCACATTAGTAGATGTGCAGGTGAATGAGCCTCTGATGGTGTGGCTGATGTGGTTAGGTCCTATGATGGTGTCCCTTGAATAGATATGTGGGCAGAGTTGGCAATGGGGTTTGTTGCAGGGTTGTTCCTGGGTTAGTGTTTTTGTTGTGTGGTGTGTAGTTGCTGGTGAGTATTTGCTTCAGGTTTGGGGGCTGTCTGTAAGCAAGGACTGGCCTGTCTCCCAAGGTTTGTGAGAGTGAGGGATTGTCCTTCAGGATAGGTTGTAGATCCTTGATGACACGCTGGAGAGGTTTTAGTTGGGGGCTGTCACCTTCATCTGATGAAGTGGGTTTTAGCCCATGAAAGCTTATGCCCAAAAAAATTTGTTAGTCTCTAAGGTGCCACGAGTACTCCTCGTTGTTTTCTCCAAACTTCTGGAATTTCCCCTGTATTCCAAGATTTATTGAAAATTAACATCAGTGGTCTGGAGATCTCTTCAGTCAACTCTTTTATGACTCTTGGGTGCAAGTTATCCAGGCCTGCTGATTTTTAATGGTTAGCCTTAGCAGATGCTGTTGAGTATCCTCCATAGTATGAATGTATTGTAAAGTAGTTCATCATTCTTGTGTAATATAAGTGCATCAATCTGCTTCTTTCCAAATACAGAACAGAAATAGTAAACACTTCTGCCTTTTCTGCATGATGATGATTAATTTTACCCTCTCCATCTAGTAGTGAACCTATACTATTGTTAGGATTTCTTTTGTTCCTGATATACTTTAAAAACTCCTCCTTGGTGTCCTAGACCCTGCCAGCTATGTTTTTCCCCCTGCTGTCTTTCACATACCTTATCAATTTTCTACACTTAATTGCTTCTAATTTAAACATTTTTCTCTTTCACCTTTTTTACATTTGTTATACACCTCTGCCTCGATATAACACTGTCCTCGGGAGCCAAAAAATCTTACCGCGTTGTAGGTGAAACCATATTATATTGAACTTGCCTTGATCCACCCGAGTGTGCAGCCCTGCCCCCTGGGAGCACTGCTTTACCGTGTTGTATCCAAATTCGTGTTATATCGGGTCATGTTATATCGAGGCAGAGGTGTATATGGATTTTTATTTCTAATTGCTGCCTTGATTTCCTCTTTTAACGAGCATGGGCTTTTCACAAAGTTGTCCTCTTTCAGAATTGTGGCATTTTTGGCCACCTAGTAAATGCTTTTTAAACATCTCCCAATTTCCATTCGTGCTGTTCTGTCTAAATTTTTCTGCTCAATGAATTTCATTCATAATTTTCCTCAGCTTTAAAGTATTACATGTATATGCTACTCGTTGGAACAGTCCACTGTCTGCCCATATTGAATGTAATCAGGTATGACTCACTGGTCCCTACGAAACCACCAAATTCCAGTCCAGTGAACAATTCATCTTTATTCATCATAAAGAAACCTAAAATAGAGTAACCTCATGTTGGCTGCAATATCTCGTGAGTTAAAAAGTTATTTGTCATTTTTTAAAACCCCAATGAGGTTTTATTCCTGGCTGCATGAAGTTTCTAGATTGAAGTCCTCCAGCAAGATGACATGCATCTGACGAAGTAGGTATTCACCTACGAAAGCTCATGCTCCAAAACCTCTGTTAGTCTATAAGGTGCCACAGGATTCTTTGCTGCTTTTACAGATCCAGACTAACACAGCTACCCCTCTGATACTTAAGGCATCCAGGTGTATTAAATATAAAATTCAAACAAATTAAATAAGCCATAGCCAAATGCTAGAACCAAGGATTCCATACACCTTAATACCATAGGTAGAGCAAGTGTGAGATTCCGTGATGCATCTCGATCAGGCGCAGTGCAGAATCTACAGCCAAGGGACTGCTAAAGTGGCTTTAAACCACCTCTTCTCCCTGAAGATTGGAGGCAGCTGTGAGGGCGAGAGAGAGAGAGGCCCCAAGCGAAATTTAGAAAGCCTTGGAGACCTATATCATAGCACCCTCTCAGGACTGATCTATGGACGGCAACATTGCTCCAAATCACCAAAGTGCGGTGTGCTCGGGCCCCACACCCTACATCAAGGCTTGCACATGGGCCTTGAAAGGGAGCCTGCAGATGTCTTCCACATTTTCTGCATCAGAGGAATTCTCCCTTGGTTGGATGTGGGGCTATTAGAGGAATTACACCACTCTGGCCCTTTTACCCAGCATAAAGGGGCTGAGAGGCGGTGTTAAAATTTCACCCCCAACGTTTAACCAAGCACCAAATAAAATAAATTCTCTTGTGTCACGCTCTAAAACTTCCTAAAGTGAAGCTGTAGTAGACAACTGGAGCATTCTTCAATTGCCACAGTGGGATGTAAGGCAAAAGTAGTTCCAGATAATCAGGTCCCAGTATATTCTGGGCTTTCAAGTTAATTACTGTACTATTTGCAGGACTGGGCAGGCAGTTCCAGACCTGCCCCCTCAACTAAAGGGGAAGAATCACTAAGCTCAGGCTGCTTAGTGAGTATGTGGGACAATGAAAGAGAAAAAGGAATAGGAACGAGGTCAAAGGTTAAAAGCGAGGGAGTGAAAGGGGGACACCGAGCAGAAATCCCCAGACAGCACCCACTGTTTCTCAAAGGTGTCAAAGGAATCAGTAGACATGATTGGGACCTATTTCCAATCCCTCATTCACAGTCACAGAATATCCTCCCAGTCCAGCTTCCTCCTCCTGGTGTGATGGATGGCCATCTTGTCCAGTGCCAGCAGGTTGACAAGGAGGTCAACTTCGTTGGGCCACAGATGGGGTGTGTAAGAATTAGGAAAAGTGCGGCCAGAACCTCAATAAGGGACAGGTGTTAGGGGAGTTTGTGAACCACTCCAGTACATGCTCATGAAGGAGCCACAACTAACATTCCTGGTGAACTATGGAACCAGCATAAAGTACAGACTGGCCCACTGTAGTTCCTTGCTTTCTGCAGGCGGCAACAGGTCCCACCACTTAGCATGGGGGCAGTACACAAAGGTGAGGAAGTGGATGGTATGAAGCACAAACTCTTACAGATGTTCTCGGGTCCAGTTCGGAGGCAGATCAGCTGGATGTCATGCAGCTGGCATGTCGGAGGTCGGCTAGGGCATTCCCAGAGTAGGGGCCTAATGATGAGTTCTAGGGGGCCTGGAGTGAGGGGTGGGTGGGGAGCACCCTCCTGCAGGGCCTGCTTGAGGAAAGTGAGAGGAGCAGGAGGCAAGGCTGCCATCAACCTCCTCAAAGATCATTCCTGTAGAGATTACAGAAACCCAGCATGCCCTGGCTGGGGTGAATGCAAGACTTTATTTCCTGTTAACACAGACTCTTACCTGCTTGCTCTATGCCCCCGGGTGACAAAGTCTTTAGCCAAATTTCAAAAACAACAACATGTAACAGGAATAAAATATCCACACAACAAGAATAAGCAGTCCTGTGAAGGACAGAGTAGACTACCCTGAACCTTCAGCGTTGTGTCAGGGGTTTATTCTGCTCTTTTAATACATCCAGCTACTAATCCTCTGACTTTCTTGAATTCTCAAGAGTTCATGTAATTGTCCAGGAATCCAGGAGGCCATTTGTCTCTAGATGCATCTCTCCCTGCATGGAGAGGATCTGGAGGACATGCCAATGATTCTATGTGGCAGACAGGGGGTTGCTCACATGTCTCTGGGTGCCTGAGTGAAGATAACCCTTCTTGGAGGAAAACTGCTCCTATCACGTAGGAGGGGGGATCAGCAGAAACTAAGGTAGTTTTGCTTAGTTTATATAGGCCAAAACTGGTGGAGTGCTCAGGTCTTACTTTAGTTCTCTGAATGCCTCACTCTGTTTATTCCCCAATACCAGGAATTTTGTGGGCTCAGGAAAGCTCGTAGTGGCTTTGCCTTCTCCGCCAGGTGAGGTAGGAATTTTCCTACATGTGATGCTATGGGCATGAATCAACATACTTCACTGACTAAGGCTCCTTCATCTGGGTAATCACTTGCACTTTAATTCACTTTGAAAATGAATGAAGCTAAACCAAATTAAGACCCTTTAATTCTGAATGAGAGCATCCATACAGTGATTTAATGCAGTTTAACTAACCCACTTTTAATTCACACCTTTGGTAAGTTCAAATCAACAGTTTTCAGTGTCCCTGTGCAGACAAGCCTATAGCCACTGAAACTATAGGTCTGTTGACACTTACTAGGAGATTGACTCGTGATGATCGATGCATTGGCGGTTGATTTAGCAGGTCTAAGACCTACTAAATCGAATGCAGATCACTCTCCCATCTATTCCTGTACTCTACCACAATGAGATGTGCAAGATACCCTGCGGTAAGTAGATCTAAGTATGTTGACTTCCGCTACGTTATTCATGTCGCTGAAGTTGCGTAACTTAGATCGATCCCCCCGGCCCCCTCATGTAGACAAGGCCTATGTCTATATTACCACTTATGTTGGTATAACTTATGTTACTCAGGGGTGTGAATAAGTCACCACCCGAGTGACATATGTTACACCAACTTAAGCACTGGTGTGGACAGCACTATGTCAGCGGGAGAGATACTATCACTCGTTGGGTGTAGATTAATTAAATGGGAGAACTCTCTCCTGTTGGTTTAGAGTGGCTACACTAGAGAGCTTAGAGCAGTGCAGCTGCACCGGTATAAGCTCTTCCGTGTAGCGATAGCCAGTGTCTTACTTTCCTACCTTGTTGCAACCTGAACTCACCATAGCGGGTCTCTCTGGGCTCTATGTTTTCAGGCCTCTTCTCTGGCTGTTCAGCTAGCTCTACTAGCGGGGCTAGAGGGCTGGCTTTCTGCTTTCCTTTTCTTATTGATGTTCTGTGATCCATTAGATCTTTGTTAATCCCATTCTGACACCATGTTGATACCACTATTACCTACCCCTTGAATTATATCTGGATACAAACAGGAAGAATCTCTCTCCCACCCCCACCCTTTGTCTGTCTTGTCTAGTCTACTAAGATTATAAAGCCTATGTTTGTATAGCAACTACCACAATGGCACACCATTCCTGTCTAATCAACCAAAATATATGTGGGTCCAACTCCAGAGAAGCTGGTGACAGCTTTTTAAGTACATACGAATTACAAATCAGTGAAGCCAAACCATTACCACTCATGTATGAAACATGGGTGAAAGGGCAAAAGAGATAGCTGAAATGGTTTGGGTAAAATAAAAAGTCTCCCAATTCTAACCAAAATTAATTTGTGCTTTTGAAAAGTAATTTGCTTTTTTGGGTTATTTCTTTGGGGGGGGGGGTTTAATAAACACACCTCCGAATGTACGAGTTCCAGAGAGGACCAGAAGTGAAAATGCCAAAAGCCATAAGGGGAAAAGTTGTGCTTGAGTATATCTGAGCCAGGAAGAGGCAGGAAGTAGTGGAAATCTCACAAGGAAATCTGTTTGCATATGATTTCCAGGCCTGTACTGCACACTCAGGAAGTTTGGTTGATTTGGCTAAGCATCTGAACCAAATCTGTTAAGGTCTGCAGTTGCTAGTAAGCAAGGTGTGCTTTTGTTAGTGATAACAACAGTTCTGGAAATTAGGCACAGTCAGTACAAATATCAGAAGTTATTAGGGGTCTCGCTTATTTTTAAAATCCTTAGAATAAGGAACTGAAATTGTAACCTTAAGGAGCCCTCTTAGCAAACAAGCACACACCCGCTTAAGTGAATCACTCAAAGAGCCCTCTGCCTTGGAGCTGCTCCTGGGAACTTCCTGCTTGCTGTGTGGGAGAGGCGGGGGGAGAAGAAGAGTGCTAATGTCAGGGTAACCCCCCCCCTCCTCCCTTCTGCTTACCCCATCTCCATAGAACAGGGGAGGGACATGACAGGGCTCAGGACAGAGGGAGCTTGCTGGCAACAGTTGCTGTCTCAACTTGCTGATCTACTTAAAAGGGCAGTATACTTAGAGTGGGTTCAGTGTCCTTAAAGGGGCAATGTGCGTCTCTCTCTCTCTCTCTCACACACACACACACACACACACACACACACACACACACACACACACACACACACACACACACACACACACACACACACACACACGGTGTATGTCTCTGTCTCTCTCTGCCATGCTGTCTCCCCTCCTTCCATTCGTGCTGCTTTGTAGAGTGTGAGGCTAAATTAACAACATATTAACCCTTGAGGGCTCAGCCGAGTGCTAGTTCATCCTTAAGCAGTAAGGTATTCCCTGGGAAATATCCCACCCTCGGACTCCAGCACCTCAACCAAGCTTCACAATCATCATTGCTGTGTACACTATTAAATTGTTTGTTTAACACTTATACTGTGTATATGTGTGTATATGTATATATATATAAAATATAGTCTTTTGTTCAGCAAAAAAAATTCCCTGGAACTTAACCCCCCAATTTACATTAATTCTTATGGGGAAATTGGATTCACTTAACATAGTTTCACTTAAAGTATCATTTTTCAGGAACATAACTACAATGTTAAGTGAGGAGTTACTGTACATTAAATCGTTAACTGTCCTATAGGCTCTCAAAGTGTGACTTCAGTGGGAGCTGAGGTTGTTCAACACCACTAATTATCAAATCACTTCTATTTAGATGCCTGAATATGGATTTAGGATACTAACACTAGACTCCTAGGTTTGTAAATTTTGGTCTGTTTACACTCATGCTACTTAAAGAGGTGACCAGAAAGAAAAATGTCTGGACTCTATGAATGGAAACGAAGCCTCTAGAGTACAGAAGCTTTACCTATGAGATCTGTATTACAGTAATCAGAAGAGAAATTGTTTAAAGTGGTCTAACAGAAATAAGTAAAAGTAATGGGATGAAATTAAGCAAAGGAACACTCAGGCTGAAAGTCAGAAAAACCTTCCAAACAGTGAGATCTATGAGACTAAAATAATCTCCCAAACTAAGTGCTGGAAGCCCCAAAACTTGAGACATTTAAACCAGACTGGACATTGCAGTGGAGAATCTACTGTGCAGAACAATACTGCATGGTAGTAAGATAGGCTAAATAGCTTAATAGGTCCTTTCAATCTCTAATTTCCCTAATATTATGATTGCTCAATTAGTTCCACAAGGCCAATTTTGCTCTCAGTTTGATTAACCATTAGCAGCAATAACACATTTTAACTCTTTTGCAGATCAAGGGATGAAAAAATGCAGAGCAGACAGAATTTTTATACTTCTTGATCACAGCAGATCTGAAGTTGCCAAACTCTAGGGTAACCCACAGGCAATGGTGGAGTTGCTGATGCCTTCCAAGGTTCACAGGAGAGCATTAATGCTCAATAATAATTGACTTACTCACTCTTCCTTTTAAAACAAATGTTCTTTTTCTTATTGTGCTCACTAATTCCACCCCACATAGTTTAATCTGTTAGCCAGTATGACAATAATGTTAACTAGCATGTGCAAAGTGGCTGACCCTGTTGGACTGTAATTTTCATATAATCAAGTATGCATTCCAGCAAATCAAATAGCTATAGCTACCATCATTTCATTCCAGTGCATATTAGCATGAATAAACCCTGGTTTCAGAGATCTTAGCTCTTCTAGTTTGTTCTTTTAATGGTTTTTATTCTGGCTGTTGCTGATGAATAACCCCTGCTTTGGCAACAAAACTGAACCTCAGAACATTATTGGACTTCTTAGCAGACTGGCCTAGTTTAGACAGTAGATCAAGTTTCCCATGTAATAGCATTGCCCACTATAAATTAAACAAGAAACACTGGGGACAGGGGAGGTTCTCAGTTGCCTTTATGTTGAAATTACTCATAAGCATTCACTTGAAACTTATGTACACTAAGGAACATTACAGTTAAAAACAATCTAAGCATTTTAAACATTTGGAAATGAGCAACTATGGAAAGTAGAGAAATATCCTCAATGATCATACAGTCCAAAATACACAAATATAAAATATCTCATTACTTATTCTCATGCCAGGGAGTGGGCCCATATTATCTCTAGACAATATTACTTAATTAGCATCCTATCCACTTCTGAATCCAAATCCAAGTTGTACAGACACAAAATTAAACTGATGGTAACATATTTTACCTTATTAGCCTGGAAATAAAGAGGCTCCTGTAGGAGGTGAGTTTCTTAGACAAACTAGTGAGGTGCCTAAGCTTTGGAAGAGACAAGGTCTCTGAGGTAACTATTATAGAGTTCATAATTTATTTTTTATGCAGGTTAGTACATTCCACAATTTCCTTCTCCAAGTTCAACAGATGTTTGAAATAAACAGCTCTGTGAAATGTCCTACATGCACCATCCAAATTAGCAGAACTTATTTGGACTGTAAGACTTTACATTTAATCAAATACAATTATAATTTATTTATCTTTACAATACAATGTATCTCTACACAAGGACCAAAAAAAGCATCCTTGGAAATAAATTTAGGTACCTATAAATCATTTTAAATGTATCATAAAAAAGTTAATGTAACAGAAAGTCAGTCCAGTTACCCCAACCTCATGGCACAGGGACCAGAGCTTGGGTGGTCAGATCCAGCGTCAGAAGCCAGGAAACAAATCTAGAGTCAGAGCCAAAGTCAGGATTGTGACAAATGTCAGGGCTGGAGGCACACCAAAGGTTGAGCTGGAATCCATATCAGAAGTCATAGGATTGAAAATGGAGTAGAAATCAGGCAGCCATGTCCACAGCTGAGCCAGAGCCAGGGAACAGTGCCTGGGGTCAAGCCACAGCCAATGGTCAAATTAGAGTCAGCAATTAGTGTCAGGGTTAAGCTGGAGTCAGAAACAGATAGCAATATCAAGAGTCAAACCAGAGTCAGGTCCATTACAGCAGCAGATAAGGCATTCACTTAATTGCTCAGACAATTTGCTGTGCCTCCCTCTGACTTAAGTAGTACATCCAGGCCAAATGGTAGGGTCGGCTGTCTGCTCCAATCAGGGGCTTCATGGGAGGAGCCTCTGATCGGCTAGAGTTGGGTTAACATCCTCCCCTGCTGGTTCCAGAGAGCTGTCCGGTGGTGGTCATGGTCCGGGCACTGGTCTGAGACCAACCATCCCTCACACACCAACAGAATATGCATTTCCTCCATTCTGCCTCAAAGAATGAGTCTACCACACCTCTCCTTCCAAGTACCAGAGAAGTCATATAGGCTTTTGAAATATATTGAAGACTAAGGTTATGTCCAGCATTCTAATTATTTTTTTAAAACACCTTAAGCCATTAAAGCCTTCAGAGAATTATAAAGAAGGGAATCTCTGGTTACCCTGGGGTGACACTAATCATGGGGAAGAGACACTGATCCAGGACTTAGCTTGGTAGATCATAAAAAAGACTCCCAGAGAAAGAGGGAGATGTTAAAACACAAAGAGCATTTATTCTACAGTTTAAAGTTTTCACCTTGCATCGGCAATGGATTGTGACTAAGAATTCAGCCTTGTCTAGCTATGGTTTCATTTTGCTTAATTTTCATTTGTGGGTTTCCTCTGTATTTTGATCCTCATGCAAAATAAATGTTGCTTTCTTTAAGATACTTGAAACTGGTGGCATAAATCTGTTTGTTTTGGGACACGCACTGTCAAAAGGAGAAGGAATCTGATCTCTGACTTCAAAGGAGGTTGACTCAAGGGATGAGGTAACAGTCAGAAGCAAGAGGACTGCAAAGATCCTCCCCAAAAGGGTAACAATAGGAACCTGGCATTGGCCAGTTTGGGTGAGGGGAGAACTGAATAAACTGAAGTATGCTAGGCATAGACACACTTTGGAATGCCTTAAGACAGAGACTCTGTTATGAGAAATTAATATTTACCTATAATCCAGTTGATTCTAGCTAGTGTTTGTTTCTATGGATCTTCCTATCTCTTTCTTTTGGTGGATAGTGGCCAAAGATCATGGTTAATCATAGGTCAAATATGGCTGGCTGACAGACTGAAATGAATACATTTGGCTTCAGATACAGTATTTAATATTAGCCCTCTTATTTCTTTATGTTTTGTTTTCTGAATCTTCTGGAAGACAGTTGGAAGCAAACAGAGCAGGGGTGGAGGAGGAACGGTGAATAAGCATGAGGAACAATTTGTTCTTGGATTCAGGGCTCTGCATGGACAGCATGTAAGCAGAAACATTAGACTAACCTTACCTGCCAAGATTAAGGAACTATTAATACATGGAAGTGATATACAGGAAGTAGCTATATATCAGGGGTCAGCAACCTTTCAGAAGTTGTGTGCCGAGTCTTCATTTAAGTCTGATTTAAGGTTTTGCATGCCAGAAATACGTTTTAATGTTTGTAGAAGGTCTCTTTCTATAAGTCTATAATATATAAGTAAACTATTGTTGTATGTAAAATAAATAAGGTTTTAAAAATGTTTAAGAAGCTTCATTTAAAATTAAATTAAAATGCAGAGCCCCCAGACTGGTGGCCAGGACCCAGGAAGTGTGAGTGCCGCTGAAAATCAGCTTGTGTGCCGCCTTCGACACTCGTGCCATAGGTTGCCTACCCCTGCTATATATGATTTTGGCCCTACAGTAGAACCTCAGTGTTATGAACGGACTCGCCAATGACACATCTCATTTGGAACCGGAAGTACACAATCAGGCAGCAGCAGAGACAAAAAATATAAAAATATAAAAATCAAATCAGTACTGTTTTAAACATAAACTACTCAAAAAAATAAAGGGAAAGTAGCATTCTTCTTCTGCATAGCAAAGTTTCAAAGTTGTTTTAAGTCAATGTTCATTTGTAAGCTTTTGAAAGAACAACTATAATGTTTTGTTCAGAGAAAATTTTCAGAATTATGAACAACCTCTATTCCCAAGGTGTTCATAACTCTAAGGTTCTACTATATTTGAGAAGAGCCTGAATTTGCAGAAATGCCTTATGAGAGAAGGAATGAGTTGATCAGGAGAAGTGTGATGTGGAACCAGCTAAATGCTTGGCACTCATTTTAGGTCTGCTGGCAGGTGGCTTATTAAGGTGTTAAACATTTTCCTGGCTTTCTAATTATAATGGCATTAGTTGGTTATTGTTGATTGAAGCAAATTAACACAACGGGAGCTGCTGAAAATGAAAGCTGCTGAAGTTGAAAATAATTAATTGAGGGACCCATTTTTATGTCTACATACTGATGAGCAAACAAGTACTATTTTGTATAAACCTTTTAACATACTGTTGCCAACTTGGACTCCTCCTAACATTTAGTAAATGAAATTACTTGAACTTTTTACTATTGTATCTCTTGCAGCCAAGAGGTAGATACGACCCTGACCTTTGTTTCCTTGTTAGTTATAAATACCGCACGGTTGAATTTTGCAAAATTCCTAAAATATAAAGGGACAAAATCTGAATAAAGTCTGAACTGTTTGTTTTCTCTTCTAAGAGAACGAAAGTTTTACTCACCTTCAAAGTCCTGAAATTAATTCATCATTACAATAGTAAAACAAGCAGTTGTATTCCTTTTAATAGTATTTTAAGCCACTTGTGGGTAGCAGTTCGTATGACAGGCGATTCTTGGCATAAATTCAAAACCCCACTCCAATATACATAATAGTGACCAGCTATTAGTTTTATGGGTGCTCTTGTATCTTGTATAGTCTCCACTTCCTCTCTGAAAATGAGTGTGAAATTAAAACCAATGGTATATCACAAAGAGTAGGACAAGCAAATCACATGATAGAAGCTTTAAAAGTTTAGCTTTATACATTACTAGGTCTTCTCTAAAATATCGGTGGAGAGAAAGGAAATGGGAGCAACCTAACATTCTGTGCTAAAAGAGTTAGCTAGACATCTGCCCATGAAGCATGGGAACTCATCTCAGTTTATCTATGTTAGTTGTAGGGAACATATGTTTACAGGAAGATTCCATTGACATCCTCTAACTATACCTACAAAACAGCTCAAGGGGATAAAACATAACTTTCTAAGCCAGGGAAGATGTGGTTTTAGTTTTACAGATCTGAGCCACTGAGCCTGGTATTCTAGATCTGACCATGGCTGGTGCCTTATGCTTCAGAGGAATATGAATCTCCTCTCCGATTATGCACACAAAGCACTAAGGCCAAATTTTCAAAAGTGGCCTGGACACCCAACTTAAGGCACCTTGGATACCTAAAATCAGTGGCCAGTTAAAAAAGTTAGCTCTAATCCTGTCAGATTCAGGGAATTTCTTTCTGATACCTGTGGCAATCAGATTAGGGCCTAGAGGTATGAGATTTAATTATCCTTACTTTTAACATATATGACTCCAACAATTATTGGCCATAAAAAAATATTCAGACCTGTATAAAGAATAATACAGCTATAGTATCTGAGAGACCTCCCAAAACAGTGAATTCAACAGGCAGACAAACTATTTCTATGAAATCGCCATTGATTTAATCTCATATTCCTTTGTTCTCATATAATGGAGTGGCATATCAAGGGACTGATCCCTTTTCACTACCATTGGGTATGTCCAGACTACCCGTTGGATCGGTGGGTAGCGATCGATCTATCAGGTATCGATATATCCTGTCTCGTCTAGACTCGATATATCGATCCCCGAACGCCCTCCCGTCGACTCCGAAACTCCACCAGGGCAAGCAGCAGAAGCGAAGTTGACGGGGGTGCCGCGACCGTCGATCCCGCGCCATGAGGACGGGAGGTAAGTCGAAATAAGATACGTCGACTTCAGCTATGCAATTCCCGTAGCTGAAGTTGCGTATCTTACATCGACCCCTCCTCCCCCCACCCAGTGTAGACCAGGTCTAATTCTTCTCAGGAGAATGATCTGCCTTAAAGCTGGGGGCCCTGTCATGGCTTTGATAGGCTGCTGCATGCTGTGGAAGATGGCAACTGACAGCATTTCTGCAGAGTGCTGAGGCAGGCAAAATGTTGGTGGAGAGTACTGGAGGATGAATGCTTAGGAGAGGCTCCTACATCTGGTTTTAGGTGGCACTGCTTGCACTTTTGTCTTCCTCAATGCTCGCTTCAGTTTTCTAGCTAGTAGATGAGATAGCAAGATTCTGGCAGTGTGTCCACTTCACCCAGCCACCTGGTTGGTCTATACTGCACACTAAGCCTGGGCTCTGACTCAGGTTTGAACCCAAGCCCCGCCTTCATCCACACACAGATCAGTCTGACTTGGGTCAGATCCTAAGACCCTGCAGGACATGTGTCAGAGCCAGAGTCCCGCTATGACTTGGGTCTAAGCTCTGTCATTGTGCAGTGTGGATGCAGGTCAAGCTATAGACCAAAGTCAGAAGGTATGCAGAGTGCAGAATGGATGCATTAACATGGCTCTAAGAACAAGATCCAGCAATTGTAAATTCAGGTTTACAATGCAGTGTGGATGCTCAAGCATGGGCTTGGAAAACACCAAGTCCACAAACCTAGGTCCCACACACCCAGGTTTAGTGTGTAGTGTGGACGTACTCTTGGAGTCTGCAATAAAACTCCACAGCACGAAATCTCAGAGACTGGGCCAGCAGACTCAGGCTCGCAGGGCTTGGGCTATAAAATTGCAATCGAATGTTTAGGCTTGAGCTGGAGCCCAAGCTTTGAGATCCTGCGAGGAGGGTGGGTCTCAGAGCCTGGCCTCCAATCTGAACATCTAAACTGCAGTTTCACAGCCCCATGCCCTGTGAGCCCAAGTCCACTGACCCAGGCTCTGAGACTTGGTGCTGTGGGGTTTTATTACAGTGTATACATACCTGAAGAGATCAGGAGCAAAGGATTCTGGTGATTATCTGCAAAGGGCAGGAGCACTTTCTCCACAGCCTTGCACACAGGGAACCAGAATTTGTCCTAGTTTTTGTACATGGAGTTCAGCTCATCCAGAATTTTTCATTCAGGGGCATTAACCCATGATATAATAGCTATGTTGTATGTACTCCTAAATTTTTAATTAGTTACAAGCACTTAAGCACAAATGGTTTCTTCTTCCCTTGATACATAATTATGACTCCCTTCACTGTTAGTTGGATTTACATATGTTTATTAAGGGTAATCAAAACCTAAACTTCAGCTGCTGCTAACATTTTCAGACACCCTCACAACACTGTCCAGCTAAAAGAAAATAAATCTTTGAGATTAGTGTGCAGATTAATGTAGTTGTTTGAACCATGTTATAGTCATACATATTTCATGTTTCTAAAGTAATATGACAAATCACGTAACTGTTTCTTCAACTTAATTTGTTCTGTGGATCGTCAAAACCATGGCCTATCATGCCACCTAGATCCATGCATGGAGGATCCCCTCCATACATGAACCTCTTCTCTCCTGAAGGGAAAGGGGGCTCAGCTGCCTCCATGGCATCATCCCTTCAACCACTGATGTTGCAGTGACCTCTCCAGAAATTCAGAGATCTGAAGGCAGTGAGGTTGTGGAGGCTGGGTAGGTGAGCGGTGGAGGAATGGGCAGGGTCATACATCACCCTGTGCAGCCTGAGGAGAATCTCTGAACAAGGTAACTAACTCCAGCTGGGATGGTAGTATCTTTTCAGTTGAGCCTCCAATCCTCCCTCTCCCTCCTCATCCTCCCCACTCCCTCAGGTCATAGATTCGTAGCTTCCAAGTCCAGAAGGGACTATTATAATCATCTACTCTGTAACACAGGCCATAGAACTTCCCCAAAATAATTCCTACAGATGATCTTTTAGAACATAAGAACACGATGTCCCTAGCCTGTTTGCCAGAAGCTGGGAATGAGCAACAGGGGATAGATCACTTGATGATTACCTGTTCTGTTCATTCCCTCTGAGGCACCTGGCACTGGCCACTGTCGGAAGCCAGGATACTGGGCTAGATGGACCCATGGTCTGACCCAGTAGGGCCATTCTTATGTTCTGATGGATCGTATTGTACCTTTCAGACTGAAGAGCTCGTTAAATATTTATTGACTGTAATCAAGTCACCCCTTAACCTTCTCTTAGTTAAGCTAAACAGTGAGCTCCTTGAATCTATCACTATAAGGGATGTTTTCTAATCCTTTAATCAGTGGTTCTTCTCTGAACCCTCTCCAATTTACCAACATTCTTCTTGAATTATGGGCACCAGAACTAGATACAGCTTTCCAGCAGCAGACATGCCAGTGCCAAAAATAGAGGTAAAATAATCTCTCTACTCCTACCCAAGATTCCCTTCTTATGCATTCCAGAATCACATTAGGTCTTTTGGCCACAGTGTCACATTGGGAGCTCATGTTCATATCCAGCACTGCCACGCTGAAATCTTTTTCAGAGTCTATGCTTCCCAGGATAGAGTACCCTATTGAGTAAGTATGGCCTACATTATTTTGTTCCTAGATTGACATATTTACATTTAGCTGTATTAAAAATACACTGTTTTTTTTTTTTGCATCCAGTTTACCAAGCAATCCAGATTGTTCTGAACCAGTGATCTGTCCTCTTCCTTATTTACCACTCCCCCAATTTATGTCATCTGCAAACTTTATCAGTGATGATTTTGTGTTTTCTTCCATCTCACTGATAAAAATGTTAAATAGCATAGGGCCAAGAATCTATCCCTGTGGGACCCCACCGGAAAAACATCCACTTGATGACAATCTCCCATTTATAATTTGAGACCTATCAGTCAGTTTTTAATACATTTAATATGTCATGTTAATTTTATATCATTCCAGCTTTTTTAATTAAAATGTTGTGTGGTACCAAGTGAAACCCCTTACAGAAGTACATTACATCCTCACTATTGCCTATATCAACCAAACTTGTAATCTCGTTAAAAACAAAATTCAAATTAGTTTGACAGGATCTATTTTCCATAAACCCATGTTGATTGGCATTAATAAAGATTTAGAGGAGGGTAATATAGTTAGTCAAGTCCCATATCAGCTTCTCAGTCATCTTGCTCAGGATCACTGTCAGGCTGACAGACAGCCATGGCAGAAGGAGTCCTTAGTAATGTGATTTCAGTGGATCCCTACTCCATGGGAGTTGTGGATCTCGCAGGGGCCAGAGCACTAGTGTAGATGCACAAGGCCACTGTGCAGATGGCCCTTGTTCCTCATATATCTACCAGATTTAGGGTCTGTGTCCTGCAGCCTTTTCCAGCAGCTGAAGAAGAACCTCTCATCCCCTGACGGGATGAGGAATTTGAGGGGATCCTTATGGTGCTATTCGCACCCTCAGTCCCCTTCCATGAGTTTTACTGTGGAAGGCCCGCAGAATAAACAAAACTCCTAACCTGAATTACTAACACTTTAGATTTAAAGTGAAAAACTGCAAAAATCTAGTTCAAGGAACCTTTAATTTTGGCATTTTCTAATGTTTGAGTACTGAAGTTTGCTTCCTTAACAATTGTCTTTTAAAGGACTTTTAAAATGTAATACACACTAGATTTTCAATGGAACATATAGATGTAATTATTGACTCATTTTTTTTATTTCATGGTAGAAGCAGATCTTAAAAAGGGAACTCAAGGAGAAGGTAGGCAACTTTAACATCTGCTGGGCTACACACTCCACCTCTAATAAAGATTCCAGTCACATGCCTAATTTTCTGTCCCAGAGAAAAATTAACAATGATGCCATATAGAGACCAGTTTATATGTAAAACTAGATGACTCAGAAAAAAGATAAAATTCTCTCTGTTAGGAAAACTTATAAAATGACATAGAATTGCTCCAGAAATAGAACTATGATTAACAGGAGAAGTGAAACTGTCACAGTGGACCAGTAGTGGCATTGTTAATGTCAGCAAACGGAATTCTGTTAAATGGAAAGAGCTGGGAACTGATCACCCCCACTACATTTTAGCTGTGGTAGTTACCATGTTTCTATTATAGCATAGTCAAGCCAAAAACCTGGTGAAGTATTCATGTACTTTGCTTCCTTTTACATAGTGACTGAAATAATAAAATAGCAGAAATATTTTTAAAAGCTTCTATAGTTGAGAACTTGCCCATGTGCAGAGAAATGTCATGCAATTTTAAGTGCATGCCAGCATTGTCGGAGGCACCCACACACATTCCAGCTTATACGCAGGAACCATACAAGATATGCAGATATCCTTGAAATCCTAAATAAATATCTAGAAAATCAATTAGGCTCCAGTTGGGAACAGGGGGCCCACCCATGCTGAGGCAGCTGCAGGAGTACAGATTTAGTTACTATTTAAATATCTCTTTGCAGTTTTTGCAACCCAAACACTCTAGCTAGGAGGGTGGAACCAATAAGAGCAACTCAGTGTAAACAAGAGTGAGATAGACTAGTCTTTTTAAATCACCAAGACGAATGAAATACAAAAAATAAAGAGCTTAAACAGCATACGTAAATTAGATTTCTTTTTTAATTTCCAGTTTTCATAAACTAAGGTATAACTAATACAGAGGGAAGGAAATTTAAACACTAGATTACTTTTAACCCAAGAGTGTTCTTTTAATATTGAAGAGTCTCTGCTGGGTAGATAGAGCCATTGTGACCTCCTCTGGGAAAAGAGGTAAGAAATTTAAGGTACCTTAAGATCAAATGATAAGATCAGGTGTCAGCTGCAAGGAGAGTAGATTTTAAAACGTCACCAGACTGGTAGGTAATAAAGTCGCTACATGTCTGGGGCAGAAACTGAGTAAGATTTTGGTTTTAAGAAATGTCAAGTTTTTAATGTATCCTACTACAGTGATGGATGCATTAGAAATCTCAGATACCTTACTGAGCTTCTTACATGTTTCACACTATTGTTATTGTGCTGGTTCCGATTTTTGTTTCTATAGCTTGGGCCTTTTTTTTGGAAAGGCCATGAATTCTCCCATTTTAAATAGTATGCAAAATAGTTTTCATGTAGCCTTCAGTATGGCATAGCGATTTTATTTTAAATGTTAAGCCTATTTTTTCCTTGTTAGAATTGAGCTTTTAAGCTGCGTTTGTGTTATTACGAAGTACCTAGAATACCAAAGCAAGATAGGCACTCACAATATAATCAAATAAAGCATAGCTGTGGGGAATGCCCCCAAAAGAAGTCTTCTGGGACCTGCATATACATGCACTGCACTAAGATAAGGCATTGGCAACCAAAGCTTTACTGGGGGTGTCTACCAAGGATCCAAGAAGAGCATCACCACTTTGTTGCTTAGTATTACTACCTGCATTACAGTTGTGACAACCTAGCATTATAGAGTCCATTTCTCTTAACTGATAAATGGTTTGGTTGTACATGACATCTAGAGAAATTCACTCATATTAACAAGCATAAGATCAATGTTTCTAGAACACAGCTGTGTCTAGACAGCTGGCTGCTGTCAAAACTTATCAAAATGTACCTCATGGGGTAATATGGGAAGGAGCAGTTCTGTTCCTGGTTCTAATACTGACTCACTGTGTGACCTCAAGCAAAACACTTCACTTCTTTATGTACAACTTCAGTCACCTGCAAATGGGTATAATTTCTCATCTTCCAGAGGTACTGTAAAGCTGAGTTAATGCCTATAAAGAGCTTTGCAATCTTCAGATGACACACCACATAAGGTCATGTATTATTGTAAACTATATGAGGATGCTGTGTAGAATCAAGCCTAAATACAGAATATGAATGCTAGAGATATACTAGATACAAATGTCTGTTTTTGCTGATCTAACATACCATAGGTAAAAGATACAATAATGAAAAAGTTTTAAAATGTTTTTTAATTATAAAATTGGCATTTGTATGTATTGCAGGCAAGTCACTTTGATAAAGAGAAAAACAGAAGACACAACATGTGTTCATGACAGGACGAGAGCCTGTACTGTAGTGCAATCTCTATCATGCAAGCGCAACTTACAAATATATAATTTATTTTTAACATAACTGCACTCAAACAAAAAATGTAAAACTTTAGAGACTACAAGCTAAGCACAAAGGGGCATACGAATGTTTAGCATATCTGACATGTAAATATCTTGCGACGCTGGCTACAACAGTGCAATACGAACACCTGTTCTCACTTTCAGGTAACATTATAAAGAAGAAGTGGGCAGCATTACCTCCTGTAAATGTAAATAAACTTCTTTTTCTTAGCGAGTGGCTGAACAAGAAGTAGGACATAGTGGACTTGTCTGAGGTGAATTGAAAAAATACTGTTTCTTCTGTTTCTTTTTTACTGTGCAAATATTTGTAATAAAAAAATCATATAAAGTGAGCACTGTACACTTCAGATACTGTGTTGTAACTGAAATCAATATATGTGAAAATGTAGAAAACATCCAAAAATCTGTATAATAAATTTAAATTTCCATTCTATTATTGTTTAACAGAGCGATTAAAACTGCAATGATTCGTGGCTTTTTAAAAATTTGGTTAATTTGTTTTGTATTAATTGCATGCATTAACTGCAATTAATTGACAGCCCTAGTGTTTTGTATAGTAACCAGCATAATAATGCTCCAGTCTTGATTGAAGCCTCTGGCTACTACTGAAATATTGTTATTAACAGTAATCACAACACATTGTGAATACTTTAATTTGTAGGTCACTAATGAGGTCTGAATGAGTATCTCAACAAATGCAAACAAATCTCAGATTTTCTCCTCATCACTTGTTTTCCTGGAGTTTTTTGCCAACACTTAATTTTTTAAAAATTGTTATAATGATTTGGAACCATAAAATTGTGCAAGAGACAACTTATAAGACTATAAAATCTTAGGCCCCGATTCAGTAAAGTACTTAAGCATATGCCTAATATTAAGCCTGTGAGTAGTTCCATTGTCTAATGTGGTTCAAGTTAGGAATATGGTTTAGCACCTTGTTAAACTGGAGCCTTATTACTGTTACCCTCATTTCCACTCCCTCTCTGCTTTCTCTGATTGTTTGCTACTCGCTTGCTGTGTCTTATCAAAAATTAGATTGTAAGCTCTTTACAGAATGGACCTGGTCTACCCATATGTTTGTATAGTGCCTTGTACAGCAGACCTCCAATCCTGATTGGGTCATTCGGAAGCTATCATAATATAAATAATACACAAAATATCAAAGACAAAGGGCTAGAGATTCTCAGCTGGCACAAATAAGTGAAGTTCTATTTCCTTCAGTGGAGCTATGCCAATTTATAGCAGCAGTTGAGGATCTTCCCCAAAGGAAATTGATAGCCAAAAACAGGCCTGATATTCTGGACATGAAAGACAGTTGAAAAGCAGTATAATTGGCTACTTCTTCAATATTTTTCAAAGTACTTACTGCTGAACATAAGAGGAAAAAGCATGAATCATTGTGAAGCTGCAAATATTTGGCTTTTTTGACAATAGTAAAATATACTCTCCTACAATCATCTCTTGCAAAGTACTACACTTAGGGTACATCTATACTACCCGCCGGATCAGCGGGTAGTAATCAATCTATCGGGGATCGATTTATCGTGTCTCGTCTAGACGCGATAAATCGATCCACAAATCGATGCCCGTTCTCCACCTCAGCAGGAGGAGTAAGCAGCGTCGATGGAGGAGCCACGGTAGTTGACTCGCCGCCGTGAGGACGGCCAGGTAAGTCAAACTAAGATACTTCAACTTCAGCTACGTGAATAGCGTAGCTGAAGTCGCGTATCTTAGATAGTTCTGCCCCCTTCCCCCCCCCGGTGTAGACCAGCCCTTCGGAAGGAAAAAAATCAAACGCACAACTACAAAATAGCGAATAACTGACTAGGCTATAGTAATGCTGAAAAGGATCTGGGTGTCAGAGTGAATCACAGACTGAATATAAGCCAACAATGTGATGCAGTTGCAAAAAAGATTAATATTATTCTGTGTTGTTTTAACAGAAGTGTTGTATGTAAGACATCCGAGGTAATTAGGATGGCTACTGATGCATTCCCAGAATACTGGACGTTCTGGTTGGCCTGAACGCCCCCGCAGCCAGTGTGACCTGGCATGCACAGTACATGTGAGATCACACTTCATGGAGAATGCCATTTTGAAGAGCACCGTGCCCCCACTGATCTGACCTCGCATGCACAGTCTGTGTGAGGGCATGTTGGGAGGGGTAGAGTGGTAAACTCTTCAAAATGAAGATAAAACCATGTCTGATTTTATATCAGTACCAGAAAGGGGACATGCCACACAAAAACAGCATTGTCCTGCTTAAAATCAGACGAATGGCCTGCCAGGAGGTAATTACTCTGCTGTGCTTGGCACTAGTGAGGCCTCAGCTGAAGTATTTTATGTCCACTTTTGAGTGCCACACTTTTAGAAAGATGTGGACAAAGATGTGGAGAGAATCCTGAGGAGAGCAAAAAAAGTGATAAAAGATTTAGAAACCTGACCTACGAAGTTGAAAAATTGGGCATATTTAGTTTTGAGAAAGAAGATGGAGGTGGGGATCTGATAATAGTTACTCTTCAAATAGGTTAATGCACCCCTTTATTCACCACTGTCATGTAATTAGGATATGTTTTGTACAAAATGTGCCTTGTGAGGTATAATTCTAAAAGACTTGTTCTGCTAGACATTAATATCTCATTGTAAGTGCTATCGTCATCTGTGAAGTTACGAAGTTTGGCTGTGTATGTGTTACTGAAACATGTTGTGAGGTTGAAAACACCCACAAGCAGCCTTTCAGGTATAACAGTAAAAAGGCCAAACATATTAATGGCTTACTGAGGAAATGCACACAAGCACAAGGAAAATGTGTACAAAAGAAACCTCTCAGCAGATAGCATTACACAATGGGAACTGTTTGACCCAGGTCACAGCAAAAGAGCTTTCACAAGTGGAAAGAAGATATAAAAGGGGGAAATGACATCATGATGGTACCTCACTCTTCCTACAACACAGCTGGAAACACCTGAGGAACAAAGACTGAACTAGGGGAAGTGATGGCCCCAGGCTAAAGAGATTTAGCTATTCCACTGTGAACATTTTTGCTGTAGTCTTGATTTTAAAAACTGGGCCTAGGCAGTGGTGAGCTGGAGCTGGTTCCCACCAGTTCACAAGAACCGGTTGTTAAATTTAGAAGCCAGTGTAGAGCCGGCTGTTAAAGGGACAGGTGGGTGGACAAACAACTCCAGTCCGCGGGCCACATCCAGCCCGTGGGACCATCCTGTCTCCGGCCTGCCTGAGCTCCCAGCTAGAGAGGCTCCCCAGGGGATTTATAGCCTGTGTATGAAAACCTGGGAAACCCAAGCTGCAAAGCCAAAGCAGCTTGTGCCTTAAGAATCTGCCAACCTGTTTATCACTCAGGGTAAGAATTTGCCATTTCATATCCTATCTAGTATGTTCAGCTCAGTTTTGCATTTTTGTTTATTTACTAGGTAATCTGCTTTGATCTTTTTGATATCACTTAAAATCTTTTTGTAGTTAATAAACTTATTTTATGTTTTAGTCAGAACCAGTGTGCATTTGACTATGGTGCCTGGGGAAAATCTCAGCTGGGTTGCCACAAGTGTGCATGGTCCTCTTCAGATTGAGGGACAGGCAGACCAGGTATTAAATCCATATAATGGCCAGATTTGACCAGGGCAGGATGGTACTGCTCTGGGGTTCTAGGCTGAGAGACGGATGGTTAGAGAGCCTGCATGTAACTGCAGCTGGATGTGTCCCTACCTGTGTGAATGCTGGTGAAAGTGCAAGCTAGGAGGACTTTGCAGCTTGTCAGAGCAGCACAGTCTGAGAGGAAGCCCAGGCTGGTGGGCCAGAGGACTCAGTGGTACCCAAGTTCCAGGTGGCACCTGGGGAGGAACCTGTTACAAAGGGCTCTTATAAAGATGATGGTGATCAATTGTTCTCCATGTCCAGTGAAGACAAGACAAGAAGTAAAGGGGTTTAATTTGCAGCAAGGGTGATTTAGGTTAGATATTAGGGAAAACTTTATAAGTTACTAAGGAGCCTGTGGAAGTCCCATCACTGGAGGTTTTTAAGAACAGATTAGACAAACATCTGTCAGGGACAGTCTAGATCAGTTGGTCTCAACCTATTTACCATTGTGGGCCACATATGCAGCTCTGTGTTATGTGGGCTGCATCCACATAGTGGATTGATATATACTACCTATATAGCTCTGAGGATGTCACATGAGCTGCAGCTGTGTACTGATTGGGCCACAAGTTGAGAACCACTGGTCTAGATTAACTTGGTCCTGCCTCAGCACAGGGGGTTGAACTAGATGTCCTCTCAAGTCCCTTTCAGCCCTAAATTTCTATGATTTTATGATTCTTCCTTTAGGGGTGTGCATTGGTTTACTTTAGCTCCAATTATGTCCCTTGTAATTAAAGAAACCAATACTTGAATTTAGAATGAGGAGACAAAATAAGGAGACATTTTTGCTATATTCCTAAATAAAAACATCAAATATGGTAAAAATTATTGTTGTATGCCAGATATTTTACAAAATACAAAATGACTTCCAAGTGATTACATATTTGACTCTAAAGCTGGTGTGTAAGAGACACAAATATTAGCTAGACACCAGAAGTTTAACGGACTCCACTTCACTTCCTATTTATTATAGTAGATAGTACAGTACTTGCATTATTTTAATTGAAAGAACCCTGTCAACTACAGTAGCTTGAAAACAACACTATTACTGCTACTGGATTTCCCCTTTTTATTTTAGTTTCCTGTGGAGCAAACAGAGGCAGACTGAGGTTATATGGGGACTGGAGGCAGGCACAGCCCCAATCTTGCTCTCATCTTTTTCTTTACGTGCAAATAAAAATAAGCTAGTCAAGCATGAAAACTAGGGGGAAAATTTTTGTAAAAATCTCTCAACCTATCACTGCAATGAAATTCCAGGCAGACTATTTCCAAAATGTATAGAACATTTTCTCCCTACTGGAGCACTTTCCCCCCTATCTCATACACCAGAACGCTGGTCTACCATATCTGAATGGTTAAAAGCACTCAGATACCATATAAAAGAAAAAGAAATCTAATTTAAGATGCAATTAAGTGCAGTGTAAAATAGTTAGACTTTAATACATTTAAAGAATTTATAAGTAGTTCAAGATTTTCACTACAAAATCTGTGGTTTCTGTCCTCGGATACATACATGGTCTAGTGCAGTGGTCCTCAAAGTCGGTCCACCGCTTCTTCAAGGAAAGCCCCTGGTGGGCCGGGCCAGTTTGTTTACCTGCCGCATCCGCAGGTTTGGCCGACTGCAACTCCTACTGGCCATGGTTCACCGCTCCAGGCCAATGGGGGCTGTGGGAAGCGGCAGCCAGCACATCCCTCGTCCTGCGCTGCCTCCCGTAGCCCTCATTGGCCTGGAGCCGTGAACCGCAGCCAGTGGGAGCCCCGATCGGCCGAACCTGCAGACATGGCAGGTAAACAAACTGGCCCGGCCTGCCAGCGGCTTTCCCTGAACAAGTGGCAAACTGGCTTTGAGAACCACTGGTCTAGTGGACTGAGAAAGGAATGGAGAGCAGGAACTCCTAAGTGGCTTTTGGTAAGCTATTTCTGTTTCCCTTTCTGTAAAATTTGGATTATAATACTTACCTACAGTATTTTTAGGGGGTTTTAAGGATTTAAGGTCTGATCAAAAACCCACTAAAATCAATGGGAGTCTTTCCACTGACTTCAGACAGTATTGGACTGGGCCCTAAATAATATTTCTGAAGCATGTAGAAAATGTAAAATATTGTATGAAATCTTGGTATTGACAACTCCAGGGAACTCTTCCTATTGAATTGGTCCCAGGGGTGAAAGTAATATAAAGGACTTACCGGTATGCAGGATGGCCAGAGTCCTGGGCAAGGTGGGGGGACAGCTCTGGGTGGGCGGAAGGGGCGGGACCTTGGGCGGAAGGGGTGGGGCTGGGACCAGACTTCCCTTGCCGGTCCTGCGCCGCCCAGGACTCCAGCGACGATTTAAAGGGCCCGGGATTCCGGCTGCTGGTGTGGTATGGCAGCTGATGTGGTACGGCAGTAGCGGCCAGGAGCCCGAGGCCCTTTATATTGCCTCCGGAGCCCTGGGGTAGCGGCGGTGATTTAAAGGGCCCGGGGCTCCGGCCGCTGCCAGGAGCCCTGGGTCCTTTTAAATTGCTGTGCCCCAGGGTAGCTGCCCGTCCCCCCCAACCCCCTAGCAGCAGCCCTGCCGGTAGGTCGGCTGTATACTGGCAGCCACTTTCTTACTGGTACGCCGTACCGGACCATACTGGCTTACTTTCACCTCTGATTGGCCTGAACCAGTCTTCCATCATGATATTGCAATTCACTTTTATGTTGGAGGTGCCATGTTTCAAATGTGTTTTAACACTGAGGTCCTGGCCCCTTGTCATGATTAAAGATCCTACCAGTTATTAATTGGAAAGGTTATTTTTATATGTCAGGTATCATCCAAAGGCAAACTAGAGTTTTATGTTTACAAATCTATCAAATAACTTTTTTCTTTAGCGTCTTTCAAATTTTTTCAACTTAAAATGTCTTTAAAATATAGTGGAATTAGAACAATGTAGTTGCTGACCAATTTTAAAACAATGAAGTTGCTGAAGCTCAGGAGAATGATATCCTGCATTAAACATTATGCCCCAGTTTGCAAGCTGTCTCTCCTCTTCCCAAGTGTACTACTTAACGAGTATGGTTTTTCCCTCTAAATATTGGGTAAAAAAAATTACAATAGTATATATATTTGTTTTGCACATGAGCTAAGGACAATCTGACCTTTAATAAATATATTATTTTAAAGATATGCTAGACAGAATTAAATTATTTTGTAATTTAAACTTTTGAAACATTACAAAGATTAAGATTGATACTCTATAGAACATATAAGTAAAATAAAAATAAAAGATTCAAAAGTCTTCCATTTACAAGGTTAGAAGGGACATATGTGTCAACTGGCCCAGACGCTAATTTCTGGAAGATGTTTTTTGCAGTAGTATATGGCTCTTTGTTAACCTATACTGACATTTCAACCGGTGGCCTTGAGGTTGAGAGATGGCTTGCTGTGCTGAATAAGATTTTTCTTCATATTAACCCATAATATGGATGAAATATTTAAATGTTTCCAAATAAATTCCTATGCTTATTTCCTGTTAAATTGTAATGTGACGCTCAATATGAACTTGAAAACTGTATTTTCAGCAAACCTACAGATTAAATTTACCACCTAGACAGAAGGGTAGGTTTTTTTTCTATCACAAAATAAGTCTCAGTAGACATCTGCTCTCAGATGAATTTGCCAGTCTCCTCCCACTACAGTCTATGGGAGCACTGCATGTATCTCCAGGGGCAGAATTTGTCTCTTAAATATAAAACTATTTATAATTATTGATGCTAATTACCTTCTATTTTTACTGTTTTGGTTGTATCAACATCTTGTCCATGCTGATCTTCTTTCAGGACACAGTAAAGGAATTGGTGGGGAGCACCCTGAACACTCATTGCAGATGCTATGCCAGTTCTGTTGGTAAACAAAGGAATTCAGCCTGCAAGGGCACCTTCCAGGAGAACTGACTTCACACACACCCATACAGGGCTGCCCAGAGGATTCAGGGGGCCTGGGGCAAAGCAATTTTGGGGGCCCCTGCCATCAAAAAAAGTTGCAACACTAGAGAATACTATATTCTCGTGGGGGCCCCGGGGGGGCCCAGGGCCTGGGGCAAATTGCCCCACTTGCCCCCCTACTCCCCAGGGCAGCCCTGCATCCATAAGAAACAAAAGGTGCTGCAGAATTTGATTTAGCAGTGGCAGAACAAAGTAATAATGAATAATTCACTACCCTACGTGGCACAAGCCCAAAAGTTACTTTAAATTTTTAAAAGGTGGGCTTTTTTTTTAAAAAGTATATGTCACCGGCTTCACTCAGCACTAGCGGTGCCTCCTCCTGGGAGCTCTGGGGATTAGCTCTTGCCAAGCACTGCCCTCCTTTGGCAGGGTCTCAACTAGTCATCCCTTTCACCCTGTGGCCCCTCTCACTCCCAAAGCTGCAGCTGCCTGTTTGTGCCTTGGCCCTCCAGCCAGGTCACTAAGGTCCTCTCCCCTTCCAGGGAAATCAAAGTCCTTCCAGACCAGATGTCCAGCTGGTATCGCCACTTCCCAGGCCTGCTCACTACACTGGGTTCTCGCCCAGGGACCCTATAAAAAGCAGCTAAGGTCTGTACAGTCCTACTCCTTGCTACTATTTCCCACTTATCTGTCTTCTCCCTCTTTCTGGGTTTGCCAGCCCAAGCTCCCTCCTCTCAGAGAGTAGGATGACCAGACATCCCAATATTAGGGACTTTGTCTTATACATGAAAGTAATCCTCCCCAAAAGTTCCAATTTTTCACATTTGCTATGTGGTCACACTAACAGGGAGTGACTATAGACTAGTTCCTTGCAGTCCCCTTGCCGCTCACAGCTCCAGGGCTTTACACAGGCCCATCTGGCTCTTGCCCAGCTGATCCCATTTTCAGTTAGTGGCCTGCTCCTTGTCTCCTTCTTCAGGGGCAGCCTGAGCAGTTAATAGGCCTGCCTAGCCAGGGCCAGCTCTAGGTTTTTTGCCAACCCAGGCAAAAAAATTTTTGTCTGCCCCCCTCCCCACCCCAGGCTCTCACCGCCCTCCTTGCCACCCCATCCCTGGGCTCTCTCTTCCTCCCCCCACCCGCACTCCCTGTCGCCCCAGCCCTGGGCTCTCTCTTCCTCCCCTCCCCCACCAACACACCCTGCGTCCCCAGTGCTGGGCTCTCCACCTCACCTGCACCCTCTGCTGCCCCAGTGCTGGGCTCTCTCTTTTCCCCCGCCATCCGCACTCCCTGCTGCCCCAGCCCTGGGCTCTCTCTTCCTCCCCTCCCCCACCAACACACCCTGCGTCCCCAGTGCTGGGCTCTCCATCTCACCTGCACCCTCTGCTGCCCCAGTGCTGGGCTCTCTCTTTTCCCCCGCCATCCGCACTCCCTGCCGCCCCAGCCCTGGGCTCTCTCTTCCTCCCTCCCCCACCAACACACCCTGCGCTCCCAGTGCTGGGCTCTCCACCTCACCTGCACCCTCTGCCGTCCCAGTGCTGGGCTCTCTCTTCCCCCCCCCACCCGCACCCCCTGCTGCCCCAGTCCTGGGTTCCCCCCAACCAGTGCTGACTCTGCTAACTCCCCTCTCGCCTCCAGATGGTCCAGTGCTGGCAGGGTTGGGGTAAGTAGCGGGGCTCCCAGGCCGCCCCTCAGCCCAGGGTCCCTCCAGCCAGGGCTCCCGCCTCCAGGACCGGTTGGAACCCGGGAGGGCAGAGCTGGGGGACCGCCCCGGCAGGGGGCTGAGGAGCTGGGGCAGGGTATCTCCAAAGGGAGCAGAGCCCTGGAGAGTGGGATGCAGGCCCCCCACAGCAGTGCCCCACCCTCTATGGCTCTGCTGCTGCTGCTGCTTCTGGCCGCCCTGCCGCAGACCCTGGGCAGCTTGGGCTGCTTTGCCCAGCCCTGTGCAGCGCTGAGGGGTAGGCCACCCTGCAGCACCTGCTGATGGCTCCATGCACCCGGCGGGGCGGCCCCCAGCCTGAGTGTCCCCTGCTCGGAGCCTGCCCAGCCACAAGATGCGATGCTGCTCCCCCACGGCATGAACCACAGTGGCCCCAGGGCACCCCTCACACAGACAAGCTGCTGCTGCCACGGTCGGCTCTAGGCTTTTGCTGCCGGAAGCAAAAAAAAAAAAAAAAGATGGCCAGAATGCTGCCCTTGAAAATGTGCCGCCCCAAGCACATGCTTGGTTTGCTGGTGCCTAGAGCCGGCCCTGTGCCTAGCCACTTTAACCCCTCCAGGCCTCGTGTGGGCGGGGCACCTCATCACAGTATAGATAAAAGGGATGGGGAGAGGAGGGATGAAAGCATAGAGAGAGAAATAGGAGATATGAAGAAATGAAGGAAATTCTTTAAAAAATTAAAAATTAAAAAAATTATTGAAAGTCACAGATGGGAAATGGTCATTCTAGAAGAGCTTGACCAGGTCCAAGAAGTGTCAGCAACAGTAACAAAGGCCCAACACACCTGACCTATTGATAAAAGATGTGGGACCAAACTCTGCTCTCAGTTACACTTGTGCGAATCTAGAACAACTCCATTGAAGTCAACGGACCAATTTTATCACTGATGTCTGTGGAATTACTTCAGATTTATAATGGCGAAATTAAAAATAGAATTTGGCTCATAGTTGTAAGCTGTTTGGCCACTGTCTTATAAATTGCCAGTAAAGCATCATGTACATCCATGCTACTTATGTATAATACACTAATAAAGTTAAACTAGGATATGAAAAAAATATGCTTACAAACAAGGAGAAACCATCTGCAACTGACTTACAATGCCATTTTTCTTAAACAGGTACCCAAATGGCCACATAACTTTCTAAGGAAACAGATGTTCATAAGAAGGAAATACTTTAGTATTAGAAAAGTTACATGTTATTAGCACACATTCAAGAAAAGAACAAAGCCTTAATTTAACAAGTTGTGATCTTTTGATCTTGGAGGCAGCAAGGACCATAATAAGATAAGATAGTTCTATAGTTATCATAAAGGTGGAAAGTCATATGAGTTATTTCAGAGCTTCAATAAAAATTAAGTGTATTGCAAGTCTCTCATTTTTAATCATCATGAAATTTTAGGGACGCTAACGTGTCTATATATAAAGTTCTGCAATAACTGTTTTGGTTCCTGTAAAATACACACTGCTGCACCTAACCATGGTTTTAGACTTGTACAAAGAGCAAGAATTTCTGTGTAACGAACTACAGCTCTGTGCAGTAGTTCCTCTATCATAACAACAGCTTTAATAGAAAAGAGGAGAAAAGGTGCCTAGAGGACTATTTGACTTGTGCAGCGCTCATTATGCAAAAGGCTGATGCTGTGGACAACTTGATTGTTAAAGTAATTGCACGTAACATTATGCATTAAAAGGTCTATTCTTCAGGGATTTTTTTAAAGTAAATATCTCCTAGATATACCCTAATCAAATGAGTTAGTTCTGCAAAGCAAAGGAAGGTCATTGTAAACCAGAGGCTTTCTCCCTTCCTTCTCTAGCACAGCAGCTCTCCAGTGAAGTGAAAGGGTGCAGTGTGGTATTGTGACAGTCAGCTGAGAGGATTGTTCAGGTACAGCATTGCACATTAGCATTATTGCTGCACTATTACAGAAATACTAGGCATCCAGAGTGCTAGACACTTCACAAAGCACCTCCTAAAGAGACAAAAAGGCAGTGTCTGCACCGTGAAAACTGCTATGTTTGACACTGGGAAGGTCAAACGTGGGTGTCTCACTGCCCTTGGCTCTCTTATGAGCTACTGTTGAACATATTTGTCTAGCTAATGTAACTGTATTCAGAACCAGTTGTGAAAAAGTGTGGTTGTCCTCCCAGTACAACACGGGCTCTCTCACATTACACTAAAACTGGTGCTCTTTGTGTTTAATGAAGAAACGTATGCTTCAAAGGATTTAGTTAACAACAGCAGCTCTTTAGGGAAGGGCCCTGTTATTTTATTAATATGCACCCCTATGGCACTGTAATCAAATGAGTAGCCACTTTTCAATTCCTGGAATCACAGTGCAAGTGCAGCTCTTTTTCCCCCCAGAATCAGATCTGTCAGGTCTCCCCAGTCGGAGAAGGAGAATTCTTCTTTTGGGATTAATTTAAGTCAGTTTTTACAATGTCTTTCCCTCTAGTGATGAAGAATTTTTAAAACTCTTCTGATTTTAGTTGTCACAGCTTGAAATAGCCCTGCAGTTCAGAGCTCTCTCTCTTTCACAAGCCTATCGTTGTGGTTGTTTTCATGAATATTTACCATTTTGCAGTACAGTTGTAGATGCCTGACTGCTGCTAAGCTCCAAAACACTGAGAACTAGAGTTTTTTAAGCTATTCCCTCCAGCCCTATCATTCAATAACCAAAAGATAACGAATGCTATGCTAGAACGAAGTTTGCTATTTTATTGTTTATAACAATGCAGCACAATGTTTCACAGGTTTAATAATTGCTACAGAGTTAAATCAGATAATATCATGGATAAGACAAATAATATTAATGTTCAGTTGAATGAGTTACTCCAGTATTTGCTGAATTCTAGGGGGCAGTGTGTCCTGTACTTCCACACTATTTCTGGGGTGGCAGGAACTCAATTCTAAGTTTCCTTCCATCTGAACCATGTGAAAGAGACCTGTCACCACAGATCTCATCTTTCCCTCCTGAACAGGACTCAGTCTCCCCCTCTGCTTAGCAGTTTCAGAAATGCCATGCACTTTGAGAAGTAAATACTAAGGAAGCACACAAGAGCACTAGGAGGGTGAATAGAACTGCAGTGGCTGCACTCAGCAAAAGGATTCCTGTGGCCTGCTCCTACTAAAGTAAGGAAAGACTGCAGCACTATATCCCTTCTCCCACATCATAGATGGCATAGGGAAAAGATGCAGGGTCTGAAACTAACAATCAAATCTCAGGGATTGAAAGAAGGATATTGGGCCTGATCCAGAGCCCATTGGAATCAATGGGAAAACTCCCAATGACTTCAAGGAGAATATAATTGGGCCACATGAAGAGGCATTGCTGTGTAGCTTTGAGTAAGTCACTTAATTATCCAGTCAGCATTTCCCCATCTGTAAAATTGTGATACATCCCAGTGGACGTAGGGAGAATAAAGTTGTAAATGTTTGTGAATTGCCTGTATTTGCTCAAGTCAGAGTATCTGAAAATAGGTATTTGTATATAAAAAGAATTTATAGATAATAAAAATAATAAATAGTATGTAGTCTTAAACTAAGAATTGGTACCGTATGGTTAAAGCAGGGGACAGGTAGAGAGAACCCATTGCTTCCAATCCTGGCTCTGTCACTGACAATTCGTGTGATTCTGGCAAATAAATTAAGTTCTTTGACCCAGATCGACAAGAGTTCTCTTTATGGGAGGTCCCTGCTCAAATCCTTTCTCCACCTTGCCTAAGGGGGGAATTGAACACATCTCAGATGAGTGTGCTAACCACTGGACTAAAAGTTAAGCTGTACTACTAGCACCACCACTGCCTCAGGCCAGACTTTGAATGGGACCTAAAGTTGCCCTCTTTCTAATTGCAGAAAACCAAACATCCATGCCCCTTCTCTGAGGCCCGGGTCCAGCTCACTCCATCCCCCATCCCTCTGTTGCTAGCTCTCTCCCACCCTTGCTCATTTTCACCAGGCTGGAGCAGGGTGTTAGGGTGTGGGAGAGGTTGAGGGCTCCAGCTGGGGGTGCGGGCTCTGTGGTGGGGCTGGGGATGAGAGGTTCAGGGTGCGAGAGGGGGCCCCAGGCAGGGCAGGAAGTTGAGATGCGGGCTCTGGGAGGGAGTTTGAGTGTGGGAGGGGGCCCAAGGCTGGGGCAGGGGGTTGGGGCGTGGGAGGAGGTGAGGGTTGTGGGTTGTGCTTACCTCAGGCAGCTCCTGGGAAGCAGCGACATGTCTCTCTGACTCCTCGACTGAGGGGTGGCCAGGGGTCTCTGCGGGTTGCCCCTGCATGCAGGCACCGCCCCCACAGTTTCCATTGGCTGTGGTTCCTGGCCAATGGGAGCTGCAGAGCCTGAGCTCAGGGTGGGGGCAGCACACAGAGACCCCGTGGCTGCCCCTCTACCTAGGAGCTGGAGGGACATGCTGGCCACTTCCCTGGAGCCATGCAGGGAGACTGCCTGCCCCACTGCGCTGCCAAACGGAGTTTTAATAGCCTGGTCAGCATTGCTGACTGCAGCCCTCAGGATCCCTTTTCGACCAGGTGTTCCAGCTGAAAACCGGACACCTGGTAACCCTAAATTCAGACCCAATCCACAAAGCAGCCTCTGAGCACACCTGTTGGATTGGCACTGCCCCCGTTCAAGTTAGGTGGATAAATCTTCCCCCAGTTCATGGATTGCTCTGGGGCTTAGTCAGGACATAGGCAACTGGATGCTTAGACTGAGGCTGAAGTGCACATGCCTACAGATAGAAATTTAGGCCTGGAGGGGACTTCTACCCTGAAAAATTAAGCGCTGAGTGAGTTTAAGTGCTTGCAAGGTTTGCTGGGAGTTTTGTGGATAGCAGTTGAACCTAAAATTAGTTTTAGGCACCTAAACTCCAGACTTGGGTGCCTAAATACTGTTATGGACAGGTTCTTTTGGGCATTAGCTTTGCTGCCTATAAAATGGGAATAGCAATATCTACCTCAAAAGCCTGTTCTGATGCTTCATTAATACTGCTTTGACATCTTTGGCTGAAAGGTCAGACATAGGTGCACCTATCAATACAGTAGAACTGAAATTGTATGAAAACAAACTTTATGAATGACCAGTCATACAAACCATTTTTCCCTGATGGGAAAAAAAATAATGTAACAAAAATTATATTGATGAAGAACAAGTTGACATCCCTTCACATTCCAAAACCTTCAGTGCATTGGAAATTATTTTGTAGTGGTTTAAAGTAGAAGTAGTAATACAGTGCACCATAATGCAATGTATGCACTGTACCTACTATAATTTCTAGATATTAAATGTTATGAACTCATCAATCCCCAATTAGTTTGTCACATAGCCATTCTACTGTAATTACAGAATAACAGAAATTACAGAGTTGTAAAAGTTTCTCTTTAAGAGAAAGGATTTTGTTGTGTGTGAGAGAGTTTTGAAATCATCCCTATATTTTTTTTATAAACCCTCCATTGTTTAAATTGTCCCATTGATGATTTAAATTCCCAAGAATAAGACACATAGCTAACTTTAAGCTGCAGAGACAGTTGCATAGCATAAGGGAAGTAGTGGTGAGGGAATCTTCATGGACTTCTCAAAACGCTTCGCTGAGGTAAATGGTACATTACTGCATATGACCAAGAAACCATATGAAAGTGTTGAAGCTGGTGAGCAAGGTGTTTCGGAGGTCTGAAGAGCTCAACAACAATCTTATATAGGATGATGACCCGTCTTATATTTTAAGGAACATTCTAGCCACCTTTTTGCTACCTTTGACTCACTCCTCAAACCCTTCACTCCTCCTGCCTACACTTGTCTCCACACAGAATCTCACTGATTTCTTCTGAGAGAAAATTGGCAAAATAGGAGGTGACCTTGCTCCCTCCTTTCTTTCCCCATTCCCTTACTATTTGCTCCTCCTTCTCCTCAGTCACAGATACAGAAGTTTCTCATTTGCTCTCTTCCTCAAACACTTTCTTTTGCTACAGTAACCCCATCCCATCTCCTGATCTCACTTGTGCCCACTCTCTTCCCCTTCCATAACTTCTCTCTCATAACCTTTCACTCTTCTCTGGCTTTCCCTCCATTTGTGCTAATCTCTCTCATTTTACAAAAAAATACCCTTGACCCCAACTGCCACTCCAATTATTGCCCCATCTCCTTTCCATCTCTAAGCTCACTGACTGCATTGTCTATTATTGATGTCTGGAGTTTCTCTCCTCCAATTCCATTCTAGACCATCTCCAAATCAATGTCCTTCTCCTGCACTCCACTGAAGCCACTCGCTAATGTCTCTTAACGACCTCTTTCTAGACAACACTCATAACCAGTACTCCATTATACCCCTTTTGACCTTGAACTGTCAGCCACCTTCAGCACCATCTACCATGTTTTTTTTTAAATCTTCTTCCCCATTGGCGTCCATGACTCTGTCCTTTCCTGGTTCTCCTCCTATTTCTCAAATTGCTCTTTCAGTGTGTCCTCAAAGGATCCTCCTCACCCCCTGCCCCAACTTTCTGTGGGAGTTCCTCAAAACTCTGTCCTTGGTCTCCCTTCTCTTCTCCCTCTGTATCTTATCTCTGGATAATCTCATTTGCATACATAAATTCAGCTATCTCTACACAGACAACTCACAGAGCTGCCTCTCTACCCCAGAATTGTCTCTTGTCCAAACAAAAATCTCAGCCAGTGTCTCTGACATCTCCTGATGGATGTCTAACTGTCATCTCAAACTCAAATTGGCTAAAATTAAGAGCTCTTTATTGTCCCTGCAAAAATCTTCCAGGCTACCTAATTTCTTGATAACTGTGGACAACACCACCATCTTGCTTTTCACTCAAGCCCCTAATCTAGGTGTTAAATTGACACTGACCTCTCCCTAGGTCTACACGTCCAAGCCACTTCTAAATCTTGCTGATTCTTTCTACATAACATCTGTAAGATATGGCTTTTCCTATCCAGCTACATACCTCATTGAGGCTCTCATCATCTAGCACCTTTATTGCCACAATATCCTTTTCTTTGGCCTTGACAAATATAATCTTGTCCCACTGAAATCCATTCCAGATGATGCTGCAGAGAACATTCTCCTAACCCATCACTTTAACTATGTCATCTCTTTGCATCCATCTGCTGGCTCCCCCTTTTCTATTGTATCAAACATAACTTACCTGTTTTTATTTTCAAAGCCCTTTGAAGTTTATCTCCACCCAACCTACCATCTCCAACAGCTATTGAGCTGTTGACTCTCACCTCTGATTGGCACATGATGCCAGTCTCTATCACCCACTTATTAAATTTTCAAACAAGCACCTTTGTGCTTTCTCCTATACTGCCCCTCATGGTTGGTAGGAGTTCCCTGTAAACTTTCACAAAGCCCCTTAATTTTTCTCTTCAAATCCCTCCTTAAAACCCTATGCCATGATGCCTGCAAAAACCATAACTATAGTAAGGCTGCTGGTATGCTGAAACCACTGCCTATTATGCTGACCAATATTGTTTCATTGTTTCCTTGTACTCCCCAACTGTCTGTATCTATGTTATCCCTTGTTTTATACTTAGTTTGCAAGCTCTTTGGGGGTAAAGACCATGTTTTTGTTCTGTATTTGTACACTGCCTAGCAAATTAGGATCCTGCTCCATGACTTGGGCTTCTAGGTACTACAATGATACAAATAAATAACACTTGGTGCCTAATTATTCCACATCCAGTATTAAGTCTATATGGATTATATTGTGTATAGTTTCTCAATAATCATGCAAAACTTCTCTATTTATCTAGGATTTTATACCAATCCTCTCAAAATGGTACCTGATCAAAAAGTATGAGGAGTTTGTACCACAAATACAATTTTGTGAGGTGCAGCTGTTTATACATAAGGCCTGTCCTTACCTTATTATACAGTTGTCCATTAGCTGGTGTGGACAAGAACAATGATCCAAAACAAAGGACACTAGACTGATATCCATGGAACAGGGGTTAAATTCTCTGCTCTGTCACAGACTTCTTGTATGATCTTGGGCAAGTCATTTAGTCTCTTTGTGTCTCAGTTCCCCACACCTAAAATGGGGATGATAGTACTTCCATACCTCACAGGGATGTTGTGAGAATAAGTACATTAAACATTGTGAGTCACTAAGATACTGCAGAGAGAGGTAAAGAGTGCCACCTTGGAGATGTGCAGGGGTGAAAGAAATCCCAGGAAAGTTGCAAAGTGAGTTAAAGGTGTGGTTTTACTACATTTAAGTGACCACTACAGAAACCCTCAGACCAACAAAAAGAGAGAAAAGGCTGTGAATGTGTGAAGGTGAAATACACTCCCTGCAGTTGAGGTTTGGTAGGGGAAGAGAGAGTTTGAGGAACAATGGGTTACATTTCCATTGTCTCCTAATAAATTCCATCTTCTACCAGTCCTGATTCCCTCACAAGGAGGGAAGACTGGTTGCTCCAAATGAACTTTTGAGAGGGAGGGCTGGTCCTTGAAGGCTGTGAAAAGAGGTTGACTGCCTATTCCCCTTCAGCAAAGCAGCTGGGAATGGGTATGGTCTCCCTTAGCGTTGGGACTGGTAGTTGTTTGTTCTCTGAGCCCAGGCCAGGCCCCTTGTAGGTAAAGAATAGGGTTGTCAGGTTTGATCCCCAGACCCTTGGGGTATTTGAGAAGGCAGTTCACCTGAGGCTGGGAAAGTTGGTCACTGTATTCGAGTGTAGAGCTGCTTCCTTCCTGAGGCTGGGAGGACTGACCATCATGGAGATCTGAACGGGGGTCCCCCCCCCAGGGGCTAGGAGGGCTGGCCCCCCTGTGGATCTGAGGGGCTTGGCCTCGCTGTGGCTAGGAGGGCTGACCCCCTACAGATCAAATGGGGTGGCCTGGCTGTGGCTGGGCCGGCTGCCCCCCTCGCGGATCTGAAAGGGGTGACCCCGAGGCTGGGAGGACTAGGCACCCCCCGCGGATCTGAGGGGGGTAACCCCGAGGCTGGTAGGGCTGGGCGCCCCCCCGCGGATCTGGGGGTGTGTGACCTCCGCGGATCTGAGGGGGGGTGACCCCGAGGCTGGGAGGGCTGGGCGCCCCCCGCGGATCTGAGGGGGGGTGACCCCGAGGCTGGGAGGGCTAGGCGCCCCCCGCGGATCTGAGGGGGGTGGCCCCGAGGCTGGGAGGGCTAGGTGCCCCCCGCGGATCTGAGGGGGGGTGACCCCGAGGCTGGGAGGGCTGGGCGCCCCCCGCGGATCTGAGGGGGGGTGACCCCGAGGCTAGGAGGGCTGGGCGCCCCCCGCGGATCTGTGGGGGATGGCCCCCAGGCTGGGAGGGCTAGGCGCCCCCAGCGGATCTGAGGGGGGGGTGACCCCGAGGCTGGGAGGGCTGGGCGCCCCCCGCGGATCTGAGGGGGGGTGACCCCGAGGCTAGGAGGGCTGGGCGCCCCCCGCGGATCTGAGGGGGGGTGACCCCGAGGCTAGGAGGGCTGGGCGCCCCCCGCGGATCTGAGGGGGGTGGCCCGGCTGTGGCTGGGAGGACTGGCCCCCCCCCTACGGAACTGTGGGGGGATGGCCCGGCTGTGGCTGGTCCCTGCGCGTGGGGGCTGTTCCCGGGTGGCTCTAAGGGGACACTCCGCCCCCGCGGCCGGGCGGCCGCACTGGTCCCTTCCCTTCGCAGCCATTCGTGCGGGGAGTGAGGCAGGCTGGCAGCGAGAGGGGGCAGCGGCGTATCCCATGGTGCAGCGCGCCGGGAGGGAGGGGGAGCGGCCTGGAGTGGCCGGGACAGACAGACGCAGCGGGGAGCGACGGGAGCCGGTCGGGGCCCTCGGCAGAAGCGGTGGACGGAGACGATTCAATTTCGCGGCGTCTCTCTCCCCCCCCCCCCCGGTCCCCTCGGGACGGAGAGTCAGGCCGGTGAGTCGCAGCGGCCGGGGCTGGCCGGAGGGGGGCAGGGAAAGTGAGGCAGAATGGCCCCAACTTATGTAATGGGGAAGGGGGTGTCTCCCCTGGCGAGCGGCACCGCCGTGTCCGCCTCCTTTCCCCGCCCCCGGGGAGGTGAGACACCCCCGCCCCTCTGGACGGGGGAAGCCCTACAGCGGCTGTACCGTGTGGGGACGAGCCCTCCCGTTCCCCGCGTGTCTGGAGGGGAGCCCTCGTGTGGCGGAGGGACCCGCCAGCTCCGCGCACTCAGGCGCGGGCTGGGCGGGGGCGGCCTGAAGGGTGCAGTGGTCTGTCAGTCAGTGGCCTTTTCTGCGGGGAGGGGGCCGCCGAGCGGGTGGTGCCCCCCCGCGGGTGGGAAGGAGGCGGCGAGGTTGCCTTTCAGATCCCTACCTAGCCACCCGCCCTCTCGCCTTCGTGGGGAGAGGGGCAGAGCGCGCCCGCCCCTCCTGCGAGCCGTGGCGGTTCGGGGGCGGCGGCCAGGTGGGATTCCTCACCCCACCGGATGTGGTGGGACGGGGCTCGGGGCTGGCGCGTTCGCCTGGGGGTGACTAGCCCACAGAGTAAACAAAGGGAAAGGGGAGGGGGGCCGTGGCTAGAGCGGGGCTGCCCCTTCCGCCGGGCCGATGGTAAATCTGCGGTTTGCTCATCCAGCTGGGGGGCCAGGGGAAGTGGTTGAGATTTCTTTTCGGTGTGGTGATCTGTTGTGCTCGCTGAGGAGCCGGGTGTTTGATCTGAGAGGAAAGAGAAGAGGCGCGTTGCTGTCGCTCTCACACACGCACACACTAGTAGATGGTAAAGTAAAGGGTGAATGAAGAAGGGGAATTGTGCATCGATGAGGATGCCTTTTTTAAATTTATCTGCCTAACACCAGAGCAATTGTAGTTGCCATGAAGGGGTCTGTTCTGCTTCCCAGGATTTTTGTTTTTAAGTCCGATACAAACCTGAAGTCTGGATACAGTCAGAAATGCACACTTGTAACAATACCCATTTTTTCTTCCAATCCCAGGGGACTCGTTTTAAAGCACAATACTTTGAACATAGTCCACCCTTGCCTCCTTTCTGTTTTCCTAACTTTGGTTTTCTTTGCTTTAGTCTTTTTTTAGCTTCTCCTCTTCCCTCCTAACTGAAAGATGGTGTGGCTCCATAACTGTGTAGCTTTATGCTTTAACTAGTTGCAGTGTTTCTTATTTAAATGTTCTGAAAGCAGAATATATCCTGTGGGCCTTAACACCAATGTCAAAGTCTTGCAGAGTCAGCCTATAGCTGGGTTTTTGGCATTGTGACCAGGATAATGGCAGTACTATAGTAAATGAGTTGAAATAAAAAGTTAAAGAGAAGGCAGAGTGTTTGAGGATTCATATTTTTCATCAATGGGACTAATATGTGTAATTACAATATTCACTTAGTTTAAAAGTAAACTTGCACTATAGTGTCTCTTAGTTTACATTGTTTCCCTTGTGTTGCCTGTACAATGTTCTCAGTCTACAGGATACTAAACAATAAAGTTCTTGATGGAGCAAAGCCGAACCACCTTGAGGCTCTATGCTGTGACTGCATGGAGCCTCATTGAGATCAAGGTGCACTTGTGTGAATCATTTGGCAGAAGCAGTGCCTTAAGTATTAAACCTAACATGGTTTAATTAATAACTTTAATCATATTGATGTTGTTTGTCCCTGTCCATTCTCCATATCCCTTCTTACTTCTTTGTTATCCCTCTACCCCTTGCTTCATGTCTGAAATTAAGCCCTCATTCTGCATTGGATCTGTGGGTTTGAAATCTTGTCCCATCATGGATCCAGGTGCAGGTCTAGGAGTACAGCTTTTAAACTTTTTGGAGCCAGAATTGTGGCTCTGATCCTGCATGATGTATGTGTGTGTTTAACTTTATGCTCTGTGAATAATCCCACTGAAGTTTGCAGAATTGGAGCAGGTATGACTGTCTGTATTGTGAGGTGTCTGGCAAATATACAACAATGGAGAAACTATTTTCTCTAATTTACATGGTTGTAAATTGTATTGGTCATTTAAAGATTGAAAATGTGAAGAGCAAGGAAAACTAGTGTTTTTTTAAACGTTTGCTTTCATATAAGGATTTATCTTACATGTATTTTAAATCCAGTCTTGGTAGAACATGGCTTTGGCTTGTTGTTATTTCTTCAGACTTTTTGGAAAAGAAAAAATGCACACAAATAATTGCAAATAAAACAGCATAATACTTCTTTTCAAAAGCTGTGAGCTTCATTAAACCCTAGGTATCTTTAAAAGTACTGAACATGTGTGGTTGATTGTGTCAGTCTGTAAACTAACTGTATCTGAAATTCACACTATTTCAGAATAAAAGATTCTTATATAGCAGTAATATAACATTTTGAATATATACTGTAAGTGTTGTAATAAATCTGTTTCAAAGTATCTGTCAAGTAGTATTAAAAGCTCTTTCTGTGGTAAACCATTATATTTCCAATTTCTGATGACTAATACCTGAACAGTTGACTTTCTTGGTATTGTAATTTCTACAAGCTAAGAGATTTGTTCAAGCGACAGTGTTTCTGGATAGTATGCAAAAATTATACTTCTGGAGCTAGTAATGGACTGTAGTTTGACAGCTTCTATTTGATTTGAAGCTATCTCCAGAAATTGTACATCTTGGCAAAATGAATAAAACATATTAGCATAACAACATAAAAAACTCAATACCTTTTCCTAGTTTTCCTGTTGCTTTGCATGGCAGCACTATATTTGATGTAGTGTAGCATACAAATTGGAGATATAGAATGTTCTAACTCCTTTCACATTGCTTTAGAATTCAGGGAAACACTTTTTCCCACTAACAGCAAACATTCTATATCCTCCAAATATTTTTAAAAGTACACTGTTTATTTTCATTAAGAGCTATTGGCAGTTACTCTTTGAACATTTAGAATTATAAGACAGATTTCACAGTATATTATTTACTGTAAATAGACTAATATTTTGCTCTCAAAACTGAATATTCAAATCTTGTAAATTTGTAACACTCCAGTCAGAATATCTCTTGTCTCAAACTTAGGAAAACATTGACTCTTAAAAAGACATTGAGTATTTCGTATAGAAACTCCATATCATCATATTTCAAAAGATACCCAGAATGTGAAAAGAAGAAAAATATTTTTAAAGGTTCTGCAATATATCAAAGGGACATTGTCAGGTTAGAAATCACACTTAAAAAATTCTTTTTCTTTATTACAAATGACACTGTTCAATATTAAAAGTGAAAACTTAAACATCTGAATTTTTCTCATCATTTATGCTGGTTGTTTACTTTTTGCATTTCACATAGCAAGGACAATGAAAGTCAAATAGTTTCACTTTTGTCTGTAGGCAGTTTCTAGTCTATATCACTTTTTAGTTATTTTGCACTTGCATGAGGTTGGTGTTTGTATTTCAAATGCTGTAGGGGAATATTATAAAACCAGTTTCTAGGATGCATAAAAATCAATGATTTTTTTTTTTAAATTAAAAAAATCAGACTTTTTTTATTTAAATCGGATTTTTTTGATATAATGCTTTTTGAGGAGAAAACCTATGTAAAGATAGTTTTAATTAAGATACATTATAGCTCTAAGATATCTCATGGAATAGAGATTATAAATTCTAATTCTATAGTGTAAGACAATATATTCATGTAATGTTTAAGGAAAGTTTTGTAATGAGTTCCAGTCGTTCATGGATTAGGGACCCAATCTTATGGAGTTCCTGGGGCTTCTGTATAGATTATGTAGGTTAATCTTTCTATCTACCCAGTGGGACTCAGTGCTCAGTCTAGAAGATACCATCAGAGATGCTTAGTTTTACAATTCTAAAACTGTGGATTTGTCTCTCCAGAGAGAACATGCTTGTTAACATGCAAAAATGTGTTTAAATAAATAAATATATAGAAGTGAGAAATAACAGACCTCAACTCTATTGCCCCTCTGCAGATTTGTGTGCACACAGTCAATCCCTTACCTCTCTCTAAAAGTGCAAAGTTTCAAAAAGTTCAGTGAATAAAAGATTGTTGGGGGCAGAATAGATCTGGACAAGAAGGAGTTTGGAGGTAAATGTGAGAAGCGAGGGACATGTGCTTGTTTTGTTAAAATATTAAGTGTTTGCTATTGAAGAAGAAAAATCCAGAACACTTAACGTTGTTTTAGTTAAAGAAAACAATTTAAATGTCTGTCTGGTGGTGATCTCCTCCTAATACAACATGGCAAGGAAATCCTCCAAATATTAATGATTAATCTGTTGAATTGGAGCTAGTTCACTTCCCAATGACTTCATAAATATCTGCTTCAGTTATCTTTGGTAAATGAAATAACCAAACAGTCATTCATTTTCTGATATAGCTGTAAAACTAATTTGAAAAGTTTTCAAAATACATCTGTTTAAAAATGTATAGTGTGTACCTTCTAAAAAAGAAACCTACATCTATGAGTTGTGAAGAATATGTATTAAGGTTATAACAACCAACAAGAATGTGCTTTTATGTAGAAAACCATGATTAAATCAAGTCTTCCTGACTAGTGATTTAAATCATGATTTAAATTAAATTCACCCTGCCAGTTTCATACTGACTCTTAATTTCATGAAAATGTTTTAGTTATTTTAAGGTTTTTTAAACCCCAGCAAACCAAAAACATACACATTATAATTGTTTTAATGTGATTATTCTGACAGGCAATTCTTCTATGGAATGGTTGCTAAACACTTTAAAATGAGAACAACCCAATAGTTTTTAATGCCAAATATGACTGTTAAGTACTACGTAGGAACTGAAATACAACACTTCCTGATTATTGACTTCTACCGAGTAGCTGTTTTGTTCTGAAAGTCATCTTTTTTTTAAGAATAGAAATGGAAAATAAGAATGGATTCAAACATTTTAACTGCAGGTTCTGCAATGCCAAAATTTGTAGAAATGCTGGTGGTGTTTCAGAATTCAGGTCAGTGGTTTTGGGTGCACCTATGGTTGAAAGCTAGCATAGCTTGGTGGATTTGACAGACTCCAGAAATTTTCAAAGAACACAGATTACTATTTATTAGTTAGAAAAACAGACATTAGAGGGCTGAGGAAGGGAAATGGAGTTGATAGGATGGAAAAACCTACCTGATGAGTTTTGTAGGTTGGTGTTTTGTTTTATTTTTTGAGGGTGGGACGCTTTTGTTGTTTTTCCAGTCAAATTCAACTAAAGTTACTGCTGTTGGTTAAATGACTTATTCCAGAACCATTTCTGCCACATGTTCTCCAAGAAATCAGGCAGTGTTTAATAGCTAGGCAAATAGGATGAAAGTTCATAGGCACTTATTTAAGAAACTAAAAGTATCTTTAAAAAACCTCAGTATACATAAATTTGTATATTATGAGATTGTCTCCCTTTCCTATTCTTCGTATGTTTCTCTCCTTCCTAGATCAGTGTATCTCAAACTGGGGTCGCCGCTTGTTCAGGGAAAGCCTTGGCAGGCCGGGCTGGTTTGTTTACCTGCCCCATCCACAGGTCCGGCCAATCGTGGCTCCCGCTGGCCGCCGTTCACCGCTGCAGGCCAATGGGGGCTGCTGGAAGTGGCAGCCAGTAAGTCTCTCGGCCTGCGCTGCTTCCAGGAGCTCCCATTGGCCTGGAGCAGCGAACTGCGGCCAGTGGGAGCCGCGATCAGCCGGATCTGCGGACGGGGCAGGTAAACAAACTGACCCAGCCAAGCAAGGGTTTTCCCTACACAAGAGGCAACCCCAGTTTGAGAAACACTGTCCTAGATTGTAAACTTGTTGGGGTAGGAACACTCAGTCTTTGTTTGTACAGCACCTAGCGCACCTGGGACAGTGATGCAGATACTCGAAAATACCAGGCTCTATTCAGTGAAATTTCTCTTTGATCTTCTGTGGTGCAAATCTGAGGCAGCTTGGATTATAAAATATTCCTGACATTGGCTCCCTATTATTTGTGTTATGGTAGGGCTAAAAGGACATGATTTGGATTCCCCCCGCCCCCACACCTTGTGCTAGAAACTGTGTACATTCAATTTAAATTGACAATGAGAAAGGCCCTACTTAATTCACGATATTGCGAATTCCGCAGCATTAGGCTTTCACCACAGTTTTGTCAGCCCAGGGGCTGATAGCGGGGGCCCTCCCGTGCATGGTGCTGACAGCGTGAGCCCTGGCTGAAAGACGTGGGCCTCTGGCAGCCAGGGGTCCTGCTGGCAGCTCCGGGTATTAATAACTGTAATATAGTTGCAGCAAAATGTCTGATTATCAGAAAAAAATTAGCAGGCATAACATAATACTTGAGTGTTTTATTTTGTTCCAGCAAATTTTTCTTAAACAAATAGGTCTTCTTTGGCTTTTCCAAATTACCACAATTAATGAAGGTCCATTATTACTTTTCTGCAATTTTCCATGTCTTGTCTGCAACTCAGCTGCAATTATTTGACAATCATCCCACGATTCAAATAGGGCCTTAACACTGAGATTCTGGAGGTGATGTCAAAGAAACTGACAGAGATTGGGGGTTGGCTGGAGGGAGACAGATCAGAGAGCTCATAGTTGGAGTCATGTGGATGGAGGAGATGGTGTCTTGAGAGAGAGAGAGAGAGAGAGAGAATAAGAAGGATCCACCAAAAGAGTTGCTTCAGGCGTGACCAGAGAAGTAGTAGGAGAACCAAGTGAAGGAATTTCTCTCCCTTGGCTTTCACAAGCCTTCAGGTTGGAGGCCTTGATCAGGGGAGTCTAAGGAGCGCTGGTAATCCAATGTAGACACTTACCAGCGCTTTTCTTGACCTCCGTGGAACGAGGAAGCCTCTGGTAATCAAGCGGGTCTCCTTTCCCGGTTTGCTCTCTCGTTCCCGGAACCCCGAGCAAGCAGGTCTCCTTCCCTGCGGTTTGCAGGGTGGCTCCGGGAACGCGAGAGCAAACCGCGGCGAAGCTGGTCTCCTTCCCCGGTTTGCTCTCGCGTTCCCGGAACCCCCCTTGAAGCCGCCCAACAGCGCTGCAGTGTGGCCACATCTAACACCACTTGCAGCGCTGGTTGCTGTAAGTGTGGCCACTCTGCAGCGCTGGCCCTATACAGCTGTACTAATACAGCTGTAACAACCAGCGCTGCAAAATTTTAGATGTAGACATGGCCTAAGGTAGCTGAGAGATTGAGAAGGATGAGGATGGAACATACGCTCTTAAAATTTGGTCATAAATGGTTGCGAAGAGCAGTTTGTCAGGTGCAGAGAAAAGATTCCAGATAGGGGGTTTGATGGGGGGGGGGGGGAGACAAGTATAGAGATGGAAAAGAGGAATTTGAGGTCATGTTGTAGATAGAGCATTAAAGAACTTACGGCTGAAGGCTCTGTATAGTAAGTGCTTATCACTTTTTCTTTTTTCTTATAGGTTAACATTAAATATTGTGTATATCTGAATTTTCTCAAATTAACAGCAGTCCAAGGCTGGAAATGTCGGGGGGAGGGCTCTACCATACCCAGAACTTCCAGCACACTCTGTGTCCCTCGTTATTTTTTCTGTCTTTTCTATAACTATCTTCATTCTGTTTGATTCTGTTGTTATTTGCCCTCCTTTCCTTTTGCACCTGTATCTTCCTTCTATGCCTGTCTCCTTTTTGCCAGGTTCAGCGTTAAAAGAGCTTGCAGAGGGAACCTGAACAGAAATTATTCAGTTTCCTTTGGCATCAAACTATTTCCTCATCCTTTGGCTAAAAAGGGGGAGTGAGTAATACTCTAGCCAGTTTCCTTTTGCAGCAAGGCTCCACCTTTATACAGATGTAAGTCCATGTAAAGTTTTAACTCTCCCCCCACTCCTCCCAGACACAGTTAAACTGTTATTCATCTAATTTTGGGACCTGTCCTCAGACTAACTTTTTTTCTTTTGCTTCAAACTGCACCAGCAGCCTATAGGCATTTGATGCCCTGGGTATAGCAGGAGGAAAGCATATGTGCTTTCTCACTTCCACCATCCTAAATATTAAGTTGGTGAAGAAAATGTGCACTTGGGTTGGGGACAGTGAATAGACAATGAAGCTGCCTACTCAAACATTGAGCCACCTTCTGCTGCTCCTGCAGAGATTATAGTAGGTTGTCTTAAAGCTTTCTTCCAAAGTTCTTTTTTGAACTGCTGATAGAAGAGAGCATCAACTTGTTTTACAAAACCAGTTTTGCCTCTCCTGGAATTGACACCTCCTCATCTATTATTGGGAGTGGACTACATCCACCCTGATCGAATTGGCCCTGCCAACACTGGTTCTCAACGTGTGAGGTAGCTCCCTTCTCTTTATGTGTCGTTATATAATGCCTGCATCTGTAATTTTCACTCCATGCATCTGAAGTGGCTTTATATCCACGAAAGCTTATGCCCAAATAAATCGGTTAGTCTTTAAGGTGCCACCGGACTTGAACTTCTTTTCTGACCCCTTCACGCTACCATGGTCCTCTGTCAGGACAGTGGTTTAGTCCCTGCACTCTGGGTGAAAGAAGGGATCATTTTTGGCAACAAATCAGAGGTTTACAGTGGAAAGATAAAGCATGACTGCAAGGCCAGCTGATACAGGCTGAGGCAGCAGGAAAGAACTGAGGGGGCTTCACTGTCTGTAAGATGCACTTCCCACTCCATATCCAGTTTCTTTTTGTTTACCCCACCTACTCCAAGCCAATTCCTGTGTGCAACCCCAGCTTCCATTTATTTTTTGTGGGGAGCAGAGGATATCAGGCTACCAAATGCTTTATCTTCCTCCGTGTCTCCTTCAAGTTCCTGGAACAGTTTGAAATGGCAAGAGCCTCTTCTGTATTTAGTAGGAGCTGTTTCTGCCTCCCCTTGCCTAGTGCTGGGTACTAAGCTATGTGGACTGCAAAAAGGAAGGAAAAAATTAAATTAGCCAAGCCTCCAAATAAACTAAATGACAAGTTCTTTGGGGCTGGTTGTGTTTTATTTTTTTAACTAAGTAGTGGATATTTCTTGCTTTTCTGAAACAGAGCATATGGGGTGATGGGGAAGAGAACAGCAGTGTTTTAACCCAGAGACATGGATGCTCATCTCTGCTACATTCCTCCTTTCCCCGCCCTTTTCTCTGATGCTGTGAAGGACAATAAATGATGTGCAAGGAGCTGAAAATAGGAGCACAGGATTTGCCATACCAGATAAGACCTCTGGTTCATCTGCTATGACAGTGGTTCTCAGACTTTTGTACTAGTGACCTCTTTCACATAGCAAGCCTCAGTGCGACCCCTCTTATAAATTAAAAACATTTTTTTATATATTTAATTCCATTATAAATGCTGGAGGCAAAGCAAGATTTGGCTGGAGGCTGATAGCTTGCGACCTCCCATGTAATAACCTCACAACCCCCTGAGGGGTCCCAGCCCCCATTCTGAGAACCTTGTGTTATGATATCCTGTTTCCTATAGATGCTTCAGAGGAAGGCCAAGGAACACCTATCATGAGTTACTTGAAAATAACTTGTACATAAACTTAATCTTAACTTTGCAGTTCTTCAGTAATGCCCCAATATGCCTTGTTAATACATATACCTTAAGTCTGACAACACAACAGTTGCTGAAATATATAAGCTCTTCACCTCCTTTTTACAACCCATTCGCTCTCAGCTACAGGATTCCATCTAACACTATTAAAGGACAAAAAGCAGGGAAAAGAGAGATTATACCTCTGTTTAACATTACAAGGGGGCAGAAGAAAACCAGTGTTTTTTAGGGGGGGCCCTGCAATTTGGGAACCGCTCAGTCAAATTGTCTCAAATTTGGATCACTAACATTGTCCCATGCCTCCATGAGGCACATGACATTTCAAATCAATCTGATTAACTGTTTGGATTTTAGAGCACTTACAATAGCTGAGACTGCATACAAATTAGAGGGTGAACAAGAAGTGATGAAAGCAACATGAAATGTAGTACAGACGCTCCCCGGGTTACACAAACCCGATTTATGGGAATCCGGACTTGTTCTGTAAGGTTGTTTTTCTTTTCCATAATTGTTGGAGATATGTCCCCGACTTATGCAAAATTTGACTTACGCAAGGTGTTCCAGAAAGGAACTCTTGCGTAAGTTGGGGAGCTTCTGTATGTACCTTGGTAGTTGATTTACTTCGGTTTGGATTTTTTGTAAAGAGTAATTTTTTTTGGTATTTTCTTATGAGTCCTTATCCCTAGTGCTGTTACATTTAGTTACTGAGAGTCTAGTAGTGCTACTAGTGTCCAATATCTAATAACACTTCCTGCATCTAAGGTCTAAAGGTTTACTACCAATCACTCGTAGATTAAAGGGGAGAATGATGGACTTAAACAAAGGACAGGAATTCAGGAGACTGGAGTTCTATTTATGTCTTTTCTGAAGACTTGAATTATCTTGGTCAAGTCAGTTTAATCACTCTGCCTCAATTCTTCTATCTGTAAAATGGTGGAGATAAAACCTAGCTCAGGCTTAGTTCACTAGTGTCTAAAGCACTTTGGGATCCTCCAATGGACGGTACTAAAATTGTTAAACTATTTATTCCCCCAAGGGATGTTGGGTCAGAATTGCTCACTCAAGGTGCCTCGGATGAATCTTGCAGCAGCAGTCTTAAATGATTCATACTTGGCAGTGCCCTTGTTAACCTTTCATAGTGTCTGACTTTGATTTTATTTAGTACATTCAAATATAAGTCCTAAGTGGATAAGGGGAATTACATCTCAGAAAATGAATCTCTTCTTCGGGGGTAACATGCAACTTGGCAGGGTCTAAAACTGTGGTTTTTATCTTTTATTATATAAACAGTGGTTTAATTTCTGCACCTCACTTCCAAAGGTCTGAGTTGGGGAGCTCCATCCAGGGAAACACAATATTTTGCTGGTCTCAAAGTGTGAGGTTCTCTCCTGTTTTCTCTATGGTTCTTTGCTGTGGATGTTGGAAAAAGTTATGGCTCCTGCTCCTACTCCCACTCCTCTCTTTACAGTGCCATTATGGGAATGCTGTAGCTTCTTAATTGGGTTATCCTGGATTTTGATCAGTGCATCATCTTCTATATCAGATTTAAGCTCCTTATCTGAGGCTTCAGAGCCCTACCCAGTTTAGTATGTGTGTCTTGTCTACTGTTTGCCTTTGTCTTTTAATTTCTACTTCACCCAAATTGTAGAACTGACCACATTCTTCTCACTTGCACTTTTGTGTCTTCTTCCATACAGCCTCAGTGCCTGTAGCCACTGTCCTGATTTTGCCTACCATGCTTCTACCCATGCCATTTTCAAGTCTCACCACAAAATATTCTTCTGCAAGGCCTACAAACCCTTTTAGTAACTTCATGTGTAAGCTGGGGTATGCACATCTATGCATGTGCATGTTGTAGGAAGATGAGGTACACTTTTAAAAATCAATACTCATGATGCAGTTATGAATAACAGCAACTGCATAATATCTCTTAGCACTTTTCCTCCCATCCCCGTTGCCTAGCCAACTCTGTTACCTGTTTGACATCAGCCCTAAACTCGTTGAGGCAGGGACATCTTTTATTCACATTTGTTGCTGTGGAGACCAAATAGGGAAGGATTTCTCCTAAAATAATGTCCTATTCTTTGTCTGCAGATATTCTCTGGATTTGAATGTTTACAGCTCCTAATATCTTGATTTTAAAGATGACATTAATGCTCATATTTCTGCAAACAACTAGATTAGCCACCATTTTGTAGTCTCATATATTTCTCTCCATGAATAAGGAAAGATGGAAACTGCCTACTGATACAATTCTCATGTAATTAATATTGTTTTTTATGCAGTTGTTAGCTTTTCTGCTTTCAAAATAACAGGTTGGTTGGAACTCTTGATAAGAATGTCCATTTATTCTATACCACTACTTTTCTCTCTTAAAATATACCAGCTCTCACTTTTCATTTAACATTGGAGGCTTCCTCTCCAATGCATTCAAAGGTGAGTCTGTGTTTTATTGCTGTTCTAGTATTAAGTCATTCGAGGGACTGAACTCACTACTGAGATTACATAATTCAGTTTTTTAATGTCTTGGTAAATGCAAGTCTAGACTAAGTTAAAATCTGGACTGTGACTTTTTTTTTTCTTTTGTGAAGTTTATCTCATTGTGGCCTCTACTGAAAACTAATAATGCATCTTCTATTTGAGAGAATTCCTCCTGAAGTTACAGGGGAACAGATTCATTGATCTAATAGGTCTTTTCTTTAATTCCTATGATTTACCAAATCTCAAACTTTTAAGGGCACCACTGAACTAGAGAGTTTACAGTTATGTCACCCTCCTCCAAGCGACATAAGTTTGCTGACATAAGATGTAGTGTAGACATAACCTAAATCTCAGTAGAGGCAGAACTCTCTTGAGTTAATGTCCTTGGGAATGTCTGCACAATAGCTGGGGGGTGCTTTCCAGTGCGGATAGAGACAGACATACCCTAGCTAGCGCAGTAAAAATAGCATTGTGGTTGTGGTGTCATGGACTGTGCTCGTGCTAGCTGCCTGAGTACAAAACCCATGGGGTTGGACGGGATTGTATTCAGGTGGCTAGCCTGAGCCATTGCTCATGCCATCATGGCCAGACACACTGAATTATTTTTAGCACAGTAGGTTGAGCAGAGCTAAAGTGCATCTGTCTACCTATGCTGGGAAGCACAGTTCTAGCAGCTGTGTAGAAATACCACTAATGAAAACTTGGGCTTCAGGCAGACTTAGAAGAGGGATATTTAAAAGTAACTTCAGGGTATACAGAACTGCCTTCGAGCCAAAAGGTTGAGCTAAGAGAAAAGTTTATGAAATTAATGTAAGCCTTCAAGGTCTGAGAAATTGCATGTTGCTTTAAAAAAAAAATCCCCAAAACATATCTTCCACAATTATAACTCTAAACTTTTGTTTAGAGAAATATTATAAAATAATATAATAATTGGATCTCTCTATTTAACATATTGTTACCATATTTTACTTTTGTTGTTTTTGAGTACTTAGTTTGCAGAAAGAAACAAAATGTGATGCAGTCATTGCCCTCTAGAGCAGTGGTTCTCAAACTTTTGTGCTGGTGCTGCTTTTCACACAGCAAGCCTCTTAGTGCAACCCCCCTTATAAATTAAAAACACTTTAAAATATATTTAACACCATTATAAATGCTGAAGCCAAACGGGATGTAGGGTGGAGGCTAACAGCTTGCGACCTCCCATGTAATAACCACGTGACCCCCTGAGGGGTCCCAATCCCAAGTTTGAGAACCTCTGCTATAGTTAATTCATGAAAATAGGGACTTACACTTGGATTTGCATAACATAAAGATTGAGAACCATTGAACTATAGTCTTGATTGTTTCCCTAGAAATAATTAGAGTAGATAGAGCTTAGGTGAAAGCTGCCATGTGCCACTCAGTAGACATGGTGGGGTGATAAACTAGAGCCAGCAGGGGTTGACAAGAACCAGGCTGAAGCTGTGTGGAGTGTACCACCATAGGAGGCATCAGAGATTTAGGACAGGATGGGGTATTTAAAGTGAAGGATTTCCCTTAAGAATTGTCTTGTCTAATTTTAAAATCAGTTGGTAAGGATAAACAAATAGTTCATTAGACTGTCATAATAAAACTATTAAATGTATATTCCTGGTTCAGCTCTAAACTTCGGTGTCTCCCAATTCTCTCTAGGGGAGAATACTATGTGATTGTCACTCTCTTTATTTCTTCCCATCCTTCTTTCTGTCTCTCTGTTCACTCTGACTTTTCTCCATCCCAGTTGTAAGCAGTTGATAAGAATGGCGATGCTGGGTCAGACCAGTGGTCCATCTAGCCCAGTATCCTGTGTCTAACAGTGGCCAGTGCCATGTGCTTCAGAGGGAATGAACAGAACAGGGCAATTATTGAGTGATTCATCCCTTTTTGTCCAGTTCCAGCTTCTGGCAGTTGGAGATTTAGGGATACCTGGAGCATGGGGGTGTGTTCCTGACCATCTTGGCCAATAGCCACTGATGGATGTATCCTCCATTAACATATGCAATTCTTGTTTGAACCTAGTTATACTTTTGGCCTTCACAACTTCCCCTGACAATGAGTTCCACGGACTGTGTTTTGTGTGAAGTACTTCCTTATGTTTGTTTTAAACCTGCTGTCTATTAATTTCATTGGGTGACCGCTAGTTCTGGTGTTATGTGAAGGGATAAATAATACTTCCCTATTCACTTTTTCCATACCATTCATGATTTAATAGACTCGATCATGTATCCTCTTAGTCTCTTTTCTAAAATGAATAATTCCAGTCTGTTTAATCTCTCCTCATATGGAACTGTTCCATACGCCTGATCATTTTCATTGCCTTTTTCTACACCTTTTTCAGTTCTAATATATATTTTTTGAGATGAGATAAACACAACAAGAAGCTGTTTTCAATGTGTGTACCACCGATTTATACAGTGGCATTATGATATTTTCTGTTTTATTTTCTATCCCTTTCTTAATGGTTCCTAACATTCTGTTAAGATTTTTGAATGCTGCTAAACAGTAAGTTGATGTTTTCAGAGAACTGTCCATGATGACACCAAGATCTTTCTTGAATGGGAACAGCTAATTTAGACTCAATCATTTTGTGTATATAGTTGGGATTATTTTTTCCAAAGTACATTATTTTGTACTTATCAGCACTGGATTTCACGTGCCAATTTGTTTCCCAGTTACTAGGTTTTGTGAGATCCTTCTGAAACTTTTTGCAGTCAGCTTTGTACTTAACTATCTAGCGCAGGGGTAGGCAACCTATGGCACATGCGCCGAAGGCGGCACGTGAGCTGATTTTTCAGTGGCACTCTCACTGGCCAGGACCTGGCCACCGGTCCGGGGAGATCTGCATTTCAATTTAATTTTAAATGAAGCTTCTTAAACATTTAAAAAACCTTATTTACCTTACATACAACAATAGTTGAGTTATATTATAGACTTAAAGAAAGAGACCTCCTAAAAACATTAAAATGTATTACCGGCACGCGAAACCTTAAATTAGAGTGAATAAGTAAAGACTCGGCACACCACTTCTGAAAGGTTGCCGACCCCTGATCTAGAGAACCACCTCACTGTTCACCATTCAGTAAGTTTGCCTCTTCAGCCCTACCATATGTGAAACACTCCTGCACTTCATGCTGATGGAAACTCGCTTTCCCTTACAAGCATGAGACAGTTTTCTTCTACATCCAGTGCCTGAGCTGGCTGCATAAGGAAGCTGAGTAGTATCATACACTCTTAATTTCCCTTCTGAGCCTTCACTGTGAATACAACTTTGGCAGCTGCTGGCTAATGACTTCTTGTCAATGGTGCATACAGGCAGGTGTCAGTAAAAGCCACCAGAAGGCATGGTAGCTGACCAACACTCTTTGGAGGACTTGCCACATATGTTTTGGGGGAAACACTGAGATATGCTCAAAGAACTCCTGAGATCTCTGTAGTCATGCAGAGAGAAATATTTCTCTTTGTGACAGTGTTTTTAAAAAGAGAGTAGTATTTTGTTAAGTTAAAAAATCAGGAAATGTACTCAGTGCAGAATATTTTTCAAATTTGCTTACATCTTGGTATGAGGGGAAGAGCGGACGTACACGTATTATTTTCTTTGACCTCAAAGATGAATTTTCAAGCTGTTTAGCTTTGGTAGACATTTCATGTACAGACTGCGAATATGTGTGTGGTTTTCTCTTTCACTCCCTTTTGTTCCTTTTTATAGCTTTTATGAATCTTTGCAGTAGAATTTAGTGCTCTGTTACTTGTACAATATTTTATCTCTTTTTATTTTTAAATCTTGTCTGCATTTTTTCACTGTCCTTCCTTCTGTAGACATACACAAGAGGAGAGGAAAGTAAATGTATCTCCTTTCACTTCCATTCCTCAGGTTTTCTCTCCTGCTGTTTTCTTTTCTGCCCTTTTGTGAATTCTCCCACTAGTTTCCTTTTTCCTTTTTTTTTATACTCCCCATTTCAAATATTCACCATCACACACACATTATCTTGAGGAATGCAGGATTAAGTGCTGTCCCTGCAAGCTCTGATGTGAGCTCCTTGCCTTAACTGTTGTCCCCCTACCTGGAAAAGCTCTCTGTATAGGACTGCAGGGCATACACAGACAGCACTTGACAGAGTATAGAGTAGAAGGCAAGAGCACACTAAGGGCTTGTCTACATCAGAAAGTTGCAGCGCTGGTGAGGGAGTTACAGCGCTGCAACTTTGAAGGTGTACACATCTGCAGGGCATCACCAGCGCTGCAACTCCCTGTTTGCAGCGCTGGCCGTACTCCCGTTTTGTCTCGGGTGTAGAGGATCCAGCGCTGGTGATCCAGCGCTGGTAATCCAATGTAGACACTTACCAGCGCTTTTCTTGACCTCCGTGGAAGGAGGAAGCCTCTGGTAATCAAGCTGGTCTCCTTTCCCGGTTTGCTCTCTCGTTCCCGGAACCCCGAGCAAGCAGGTCTCCTTCCCTGCGGTTTGCAGGGTGGTTCGGGGAACGCGAGAGCAAACCGCGGCGAAGCTGGTCTCCTTTCCCGGTTTGCTCTCTCGTTCCCGGAACCCCGAGCAAGCAGGTCTCCTTCCCTGCGGTTTGCTGGGTGGCTCCGGGAACGCGAGAGCAAACCGCGGCGAAGCTGGTCTCCTTTCCCGGTTTGCTCTCTTCTGAAGAACTAAACAAGGCTGGGCTATGTGTTCCTTGTTCAGCATATTGCAGTCGTTTTATCTTCACCCCTGTCCTGCTTCATGAATAATAGTTAAATTAGCAGATTTGGTCTAATGAGAATGGGTGTTGGTGATCTCAAGCCATTCAGTCTCACAGCCTTGCATTAGGTTAGTTGACCGGCCAAAGAACTGAAGTCAGTGTAAAACAACCCCCCCTTTTAGCCACGGATCAAGTAGTGTTTGTGCTGTACAGGGCTGACCTGCTTAAGATGAATAAAAGATCATTGGGCAGTGTTGAAAAGTTCATGATTTCTTTTGCTCTCACTCACAATTGTGCACTGAATCAAATTCTAAAACACTGTGTATTACTGAATGGAGTTTTACTAACTTGCTATGCAGGGTTGTGCTACCTTCAGCAATAATGGACAGTGTGGTGCAGCACAGAAAAAATATCTTCAGTTTGTTTATTTTTAAAGGTGAAGTTTAGTCATGCCACACTAATTACTTCGTGGCTTATGGATGATAAGGCACTTACATTTTAAAGTGCTACAATCACTTCCTGAAAAAAGAACTATCCTCTGGACTAAAATCTCTCCTGCTTATTTCGAGTTTTATTTGTGCATGTTTGTAAAATTAGCTAAAATGTGGTCTGGCTCTTCTGCTTATGCATATACCTTGAGGAAACAAATGCTTATTCTTTGTGTAGTGTCCTTATGGGTGTGACATATGAGGGTACAACCCAGACTAATGAGTAGCTGTGTCACTGCTGCCCTCTAACCTGGGTATCCTTTACAATCCTTTGTTGATGTTGCCTCCAGCCTGAACTGCTTACAAACAGCATCCACCACGCAAGTCACTCCCAGCTATGTCTGAGTGTGCTGCAGCTGGGCAGCCACACCTTGTCTTTTACTAGTCTGGGTTATACTACAGTATGATCCCAACACACTACCAGTTTTAGATTTTCCACCAGAAATGTATGTACTGTATTGCCCAGCCCTCTCCTGGACAATACAAATTTATATAAGGTCCGTTATTTCTTTAATAGAAATAATGAGCACACAATTTGCCACCCTAAATGGAGTTTCCCAAACACTTCAATTTAAACGATTAGGTAAAATAAGTTTATTAACTACAGAGAGCGAGAGATACTTTGAGTACAAGCATTGAAGCATAAGAGTCAGAAACAGTTATAAGAAAATAAAGTTAAAATGCTTATTATATTATATTCAAGCAAAGTTTCTCACTGTATATTTTAAGCAGTTTTAGTGACCAAACCCTCTAGGTCAGGACCCTTTCTCGCAGAATCCAGTGAATGCTTCCTTTGTGGCTTCAGTTGCTTTGAATGTGATGGGCCTGGGGAGAGAAAGGGGTGCCTTAGAGCATTTGTCCCTCCTTTTTATATCATCCGTCCCCCTCTTGAAAAACATTTCCAGCTGAGATTCAGGAAACAGCATCTTTGTGGAAGGATATGCCCTACTGGTTTTTTCCAATTGTTTGAGCTTCTTTGCCTCCCCTTCTTGCTTGATGACCCTTTTTACTGCTTAAATGCAAATTAGGCAGAGCATACATTCCTTTGTTTAGGACAGACTTGTTGGCCAACTTCTGCTTGGGTAGGGCTGCGCTCTACATGGACACCCTGAGGAAAAAACCCGACCAGGGCAAGGCCTTTGAGGTGACCAGCAAGTGGGACTCCAGCAACCACTTTCTCCCCGCGGGCAGTTTCACCCGTTTCGCCGACTGGTGGTTCATACACCGCGCCCACCTGAACTGCGTCCCGCTCAATGGAACCATCCGCCACAGGAACCGAGACAAGCGCTGCAGGAAGTGTGGGTATGCCCTGGAGACCTTGCCCCACGTCCTGTGCAGCTGCAAGCCCCACGCCAGAGCCTGGCAGCTGCGCCACAACGCCGTCCAGGATCGGCTGGTGAAGGCCATTGCCCCACACCTGGGTGAGGTTGCAGTCAACCACACCATCCCCGACAGCCTGCTGCGCCCGGACATCGTCATCACGGATGAGGAGCGGAAAAAGATCATCCTCGTCGATGTGACGATTCCGTTTGAGAACAGAACCCCAGCCTTCCGTGAAGCCCGAGCCCGTAAACTCGAAAAATATGCCCCCTTGGCGGACACCCTGAGGGCAAAGGGCTACGAGGTTTACACCGATGCCCTGATTGTCGGGGCCCTTGGTGCCTGGGATCCCTGTAATGAACATGTACTTAGGGCCTGTGGGGTGGGCCGTCGCTATGCACGGCTCATGAGACGTTTGATGGTCTCTGTCACTATCCGGTGGTCTAGGGACATTTACATAGAGCACATCACCGGCCACCGCCAATACCAAGAGTGAGCCGGCTTGGCTCTGTGCACCCACGGGGGGAGGAGGCCTATAAAACCCCCCTACCGAACCATATCCCCTAAGCCCTAAAGCCACCGAACTAGATTCCACCATGCGAGGGTCATCCTGTCCCCATTACCCGGCCCGCTTACTTATACCCATGACTGCATGTAACCCACTGTATGAGCGATGTACCCTCACTGCTTCCTTACTGCTTCTTGATCCCACCCACCATACACCCCGCATTGGGGGACCTTGCAGACTGTATATGTTATGTGCTAACAAATTCCCACATACCAGCGTCCCCCTATACTCTGTATGCTGCCCCCAATGACCAACAACTGACGCTTTGAACTCTTTGTATCATTTTTTTATTTAAACATTCTCTAATAAACTTTTAAATCTGTTCTTATACGGGAAAGTCTTATAACTTTATATAAAATGTTTCCACACATGTATTACCAGGGCAATAATGAGCAACAAATTATGAGTTTTCAAGTGCCTTTGTACAAGGCGTACTTTGGACAAAGATTATTACAATAGCATGTTGGGTGAGGTCAGGGGTACATTTTGTCAAAATGGGTGCTCCACTCTAGGTGCACTTGCACCCCCTGTACCTTTGAGTGGAGATTTCTGATAGCAGTGTGTGTTTGGCTCACGCATGTGTGCTGGTCTGCCTCATGCCCTGTACGACTGTTGTTATAGAACTGTATGGATGAATGGCCCTCAGTTCCTTCTCAGTTGCCTCAGCTTGTGATGGAACTCTGGCACTTGTCCCTATTGAGATGAACTCAATTGTGTCCCAGTTTTTTTTATTTTAGTAGTTAGTTTGTAGTAGTAGTTAGCATTAGTATAATTAGTTAGTAGGTACTAGTAGCTTTAGCTTTAGCTTTCTAGTTTAAAAAAATGTTTTTTTTTCATATATATTATATACAGATAGATATTAGTAGATAAGGTAGTTGTGTATCAACAGCATGCTCAGTACCACAGAAATTTAGTTTTCCATCGGTCCTGGCTGTGTCTGAGACTCCGATTCGCTACTGCTGAGCTCCAACATATTTTTGGTACCCAGGACATCGAGATCTCCGGAAGTTCACTCAGTACCAACAGTTTCACTACAGATTTCTCTGGGAGCTCTACCATTTCATATTGAGTTTGAGGAAGAAGATTCTGATGAAGACCTTGCCTCGTTTTCCCAAATATCAGTACAGGACTCTCCTCCTCACCCCTATAGAGGCCTCTTTCCAGAAGTCTCTCAGCCTTTGACTACTCATGGCACAAGGTCGAAGCCACCATCTTACTGGTGTAAGCACCTGGGGGTGCCCTGTCCTATGCCTTATGCACCTCCTCAGCCATACTGGAACCTTTGGGTAGCTTATCACCAGCAATTTTCCAGGGCTTCGAGCACCACCTGTTGCAGAAATAGGCAGCCTTCATCGCCTACCTTCTCTGGGACACCTGATGCTCAAGAAGAAACTTTTGAGGAGCAAGTTGCTAGAGCCAATGACGAGGTCTCTCCTCTGGCCAACATCTCTTCTCTGGATGAAGAAGTTTATACCACCTCCTCCATCGTTGGCAGATGAATTTAAACAGTTCCAGGATCTCATGCAGAGAATTGCTGACACCTTGCAGAATCCTATTGAGGAGTGTAGGGAAGTGCTGTGGCCTCCCTCAGAGCCAGAGGAAGAGGAACCACTCTCTCTGCCTGCCTGGGTGGGTGGAATCAGGCCAGGCTCATCCTTTCCACCAGAAGTTGAGAGACAGGGCAAGAAGTACAAAAGGTGGAACCCCCAGCTCAATTTGAGCAGAGCCAGGGAAGGAGACAGATGTGTCTTATGTACTGCAACCCACCGACCCTGCTGCTGAGCCAGGCAGTGCCCTGGACCTAGGGAGGACCAAGGCCGGGGAGGAGCTGGTGGGACTGCTGGTGGCTGAGTACGCTGATGCTGCAGCGGATCCTGAGACCATAGAGCCTGATTCGGGACTCTGGTAGGAAGCAGCCCAGGGAAACCAGATGTCAGTTTGGTGGTGTGGTGGCTTAACAGCCGGTCAGCATGTTGCGGGAGGGCCCTGGGCTGGGACACGGTGGCAGCCTCCTCACCATAGTCTGCTTACTAGCTCCTCCCCTACCTATGGGTTAGAGCTTGTAGACTGCTGGTTAACTCTACAGGCCTGAATCTACAGACTGCTCTTTAGCTCAGCCCTGCCTGAGGGCCTAGGGTCTCTTGACTGTTTGAGGGTTCCACCCTGTTACAAAGGCTGGGCTGATAATGCCTACTCTGCTAATTCCTCTGACACTAGGCCATCATCCCAGTGACGTAGTGAGGCAGTGTGGCCTCCCTCAGGCCCAGAAGAGGAGGGATGACCGACCATAACCCCACTACAGGGAGCTTAAAGAACTTCATCATGAGCTCCTTGACATCCTTCAGTCATTCTTATCTGCCCACATGGCGTTGTCTGTCAAGGAGGCACTTCTGGGCCCTGTAAAAATTGTCTGGCTGCTATTCCATTCTCTTGTGTGTAGGCAGATACGAAACAGCAAAAGACGATTTGTTTTTATTTTCTCATCCCTCTCCTAATTCTTTGGTGGTTGACACAGTTAACCAATGTGGAAAGGCAGCACTGTGCTAAATCCAGGCCCCAGGAAAAAGTTATGAGAAGGGCTTCCTGGCTCTCAACTTTCCAGATTTCCAAAAGAAGTCCAGAATATGCAATTTGGATGGGCTTGTCGAGGGTCTGAATTACCATCATAGTCCTTACAAGCTGCAACAGTTCACATGCCTTCCTCCCTTCAGTGACTGCCTTTACCACTTCAGGCAGGTTTTGGAGTTGATGACTACAGACAAGTGGATTTTGGATATCATCTCCACAGGGTATGCCATTCACTTTATGACTCTTCCACCAACGACCCCTCTCATGAGAGCTTGCTTCATCAAGAAACAGACTTTCTTCTATAGCTTGGATGCTATAGAACCAGTTCCCATGCAGTACAGAGGAAAGGATTTTTATTCCAGGTACTTCCTGGTACCAAAAAAGAATGGCAGTTGGAAACCATCCTAGATTTGAAGTTACTCAACACTTATGAGAAGGCACAAAAATTCAAAATGGTGGCACTTGCAGCGATAATTCCTTCTCTAGATCAAAATAATTGGTTCTCAGATCTTGACCTTCAGGATCATAGAAGAAACAGAAGATTAGGGTTGGAAGAAACTTCAGGAGGTCAACTAGCTCAAAGCAGGACCAACCCCAACTAAATCATCCCATCCAGGGGGCTGTCTCAAGCTGGACCTTAAAAACATCTTATGGGTGGAGATTCTAACACTTCCCTAGGTAACCCATTCCAGTGCTTCAGCACCCTCCTAGTGAAAAAGTTTTTCCTAATAGCCAACCTCAACCTCCCCCACTGCAACTTGAGACCATTGTTCCTTGTTCTGTCATCTGCCACCATTGAGAACAGCCTAGCTCCATCCTCTTTGGAACCTCCCTTCAGATAGTTGAAGGCTGTTATCAAATCCCCCCATACTTGTGCAGACTAAATGAGCCCGGTTCCCTCAGCCTCTCCTCATAAGTCATATGCCCCAGTCCCCATATCATTTGTTTTGCCCTCTGCTGGACTCTCTCCAATTTGTGCACATCCTTTCTATAGTGGAGGGCCCAAAATTGGATGCAGTACTCCAGATATTGCCTCACCAGTGTTGAATAGAGGGGAATAATCACTTCCCTCTATCTGCTGGCAATGCTCCTAGTAATGCAGCCCAATATGCTGTCAGCCTTCTTGGCAACAAGGACACACTGTTGACTCATATCCAGCTTCTCATCCACTATAATCCCCAGGTCCTTTTCTGTAGTACTGCCGCTTAGCCAGTCGGTCTCCAGCCTGTAGAAGTGCATGGGATTCTTCTGTCCTAAGTGCAGGACTCTGCACTTGTCCTTTTTGAACCTCATCAGATTTCTTTTAGCCCAATCCTCTAATTTGTCTAGGTCACTCTGGACCTTACCTCTACCCTCCAGCATATCTACCTCTCCCCCCAGTTTAGTGTCATCTGCAGACTTACTGAGGGTGCAGTCCATCCCATCATCCAGATGAGTAATGAAGACCGACTCCTGGGGCACTCCACTTGATACTGGCTGTCATCTAGACAGTGATCAACGGCTCAATATCTGTTAAGCCCAACGATCTAACCAGCTTTCTATCCACCTTATAGTTCAATCGTACAATCCATACTTTTTTAACTTGCTGGCAAGAATACTGTGGGAGACTGTATCAAAAGCTTTGCTAAAGTCAAGGTATATCATGTCCACCGCTTTCCCCATATTCACAGAGCCAGTTATCTCATCATGGGAGGCAATCAGGTTGATGAGGCATGATTTGCCCTTGAGGAATCCATGTTGACTGTTCCTGATCACCTTCCTCTCCTCCAAGTTCTTCAAAATGGGTTCCTTGAGGACCTGCTCCATGATTTTTCGAGATACTGAGGGGAGGAAGACTGGTTTGTAGTTCCTCGGATTCTCCTTCTTCCCTTTTTCAAAGATGGGCACTATATTTGCCTTTTTCCAATTGTCTGGGACATCCCCTGATCTCCATGAGTTTTCAAAGATAATGGCCAATGGTTCTGCAATCACATCAGCCAATTCCCTCAGCACCCTCAGGTGCATTGCATCCGGCCCCATGGACTTGTGTACATCCAGCTTTTCTAAGTAGTCCTTAACCTGTTCTTTCACCACTGAGGGCTGCTCACCTCCTCCCCATACTGTGCTGCCCACTGCAGCAGTTTGGGAGCTGACCTTGTGTGTGAAGCCCAAGGCAAAAAAAAAAAAAAAGCATTGAATACTTCATTTTTTTCCACATCATCTGTCACTATGTTGCCTGCTCCATTCAGTAAGGGGCCCACGCTTTCCCTGACCACCACCTTTCTAACATATCTGTAGAAACTCTTTTGTTACCCTTCACGTACCTCACTAGCTGCAATTCTAGTTGTCCTTTGCCCTTTCTGATTACACCCTGCATGCTAGCGCAATGTGTTTATAATCCTCCTTAGTCATCTATCCAAGTTTCCACTTCTTGTAAGCTGCTTTTTTTGTGTTTAAGATCAGCAAGGATTTCACTGTTAAGCTAAGCTGGTCACTTGCCATGTTTGCTATTCTTTCTGCACATCGGGATGGTCTGTTCCTGCACCCTCAATAAGGCATCTTTAAAATACAGCCAGCTCTTCTGGATTCCTTTCCCCTTCATATTAGCCTCCCAGGGGATTCTGCCCATCAGTTTCCTGCAGGAGTTAGTCATCTTTTCTGAAGTCCAGGGTCTGTATTCTGCTGCTCTCCTTTCTTCCTTTTGTCAGAATTCTGAACTCGACCATCTCATGGTCACTGCTGCTAAGGTTGCCACCCACTTCCACTTCCTCTACCAGTTCTTTCCCTGTTTGTGAGCAGCAGGTCAAGAGGAGAACAGCCCCTAGTTGGTTCCTCTAGCACTTGCACCAGAAAGTTGTCCCTAACTCTCTCCAGAAACTTCCTGGATTGTCTGTGCACTGCTATATTGCTCTCCCAGCAGATGTCAGGGTGATTGACATGAGAAACAGGGCCTGTGATCTGGAAACTTTTGTTAGTTGTCCAAAGAAAGCTTCGTCTACTTCATCCTTCTCGTCTGGTGGTCTATAGCAGATGCCCACCACAACATCACCATTGTTGCTCTTGCATCTAAACTTAACTCAAAGACTCTGAACAGTCTTTTCTCCAATTTCATGCTGGAGCTCTGAGCAATCATACTGCTCTCTTACATACAGTGCAACTCCTCCACCTTTTCTCCCCTGCCTGGTCTTCCTGAACAATTTATACCAATCCTGACAGTGTTCCAGGCATGTGAGTTACCCCACCAAGTCCTGTTATTCCAATTGCATCATAGTTCCTTGACTGTGCCAGGACTTCCAATTCTTCCTGCTTGTTTCCCAGACTTCTTGTGTTCATGTACACACACCTAAGATAACTAGTCAATTGTCCACTTTCTCAGTAAGAATCAGGAAGCCTCCCCTGTTGCACCCTTCTCCTTGTGTTTCCTCCTGGTATCCCACTTCCCCACTTGCCTAAGGGCTTAGGTCTCCATCCTCCAGCGAACCTAGTTTAAAGCCCTCCTCACAATCTTGCTTGCGAAGATGCCCTTCGTTAGGTCGATCCCATCTCTTCCTAGCAATCCTTCCTGGAACAACAACCCATTGTTGAAGAATCCAAAGCCCTCTCTTCTACATCACCTGCGAAACCATGCATTTACTTTCACAATTCGATGGTCCCTTTTTCTTCAACAGGGAGGATGGACAAGAACATCGCTTGCTCCTCAAACTCCTTTATCCTTCTTCCCAGAGCCACATAGTCTGCAGTGACCCGCTCAAGATCATTGTTGGTAGTATCATTGGTGCCCAGATGTAGAAGTAGGAAGGGGTAGTGGCCAAGGGCTTGATCAGTCTTGGCACACTCTCTGTCACATCCTGAAGTCTAGCTCCAGGCAAGCATCACACTTCTCGAGTTTCCCGGTCCGGATGGCAGATGGATGACTCCGTCCCCCTTAGGACGGAGTCCCCGACCACCACCATCCATCTGCTTCTCTTGGGAACGATGGTCGCGGAACCTCCATCTCTAGGACAATGCATCCCATGCGTTGTCGGTTGATGGGGTCTCCTTCTGATCCCTTCCCTCAGTAGACTCTTCCAAACCATTCTCCGTCATAGTACCCGTGCAGAGAGCCTGAAAATGATTTCTTACCTGTATCTGCACTAGGAGTACATGGGTTCTCTTTCTTTTTCAGGAGGTCACATGCTGCCAGTTTTCTTCCCCATTCTGCATTGCCCTCTCTGATTCTTCAGCATGCTGTGCCTGCAGTACCAAACGCTGACTTCTATCTAGGAAGTCTTCATTTTCTCTGATTCAGTGCAGGGTTGATACTGGGGTCTCTAGTGCTTTAACTATAATGCATATTTCCACATTGTGATCCACCTATCTCGCAAACAATTCACTTGTTTTACTGTCGGCCAGGACCATGTTCAGAACAGGGTGCTCCCTTTCGGCCTCATCTGCCCCAAAGTTGTTTTTGAAGGTCATCTCAGTACTAGCAGCACAGCTCTGCAGGAAAAATATTTTAGTGTTCCCTTCCCTGGATGATTTGCTGCTGAAGGACCAGTCCCTGGAGCTGATTTTACAGGCAACTTCTGAAGTCATAGGTCTCTTCCTCAACTTGGGCCTACAACTGAAAATTCAAAAATCCACTTTGATCTCTGGGCAAAACTTAGAATTCATGGGTACTCATCTCAATTCAGTAACAGCAAGAGCGTGCCTTTTTCTGCACAGGTTTGTAGCCCTTTCCAACGTCAGCAATACAATCCAGCCAAGCCTCCAAAACACGAGCCAAGAACTGTCTTCAGTTGTTGGGGACTTGGCAACTGGGACCTTTGTCATAGACTGCACAAGGCTCTGAATGCGCTGCCTTCGGGGTGGCTCAGGACAGTTTATTCACCAAATAGACACCATTTAAATATGTTACTTTCCATACCCACCTGTGTAAAAAAAAAAAATAAAAAAAAATCCCTCCGTTGGATCTCTAGCTCCATGCAGCCAGGCTCATCTCTACAGCTAGAGAGAGACTGCTGAGCTCCTGGCTCCCAGCCTCTTTTATAGGGCCAGCTGAGGCCTGATTGGGGTATGGCCACAGCTAAGGCTGCCTCCCCAGTCAGCCCAGTCTTAAGGCTCCCAGCCCTCTCTAAGGGCTGGCTTTTAACCCCCTGCCACAGCCCACTCCCATGGCTGTTTTTAACCCTTTCAGGCCAGGAGCGGGTGACCACCCTACTGCACCATGCTACACATCAATATCCTGGAACTCAGAGCAGTCAGATATTCCTGTCTTCAGTTTCTACAACTAATCAGGGGCAAGCATATAAGGTAATGATGGACAACATATCATGCATGTTTTATATCAACTGGCGAGAGGGAGCAAGGCCCCCCTCCTTCCATGCCAAGGCTGTCAAGCTTTGGAATTGGTGCATACACAATCGGATTGTCATCGCAGCAGTTTATCTTCCAGGGGTTCAGAATGTGATCGCGCACACACTCAGCAGCCAATTTTTCTGAGACCGTGAGTGGGAAATAGACTCCAGCATATTACACCACATATTCTGGCAATGGGGCAACCTCAAGATAAACTTGTTCGCCACAGCAATAAACAAGAGATGTGCCCAGTTCTGCTCCAGCAGCAGACTGGGTCACTGATCCCTCGGGGATGCCTTTCACCTTCATTCATCGTCAGATCTATTGTATGCATTCCTACCAACTCCTCTGTTAGCCAAAGTGCTGGTCAAAATAAAAAAGGTCACGCAGCATGGTTCCTCAGGGGCTTGGAAATCTCTGTCTGCCAGTTAAGTGTCCTACTCCAGTTTGGGACCTCAATCTAGTTCTTAATGCCTTACAACAGTGGATCTCAACTTTTCCAGACTATTGTACAGCTTTCAGGAGGCTGATTTGTCTTGCAGACCTGCAGGTTTCACCTCACTTAAAAACTACTTGATTACAAAATCCAACATAAAAATACAAAAGAGCCAGCACGCTATTACTGAAAAATTGCTTACTTTCTTATTTTTACCATATAATTATAAAATAAATCAATTGGAATTAGGGCTATCAATTAATCACAGTTAACTCACGTGATTAACTCAAAAAAATTAACTGTAATTAAAAAAAATTAATCACTATTAATCGCACTGTTAAACAATAAAATACCAATTGAAATTTATTAAAGATTTTTAGATGTTTTCTACGTTTTTAAATATATTGATTTCTATTGCAACGCAAAATACAAAGTGTACAGTGCTCACTTTATATTATTTTTGATTACAGATATTTGCACTGTAAAAATTATAAACAAAATAGTGTTTTTCAATTCACCTCATACAAGTACTGTAGTGCAATCTCTATCCAGAAAGTGTAACTTAAAAATGTAGATCTTTTGTTGTTACATAACTGCATTCAAAAACAAAACAATGTAAAACTTTAGAGCAGGGGTGGGCAAACTTTTTGGCCTGAGGGCCGCATCGGGTTTTGGAAATTGTATGGAGGGCCAGTTAGGGGAGGGGGTCATGGCCTGGCCCCCACTTCCTATCTGCCCCTCCCTGGACTCCTGCCCCATTCAATCCCCCTGTTCCCTGACACCCTCCACCCCCCGGAGCTCTGCCACATTCAACTCCTGCTCCCTGTCTCCTGATTGCTCCTGGAACTCCTGCCCCCTGCCTCCCCATCCAACCCCCCCTCCTTCCTGACTGCCCTCCCCGGGACCCCTACCCCATTCAACCCTCTATGCCTCCCTGATTGCCCCGCCCCCTATCCACCCCCCCGCCCCCTGACCACCACCCTGAAATCCCCTGCCCCCTATCCAACCCCCCCGCTCCTTGCCCCCTTACCGCGCTGCCTGGAGCCCCAGTGGCTGGCAGCACTACAGCTGTGCCACTGCCACAACCATGCAGTACAGAGACTGGGTCAGGCCGGGCTCTGCAGCTGCACTGCTCCAGGAGCTCATAGCCCCACCGTCCAGAGCATTGTGCCGGCGGAGCGAGTGAGCTGAGGCTGCGGGGGAGGGGTACAGCAGGGTAGAGGCTAGGGGCTAGTCTCTGAGGCCAGGAGCTCAGGGACCAGGCAGGACGGTCCCGCGGGCTGCAGTTTGTCCACCCCTGCTTTAGAGTCTACAAGTCCACTTAGTCCTACTTCTTGTTCAGCCAATCGCTAAGACAAACAAGTTTGTTTACATTTATAGGAGATACTGCTGCCTACTTCTTATTTACAATGTCACCTGAAAGTAAGAACAGGCGTTCACATGGGACTTTTGTAGCTGGTGTTGCAAGGTATTTACGCATCAGATATGCTAAACATTCATATGTCCTTTGAAGCTTCAGCCACCATTCTGGAGGACATGCTTCCATGCTGATGATGATAATTAAAAAAATAGTGTGTTAATTAAATTTGTGACTGAACTCTTTGGGGAAGAATTGTATGTCCCTGCTCTGTTTTACCCACATTGTGCCATATATTTCATAGAATATCAGGGTTGGAAGGGACCTCAGGAGGTCATCTAGTCCACCCCCCTGCTCAAAGAAGGACCAATTCCCAACTAAATCATCCCAGCCAGGGCTTTGTCAAACCTGACCTTAAAAACCTCTAAGGAAGGAGATTCCACCACCTCCCTAGGTAACCCATTCCAGTGCCTCACCACTCTCCGAGTGAAAAAGTTTTTCCTAATATCCAACCTAAACCTCCATCACTGCAACTTGAGACCATTACTCCTTGTTCTGTCATCTGGTACCACTGAGAACAGTCTAGATCCATCCTCTCTGGAACTCCCTTTCAGGTAGTTGAAAGGAGATATCAAATCTCCCCTCATTCTTCTCTTCTGCAGACTAAACAATCCCAGTTCCCTCAGCCTCGCCTCATAAGTCATGTTCTCCAGCCCCCTTATCATTTTTGTTGTCCTCCGCTGGACTCTTTCCAATTTTTCCACATCCTTTTTATAGTGTGGGGCCCAAAACTGGACACAGCTCTCCAGATGAGGCCTCACCAATGTCGAATAGAGGGGAATGATCACGTCCCTTGATCTGCTGGCAATGCCCCTACTTTATACAGCCCAAAATGCCGTTAGCCTTCTTGGCAACAAGGGCACACTGTTGACTCATATCCAGCTTCTCGTCCACTGTAACCCCTAGGTCCTTTTCTGGAGAACTGCTGCCTCGCCATTCGGTCCCTAGTCTGTAACAGTGAATCGGATTCTTCCATCCTAAGTGCAGGACTCTGCACTTGTCCTTGTTGAACCTCATCAGGTTTCTTTTGGCCCAGTCCTCTAATTTGTCTAGGTCCCTTTGTATCCCATCCTTACCCTCCAGCAAATCTACCTCTCCTCCAAGTTTAGTGTTATTTGCAAACTTGCTGAGAGTGCAGTCCACGCCATCCTCCAGATCATTAATGAAGATCTTGAACAAAACCGGCCCCAGGACCGACCCTTGGGGCACTCCACTTGAAACCGACTGCTAACTAGACATGGAGCCGTTCATCACTACCCTTTGAGCCTGACGATCTAGCCAGCTTTCTATCCACCTTATAGTCCATTCATCGAGCCCATACTTCTTTATCTTGCTGGCAAGAATACTATGGGAGACTGTATCAAAAGCTTTGCTAAAGTCAAGGAATAACACATCCGCTGCTTTCCCCTCATCCACAGACCCAGTTATCTCCTCATAGAAGGCAAGTGATTATAAGCAATAGGCAAAAAGTCAGAGTTAGTTACCAAAAGAAAATATAAGCACGCAGTCTAAACTCTCAATTCTGTTAGACTGAGCAACATTTAGATCAAGCAGTTTTTCTCATCCCTCTGGATATTGCACTCATATTATAACAGTCTTGGATGATGACCCTGCACATGTTGTCACTGCGGATTTGATAAAAGGCAAAGAAGGTACCAACGTGAGATTTCTAAAAATAGCTACAGCACTGGACATAAGGTTTAAGAATCTGAAGTGCCGTCCAAAATCTGAGGAACGAAGTGTGGAGCATGCTTTCAGAAGTCTTAAAAGGGCAACACTCCGATGCAGAAACTACAGAACCCAAACGATCAAACAAACAAACAAAAATCAGCCTTCTGTGGGTGGCATCTGACTCATGATAATGAAAATGACCATGCATCAATCCGCTCTGCTTTGGATTGTTATCCAGTAAAACCCATCGTCAGCATGGATGAATATCCTCTGGAATGGTGGATGAAGCGTGAAGGGACATAGGAATTTTAGTGCATCTGGCATGTAAATATCTTATGTCGGTTACAGAAGTGCCATATGAATGCAGTTATTTTTTTGTACATAATTCAGCATGTGTAAGTTCAACTTTACTGTAGTGCAATCTCTTTATAATTACTTATATTAGGTGAATTGAAAAATACGATTTCTTTTGTTTTTTACAGTGCAAATATTTGTATTAAAAATAAATAGAAAGTGAGCAGTGTACACTTGGTATTTGTGTTGTAATTGAAATCAATATGTTTGAAAATGTAGAAAACATGCACAAATATTTAAATAAATGGTATTCTATTATTGTTTAACAGTGCGATTGATTGCAATAATATTTTTTAATTGCACCATTAATAGCAATTAATTTTTCTTAATCACTTGACAGCCCTAATTGGAATATAAATATTGTACTTACATTTCAGTGTATAGTATATAGAGCAGTATAAACAAGTCATTGTCTGTATGAAATTTTAGTTTGTACTGAGTTCGCTAGTGTTTTTTTATGTAACCTGTTCTAAAACTAGGCAAATACCTAGGTGAGTTGACGTACCCCCTGGAAAACTTCTGCGTACCCCCATGGCTACATGTACCCCTGTTTGAGAAGCACTGCCATACAAGACCACTATTTGAACTGATGACTACCTGTTCGCTGCTCCATTTATCCGTGAAAACGGCATTCCTGATAGCCATCACATTGGCGTGATGGGTTGCAGAAAAAGGGGCCCTTATGGCATGACCCGCTTTTCACAGTATTTTTTTAAGGACAAGGTCATGTTGCAACCTGACCTCAAATTTTTACCTAAAGTTTTCTCCAAGTTCCAAGCCATTCACCTGCCAGTCTTCCACCTAAACCTCACCTAGATAAGCAAGAGGCACTACTGAACACCATTGACATCAGGAGAGCACTTCTATCTGAATTAGGACTAAACTCTTCAGAAAGACTCCCAAATTGTTTGTCTTGCCCACAGATCGATTGAAAGGGTCTGCAATCTTTAATCAAAAACTTTCCCAATGGATATCTGATTGCATAATACTTGCTATGAATTTTGTAATATTCAAGCATCTTTGGACATACAAATTCACTATATGAGGTCCACTTCCATCTTTATGGCATTTCTCAAAAACATGCCCATTATTGGAAATAAGTGAGGCCGCTACCTGGGCTTCTGTGGATACGTTCACTGAACGCTATTCATTTACTCACAACTCTGCTTCTGATATTGTGTTAGTCTCGGCCGTATTTTCTTCCATACTGGACTGTACTCTGAAGCCCCCTTCGCCTTATGGGGAACTGCTCGGTAGTCACTTAAAGTGGAGCACCTATAGGGACACTACTCGAAGAAGAAGAAATGGTTACTCACCCTGTGCAGTCACTGTAGTTCTTTGAGATGTCTGTACCTATGGGTGTCACACTACTTGCCCTCTTTCCCCTTTGCTTCGGAGTTCTCTGTTATAGGGATTTGCGGTAGAGAGAGAATGGAGAGCAGTTCGCCTGCCCAGTGTTATATAATGAAGGTACGGGGACATGAAACTGACTAGCATGCATACACGGGCCAAACAGACAGTGCTATGACAAACTCCGCTCAAAGGGATTGCAAACTCATCTAGAGTGACACACATCTCAAAGAACTACAGTTACTGCACAGGATGAATAACCAGTTCTTCTCACCAGATACTGTTTTCAGATTTTCTTCAGGGAGACTTTTATTTATTTATTTTTTATTATTTGTAGTGTTGTAGCACCTAGAACCCTCATTCAGGAATTGGGGTCTCGTTTGCGGTATGCAACACTCACTCACTCACTTTCTCTCTCTTTCTCTCAGCATCAAGATACATTTAGACCAGTGGTCCTCAACCAGGGATCTGAAGCCCCCTGGGGAGGGCCACAAGTAGGTTTCGGGGGGCTGCCAAGTAGGGCTGGCATTAGACATGCTGGGGCCCAGGGCACAAAGCCAAAGCCCCATCACGTGGGGCTAAAGCCTGAGGCCCTGAGTCCTGCCACCTGGGGCTGAAGCTGCAGCCTGAGCAACTTAGGTTTGTGGGCCCCCCTGTCGCGTGGGGCCCTGGACAGTTGCCCTGCTTGCTACCCCCAGCACTGGCCCTGGCTTTTATATACATAAAAACAGTTGTTATGGCGCGGGTGGGCTGTGGAGTTTTTATAGGGAGGGCTCAAGAAGAAAAAAATTGAGAACCCCTGGTTTAGACTGTTACGGTTTCATCAGGACCCATCCATCCTAAACCTTGAAAGCATGAAAATAATAAGGGAAAAGTCTCCAGCACTTTTTTTTTTTAACCACCTTCACATCACCTACAATACTGTTAACAACACACTCTGATGCTCGATAAGGCATTTACTTCTATCTCCAGTGGATATCATAACACACGATGTACCTCAACTGACTGCCACATAGTCCATTTATTTGGAAGATTATTTTGACTTAATATTACTGGGGTCACTGTTAAACTATTTGCATTCAACAGGTATCAAGTATGTGACTAATCTGAATTTTCATATGTCAAAAAAGGATCCTGATCAAGTCTAAATTATCATTTCAGACTTCCATCTCAGTCATAGCAAGTGCCTACTACTGAGCTCTGGAAAATCTACTCAAGGTATGTGGAATTTCCAGTGAACTAATTTTTTCACTGGGTTTTATTAATTTTGGGTAAAACTGTTTAGGCTGAGATATTCTAAAGCACCCAGGGACCTTAAGAGAGCACAAGTCCCATTGAATTTTTCAATCAGACTTGCGTTGCTTAACTCTGTTAGGTGCTTTTGAAGATCCCAGTGGTAAGTAATTGATGTTAAACTGTAACAAAATTCATCCCAGATTCCCTTTGACATACATCTAGTTTAGATGGCATATGAGATCATGTAATCTTTTCATTATACTACTGTAAAATAATTTTTATAGTTATAAATAAATTTAACTGTCTAATACATGACCCTTCTGTTCATTCACTAACTTCTCTGAAAGGGGGAATGAGTGGGAAATCTTATTTTGGATTGTTTTCCATGTTTGAACTTAGTCAAAAAGGATTTTTTTTTTAATTTGAGAAAAATTCATTAAGCAATTTTTGAGTTATGCAAAGGACTCCAAAATATACTTAAGTATAAGGGATGCAGTGTTTCCTAGTGGATAGACCACTAGACTGGGACTCGGGAGGACTGGATTCTATTACTGGTTCGGTCACTGGTCTGCTGGGTGACCTTGGGAAAGTCATTTCACCTCGTGGTGGCTATATTTCTCCATCTCTAAAATGGAGATAATTATGCTAGCCTCTTTTGTAAAGCCCACTGAGATCTTCTTTGAGATCCACTCACGAAAAGCACTGTAAGTGCTAAGAGGTTTTAATAATTAGTAGTAGTACTGATGCTATGGGGAAGTTAACCACACTCGCTGAGCACTTAATGGGTGTGTAAGTAGTGTCCAATGAGGCTATTTTCTTCAGAGGAGTGTCTGTGTATGTTGTGTACGCTGTGCCTTAAAGTCGTAAATGATATCCGCTGAAGTTTTTTATTTTTTACCAGGACCCTGTAAAGACATAGCATCTTTGTGACATCACTATTGCAGTCTTCCTGCCAGTCTGATGAGTGCAGGGGTTGCTAAGCTCATTCTGTCCTGTGGACAGCTTGTGTGAGGGGCATTTGAAAGACCCTTTCTTACCTACAAAAGCTTTGTAGCTGCTTCATACCAAAGCTGCTGAACTGAACACTGTAAAATCAGGATGACACTATGGTAATGGAAAATAATTTTAACAATCTTCTAGTTCCATATTGTACTTCCTATGGTTTCAAGTAGAAACTGTATTTTCTGTATATTCACTCTGCCAAATCACAAATATGCAATATGTCTGTCGCCTGTGGTGTTCAGCCTTTCTGCTTCTGTTCTTTATGCCTCGAGTCCTGTTAGGTCTCCTTTTTAGTTCATCTGTGCTTTCCCTAAGGACTTTAATCCATCACTGCAGGGTTATATTTTATCTGCATTGAGACTGATATTTTTTTTGACTTGTTTCCCTTGCTGATTGTAGCCTTTAGTTTTATTTAAAGTTAATTTTAGTGATGTTACATTACACCAGCATTGGTTTGACTGTTGTGGCTACAGTTTCAAGCTCAACAGAGTGAAAGTCACCTCTGCTACTTGCTTCAAATGTAGACTCCCTAGGAACACATAAAGACCAAGGATAGTGACTACACATGCACTTACAACTACAAGGTCTAGTCTGTTTTACAAGTGTTATTAAAGTTATAATTAAGGTTATGATTACCCATGCATATAGAAATTCTATAAAGACCTATGCACAAATTACAAATATAGTTATGCTCACATCCTTAAGGATATTCTTAAGGTCTGATGACTGTCTTGCCAATTGATCATCAGTACAGGGATGGCTCCTGCTGGAGTTTCACATAGGGAGCTCAGTTTTCCCATTCTGGGCATCCTCTTTTTATAATGTGATTCTGACTATACCTCATACCCAGCAGTTAGAGCGTGTAGAATAATGTGACTACCGGGTATCTTGTAAGCAAAAAAAAAAATTACTCTTACTGTTAATTTTTCACAATATCATCCATTGGTAAATCTTTTCCTGTAATCTTGTGGCACAGTTACTTACTTACGTCAAGATTTCTTAAGCCTATAGTCTAGTATGGCTAAGCTAAAGTATTACAGGCCTCAGCCTGTAGGCCTTGCGTTTCAGCCCTCCTTACTTAGATATCTAATGCATACTTATCCCTTCTGACTACTGATCAGTCTTAGACTTCTTTCATTCTATAACTTAACTCTGTTAGCATACGATTATATATGACATACATTTTAGTTAATCATAACCAAGGCTATGATTTTGTCACAGAGGTCACGGATTCTGAAACTTCCAAAGACCTCAGTGACTTTACCCGCAGTGGCTGGGAGCTGCCGCTTCCTGTGAGGGCAGGGAGCTGCGGGGGACCCTTGCAGCTTCTGGTCTTAGTGGTTGGTGGGGGGATCCCTGCAGCCTCAGGCCCCCGTGAGTGGCAGAGGGACCCCTGCAGTTCTGAGCCAGGATGGAAGGGGGACCCTCAAGCTCCAAGCCTGTCCCGCAGCTGCCCAGCAGGTTCCCATTTTGTCATGGATATTTTTAGTAAAAGTCACGGACAGCTTCCATGAATTTTTCTTTATTGTCCATGACTTCCACTAAAAATATCTGTGACAAAATCTTAGCCTTAGTCATAACATCACACAATGAATGAGCAATAAACTAAAATCATTGGCTACGTGATGTTATACTTGGATGTCTGGGTTTTTTGTATAATTGGTTGTAGTCATCGCAGAATTGTGGAAACCAGTTACTCATTCTTGTTGCCCACATCTTAATGCTTTTTGTTGCTACACTCTCTTTTGTGGTGAGCAGGGTGGGTGACAAGAGTCCAGCAAGATTCACATCATTCATGGTTTGAACTGTAACAAAATCTTTCTGCCAACAGTTCAGGAGTGCCAGTGCACTTATTCACCAAACTTGCTGATTCAGTTCATGCCATTATTTTTGCCCATTTAGACTATTGTAATGGCTTTCTTGCTGCAATCATGATTAGTACGTGTCAGCAGGTACAAAATGCTGCTAGCGTTCTGGATGTAGCAAAAATATAACTACACCCTGGCTCTGATACACTGAAAGCTACTTTTCAGATTAACTTCTCTTTCACCTTCTAAAGTCCTTGAAATTCTGTCTATGAGATGGTTGGTCTGTAGACCTTCCGTCACTAGTGAAGGTCACCTAATGCGGGTTCACTTGTCTCATTACTACCCAAAGGTGCAGCACTATGTGACTGTCTTCTCTTGCATACTAACACTTTCTCTAATTTCTTGCCCAGGGATTTCATGGATGCTAATTAGCCTTTTTTTGCTTTTAAAATTCTAGGTGAATAATTACTTCTCCCCTCCTGCCCACCCACTCTTCCCCTCATTTCCAACTTGCCATGTCTATTTGTACTAAACTCTTGCGTAGTGATGAATAGATTAATGCCGTGGTCTGATTTAAAATTGGTTTTCCTGGTTTTTTTGCATGCGAGTTAAAGATAGTAAAGTTCAAATTTTTAGCAGTCTGCAGTTTTATCACTTCATTAAAAAACTTGAAGCTTTGTAGTTAGAGCAAACAATAAAGCCCTGAAGTGCCAACCTGGATGCTTGAGACCAAGATCCAATGTTCTGTGCAGCATGTGAGACTTGAATTAAGCAGCGGGGACCTCAGGGTTACATGAGATGGTCTCCCCTATCCTCTTTCCCCTTCACTGTTATTCCTTCTCTCCTTAGGTCAGGTCTAATCAATATAATGTTTAAGTATTATTATTTGTATTATGGACCAGGGTCATACTGTGTTTTCATTTTTTATAGTAAACTTAGTTTATCTGGTCATGCCCCAGATTTTCAGTCTGTCTTAAATTTTTATATTGACAGTGAATAAAAATTGTTGGGAGGGAATATATTAAAGATTTTGTTAGCTAGGTAAGAGATAGCTAGGCCATTGACAGCTGGTAAGGCATGGGGAATTGTCTGAATTTTTGTTTCAAGGTGGTAATTGAGACTTATGGTAATGGGCAGTGGAGGCATGATCCATTTTTCTGAAAAGTTTTACACTGTTTATAACACCAGTGGTTAAAGGCTAGTATGAGGCCCCTTACCTGCCAATACCTGAGTTCAGGCCCATGTGTTTCATGTAGCAGTTGATATCCCTGACATCTACAATAATGAAGGCAATGCAATTCATCAATTCATGGTCTGTTTTAGGGGTTAGCAGTGTCTTCAACAATAGCATGGGTAACCCAGAAAAGTCGGAGCCTGAAATTGTCTTTGTGCAGGTAAAAAGACTTCCAAGTTCATCTCAAAATGTATTTATCATGTGTAAAAAGCCTAGATGGGAACTATCCACATTTAGGATCTTTTTTGATTGTTTCCTTTCATTTCAGTTGACCTTTTAAAATGAACAGCTGTTAATGTCATGTCGTCATGTACAAGCATGCTTTTTGGTCTGCAGCCATTTGTACTTTGGAATACACAGTGTGTAAAAAATTGAAGTGAGTCATATCCTGGTAAAACCATGACAACTGTATTTATTAGTTTGTTAGGTAAATATCTTGCTGTAGAGTGCATCATCTTGGATAAGACTTTGTTATAAAGCTTTCACTCAGCTCCATGAATCAGTTGTAAAATATATTGTAAAATATAACACCATGACAAGTAAGCAATGATAGATTCATAGATTCCTAGGCCAGAAGGATCACTGTGGTCATCTAGTCTGACCTCCTTTAAAACACAGGCCAGAACTTTCTGAAAATATTTCTTAGCAAGACACTTTACATTTAACATAGCGTTTTTCTGGTATGTTTATGGGGAGGAATGGACGTAGATTTGTTTGGTTAGCAGTTTGGGGGAATGGAGAAGGTTGGGATTAGCTGAATTTAATTATTGGCCATTTTTTTTGCACCATCTTTTTTTATTTGTGTTATGTGCCCAGATACCTAGGCTATAAATTAATAGCGTATATTGTATCTAACGTGCTATACTTCTTTATTACACACACAAAACTACATTAAAAGAACATTATTAAGGTTGCAAAATAAAGCTCTCAAAAGTCAGGGAATGCCAGAATTAAGATTGTCTGTTGCTGCCTTAATTGACCTCCTTGTGCATAAGCATTATGAGACAGTCTTTAATTATGTGATCACATGGTATCTTTTCCCCAGGACCCCAGTCAATTCCCCAGGACAGACAGACTTGCTTTGGGGGATAAATCAGGATTGTATAGTGAATGAGCATGTCTGTAGGACCCTTGTTTCGTTTGTTGCAGAAGTTGGAAGGTGTGTAATGAACAAGGCAGGGGATTGCAGGAAGAGAATGGATGATTTCAGGGGTCAGACAGATGAATACCCCCTGGAGAGCTGGATTCCATCTCTTCCCTGCCACAGAGCTCCTATATGATGCTAGGCAAGTCACTTAAATAAGTTGCGCTCAACCTTATTACACAGGAGAGCCACATAAACCTCGGCATAACCTTGTGTGGGCCAAACAGATTCTCCATATTTTAATAAGATTTAAAGTCACCAGTATTGACTTATATTTAAAGTTCTGTATATATTTAGATAGACAATATATACATAGAAACAATCTGTTTCACACTTACTATGTTGAAGTCGGTTGTAGGCCTTATGAAATGCTCTGATGGACCGTAGGTTGGGCACCCCTGATTTAAACTAGACTTGTCACAGATAGTTACTAATTGCGTGTTCCTCATTTTGAGTACTTGCCTTTGAGACCTTTGTTTCTTATTTACAGAAGTGCTGAGCACTCACAGCTGCAACTTTTAGTCAATGGGAACAGTACTTTGAACATATAAAACACTATATAATGCTAAATACTGACAATCTGGTCCCTAGGCATCTCAAATTGAGTACCCATATTGGATAGTTTTGACCTTAGTCTTTTTGTCTTGGTTTGCTATGTGTAAAATGGGGGTATCACCACATCTCACTTCACAGGGATGTTATGGAAATAAATTATGCTTTGTGAAACACATACTATAGTGACAAGAAAAAAGCTTATGAGGAACTTATTTCTGTCTTCAGGCCAGGCTTTGAATAGCGTGCAGTAAATAAGGCATGGAGCCACGTATTCAACAGTGAAGAGAAAACAAAATATTGAGTAGCTGTTCGTTAGCTGAGCACCGCACATTCTGGGCATTGAATAAGGCTGAGGTCCTGGGGGGAAAATGGCACTGAAAATTTCAGCCCAAGTGGTTACATTTTGACAATGTAATAAGCAACTGAAAACAGGAAAATGTCAGGCAATCTTCAGTAATAGGTGGTGTTATCAGCTCCACCTATAAGAAGCAAGCCACACAAAGGTGCTCTGACGCTATTGTGATGAATGTTATATCAATATTTAGATGTACTGGATTTAAAAATAGTTTTGATTGTTTGTTTGTCAAGCAACCTTGCTTCAACCAGTACAATGTGTTTTAAAAATTGCTGGTCAACCAATGGACTTGTATATCCTATTAGCTTCCAAAGTGAGGGGTGGTAATATTATTGGCTGAGCTTGCAAAGGCCTTGCACATAACTCAACAGCATTTTTCCATTTCTTTATCTGTAACAGAGTCACTTTTGAAGGCTGCATCTGATCAATTCCATTATTTCAGGGAATGTTCTAGGCATCAGTGGCCAGTTGCTATTGACTTTGGGGGAAAAATCAAGGGAGACACATGAAGCCCCTGCCGGCACAGCCTCAAGCAGCTCTGCAATTGTCTGTAGATCAAACAAGTGGTTGATGTCACCCATTAATGCCTTTCACATAACAGTGCTCTTCTCTGCTCATCCCAATGGAGTTTATCTCCCAGCAGAAAGAAAAATAGTGGCAGAGGGAGTGGGGGTGTGCACACAGCCCTTGGCATGGGAAGAAATGGGGTATCCTGGTATGGAGGAAGAGGGGAATGTGAATTGCTGGTAAGGGAGTGAGATTGCAGTGAGTCCCTGAAATAGAGGGGGATGGGAGTGTGTACACAGAATTTGTGGGGTGAAATGGAGGAATGTAAGGAGCCACTGATGTGTTTAGTAAGCTCAGCCTAAAGAAGCTACAAAGTGTGAAAATATCTCTTTAAAGCAATAATCGTCTAGAAGTGCTTACAGCTCTACTTGTCTTCTGGAAGTGGCATCTTGCTGATCTTGTTAGCTGGTTGACTGTCTCGAGGTTTTCAGGGCAAAAGAAGACAGTATTATGTTGATGGAAAAGGATTATGATAAATCAAGGGGTATATGTTCCCCAGTGGTTCAGGTTTGAACACAAGATCTCATTCTCAGGGTGGGTTTTTTTGGCAGTGCTTCTGGTTTAACCGAAATCAACACTAACTTGGCAGAAATCTCTAGCTGCCTTCTTTCTGTGTAATTTTACAACCAGTAAACTGAAATACAAATAGTATAAACTATACCAGGTAGCTCCTGTGTTCCGCAGAGCTTCCTGCCCTGGCTTCTGGTCCACATAAACCCTTTGTATCTCTCCCCTGCAGCTGAACTTAAGGAGTGCATAGCTAATAATGCCTTCCTTAGCTGCCTCTGAACTCTGGCTAGGAAGTAATCCCTAAGACTCCATGCTATAGTTTGGCTCATCAGGGCGTCCTCCTAGGGATGCATGCCTGAGGTAGGATTCAGCAGGGTTTTAGGGTTCCTTCCAGAGTTGCCAAAAGACCTACATACCCCGGTGTAGGGAACTTCTCTTGCCTCTTTCCTTCCCAGGTGAGTATGAAAAGGGAAACCCAAGGACAAGAGATATTACAGGAAGTGGTGTCGCTGATTCATTAGATGTCACCGCTCATTGTGACGGAACTGGAGTAATGCATCCTCATAATGCTTGGGGCATCCTGCTTCTGGAGGTGCTGTCTTTCAGAATAAGTTGAAATCATAGGGTTAGCTTCATTAAATATTCCATGGCACTTTATTATTCTTGCAAGTGTCATGATGATAACTTCTGCTCTGTGGCCTTATTCCAACTTCAAAAAGTATGGTCTGCCCAACAAAGGATAAAAATCTCTCCATTGTAGCTGAACTGAAGTTCTTTCCTTCTTAGTCTCCAATCCTGTAATCACATAGGCACATGTTTAAGAGTATACCTGTGAATTGTCCCATTCAAGTAAAAAGCTTTACACATAGGGACTAGTCTTAAGCCTGTCCATAGGTTTTTGAAGAATGAGTACCTTAGTGCTTAACTATCATGGTGATAGGCTCTATAGAGAAACAGAAGACTCACTTCCACTGCTGTTTAAAAAAAAAAAAAAAAAGTAGCATTACTTCTGCAGAATGGCAATTGCATTCCACGCCATTGGTGGGTCAGTTATCTCTATATATACAGTCTTTAAAGCTCTTTGGGATACAAGGGGCCATATAAATCTAAGTTGATGATGGCAGTGTAATATTATGAGAACACTTATCTTTATAGTTAGCAATTTACAATTACCTGTCCATTGTTCTTTGTTTTGGTTAATATGTTAAAGTGCTTAATGATTGTAATTGGCTGAAATTTAAAAAGAGAACTAACTGCAGAATATAGGTTACATATAATGCAGTTAGGATTGTCACTTAGAAAATATTTGGCAAACAGGATACTTTAATTCAGACAACCAGACCATTCTTAGGCCATGTCTGCACAGTGCTATTAACAGTGATGTAGTTTGATTCTAAATTGCAGTGATTTTTAACTGTTGCAAATGGTAGTGTGTCTATGCCTTATTGTGGTATTGTCATTGTTAATCATTGCATTCAAACAGCGCAGTGTTAGTTTGAATTGACCTCTCAGTATTCTGGGCAGATATCCCATGGTGTACTATTTTGCTGCGCTGCTCGCTCGCTCTTTTTTTTTTTTTTTTCCGCAGTCCATTCTGGGATGCATGCCAGAAATTCTAGGACATGGGGTCAGGCTAACAGCTTCCTATGATAGCTCTCCTAGCATTCATTCATTTTGCCAGCATCATTTTCAAACCGATGTCAGGCAGCCTGGAGGACCCTGTGCTGAGCATCGTGATCATGGCAGTTGTTCATATGCACATGCATTTTGAGTCACACAGGCAGATGGATTTGGCCCTGCAGTTTCATAGGGCTGTTGATACTGCAGCAATCCAGCTACCAAATGAAGAGCAAGAGGATGAAATCAAGCAGTTATTTCTGCAGAGCATCTACCTGGTGTACCTGAGCTTAGTGGAGTTCTGCTTTTGGGCTCACTCAGCTAGCAGTGACTAGTGGGATAAGGTAGTGATGAAGACCTGGAATGACCAGCAGTGGCGGCAAAACTGCAGAATGGGAAAGGCAACTTTCCTAGGAATCTGTGGAGCAGCAGTGAGAGAAGACTAACATGAGAATTCCCCTGTGCTTGGAGAAGTGTGGTACCATTGACATCTGGAAACTCGCCACACCCAATGGCTACCAGTCAGTAGTTAATCAGGAGAGTGCTGCTGTGCTGTCATACAGCTTGGCAGTGCACAGAATGTTATTGATGGCTTTGCACGGGTGAGGTTCCCAAACTGTATAGAGGCTGTTGATGAGACACTTGAGCCTGCTTTTGCCCCTCCCCACTGGTTCAAAGACTTTATTAACAGAAAAGAATGTTTTTTCCATCATGCTGTGAGGCCTGGTTGATCACTGTGGAAGATTCACCAGTATTAATGTGGGGTGGTCTGATAGGGTCCATGATGCCAGGATAATTAGAAATCCATATCTGTTTTTTGGAATGAGCAAGGGAAATTTGGCTCCTCAGTACATTATGGATGTTAATGGAGTTATGATTCCTTCACTCAGTCTGGAAGACCCATATTGCCCTCTGCTTCTCTAGCTTATTAAGTCTTTCACTGGACAGTTGGACGTGAGAAAGGAGAGATTTAACTTTGTCCTGAGTAGTTGTAGAATGTCAGTGGAGAGTGTGTTCAGATGGCTGACAGGGAAATGGTGGTGCCTTATGAGAAGACTGGATGTTTCTTATCATTATGTGCCATGTGTGATAAGTGCCTACTGTCTGTTACACAGTATCTGTGAAACCAAAGGAGAAATTCTGGAGGATGGATGGGAACAGGAGCTGCAGAGATTTTTTCAATATTATGGGCATCCATAGAGGGTACCCCTTCAGAAGTTGTCAAGGGAACCGTGTGAAGGATACCTTGTGTTTCTGCTTTTAGGCCAGTGTGTAGTTGTGGCTAATAAATGATTTGTAAGCAACAAAATAAGTTCTTTGTTTTGATTTTTATTATGAATTAATGGCAGGGGGTGGTGTGTGTTGTGCCATTGAGAGTTTGAGTTGTATCTGAATTAAGTTTTCAAGGCTGGTTTTTAGCAATTGCATTTGAGTATGAAAAAAGTGACAATCCTGCTTCAATAAAAAATAAACAATTAAACAGGGAATGTAGTCTTAGCATATTTGCTATGTGCCTCAGATGGCATGTGACCAGGATTCATCACCGAATATGGTCCACTGGTTAGATCATTAGCTTCCCTGGCTTGGGCCTGGTACTGATGGGGAGTGCAATCTGAATGCTGATCCATGCCCCCCAGGGAATGTAGTGCAAAGTTAAGAACGGTGGTATTGAGGAATGGCTATGCTTGAGTGCTCACAAACTCCAGAAAATAACACACACATCCATCTTATTGGGGGCTAAAGGTAGTGAGAGGCAGATGTAAACTGATTGATTGATTTGAAAAGGTAGTCCCAATATGGTGTATGTAGCGAGGCGGTGTGACTCCCCTCCCCCTCAGGGAGGGTCGAGCCCCGTCAGTCATCCACAGGGGCGGGGCCACTGAGCAGAAGTCCCGCCCCTCAGATGGTCAGGTGGCAGCCCGGAAGAATAAAAGCTGGGCCCCAGCCTTCCATTGCAGGTCTGCCACTGGCAGGAGCAGACGTGTCTGCTGACGCCTGTAACTGGGAGACTGCCCGAGCCAGAGGCCGAGACCAGGAGCTGCCAGAGCTGCCTCGCCCCACTACGATGAGGAGCCGCCGGAGCGTTCTCGAGGCTGCTACGACGAGGAGCCGCCAGAGCTGCCTCGCCCCTACTACGGTCCTGAGGAGCCCCCAGACCAGGCTTGGCCAGCATTCCCTGAAACCTTACTGGACCTGCCACCCAGCCCGGATTGGGAGGAATCGATGGTCCTGGACATCCCCGGAACAGAGGCCCCGGACCAGGTAGGAGTAGAGGGGGAGCAAGGAAGTAGCCCGGGGGCACCTGACTCCAGTCAGGCTGCAGAGCTAACCTTGCCGATGTCAGTGTGTTTCGGTCAGGATTCCCACTGACCACCGGTAGCGGTGACGGCTGCTACTAGGGCCCCGGGCTGGAACGCAGAGGAGTGGGTGGGCCTGCGTTCCCCTGCCACCCATAATCGGGTGGCAGACTCTCCCTCTTCCCAGCCGAAGAGGCCAGAGCTGCTTGTTACTGTGTTTGGTGCCCCGCCCGAACCAAGGGCTGGGCCCCTTTTGACTCTGTCACTGCCCTGTCCTGCTCCAAAGGGCCAGAGCTGTTTATAACTGTGTTTGGTGCCCCACCTGAACCAAGGGCTAGGCCTCCTCTGACTTTGCCACTGCTCTGCCCTGCTCCAAAGGGCCAGAGCTGCTTGTTACTGTGTTTGGTGCCCCGCCTGAACCAAGGGCCGGGCCCCTTTTGACTCTGTCACTGCTCTGCCCTACTCCAAAGGGCTAGAGCGGTTTATAACTGTGTTTGGTGCCCCGCCCGAACCAAGGGCCGGGTCCCTTTTGACTCTGCCACTGCTCTGCCCTGCTCCAAAAGGGCCAGAGCTGATTGTGCTGTGTTTGGTGCCTGCCCAAACCAAGGGCTGGGCCCCTTTTGACTTTGCCACTGCTCTGACCTGCCGAAAGGCCAGAGCGGATTGTAATTGCAGGGAAGACAGCGAGGCCAGTGTGGCTCCCCTCCCACTCAGGGAGGGTCGAGCCCCAGTGGAACCCGTCTACAGTGTATTTTCTACATTTTGCAGCACATTGGAGTTCTGGGGCGCAGTGCTTGACCTTTGCGCAAAAAATGTTCCATCACAGCTGTTTGCCTCTGAAGTGTCTGCATCATGTCCCTCTCAATGACCACTTGCTCCCTCTCAGTGGTTACATGATCCATTTCAACCTTTTGAGAAAGCTTCAGGAAATCTTTCCCCCACAACTCTGTCTTCATGGGCCTTTATTGTGGGGAATTGAGGACTTAATGGAACAGATTGGAGTTTTGTTTTTTTTGTTTTCCCTGAAATTTGAAAGTCTTTGTGGGGGCAGCCAATCCTCCCTCTTTGCGCCATTACAAGTGCTAAGGAAAATAAGGAAAAAAAAAAAGACCTGTTGTCCAACTCCTCATAGTCTTTGTGCTAACAATGATAAAATGTTTCTTTTCTCATAATTTTGGAATCTCATTCTCATCTTCTCTGCGGTTCACTTTGAGTTTATAAGATGTTACCCAACTTACTTCCCCATATTACAGGCCCCTTATATTTTATTTGGGAGATGGGTAGGTGTGGGGGTAGGAGTTATGGACATGTAAGATTTTTTTTTAAAGTACATTTGGTTTGGGGCTGGGAGGTGGATGGATAGAGGCTTCTTTTCATTTTGTATGTGGGTGCAGTGAGCAGGTTAATAATTCCATGTGTACCACTGCAGGCTGCCCTGACATGGAGAATATAACATGGAGGCAGGTCACCAGGAGACAGAACAGTGCTGTTTTTAAAAAAGCAAAGGGGAAACTGGATAGTTTCCCCCAGTTGGTGCAGGCAACTGAGAGAACAGTTTTGCAATGTGTGTAATCTTTCCCCTACTCTCATCTTGCCTTCTCTTCCCACAACTCTTGGTGTCTTTTCCCCTGTTAGAGAGACAGAAGTTTCTCGGCTGCCGTCCTGCACTAATCCCTCCACTTGTCCCGCTAACCCCATCCCATTTCATCTCCTTATCTCCCTTGCAACCACTCTTATCCCCTCCTTTACTCTTTTTGCTAACTTTATTCTCCTCTGGCTCTTTCCCCTCACAATACAAGAATGCTGTAGTCTGCCCCATCTTAAAAGAACCCATCCTTGACCTCACTTGCCTCTCCAGCTACTGCCCCTTCTCCCTTTAATCTCTAAGCACATTGCCCACAGTCTTTTATAACTGTCAGTTCCTCTCCTCCCCTCTCCACCTTACTCCACTGATACAGCTCTCAACAAGATCTGTAATTATCTTTTGCTAGCCAAAGTTCAGAACGAATACTCCACCCTCATTCTCCTTGACCTCAGCCATAGACATGCTTTCCTTCTTCTTGAAATCTTTTTCTCCCTTGGCTTTTGTGACTGTCCTCTCTTTTTGCCTTTCTAATCTCCTCTTCAGCGTATCCTTCAGAGGTTCCAGCTCACCATCCCTCCAACATTCTGTGGGAGTTCTACAGAGCCCTGTCCTTGGTCTCCTCTTTTCCCTCTACACCTTATCTTTGGGTAATCTCATGTGCAAACACAATTCAGCTACTATCTCTATGCAGGTGACTTGCAGATCTACCACTCTACTCCAGACCTGTCTCCTTCTGCCCAATCTAAAATATTGACCTGTTTCTCTGACATCTCCTTGTGGCTGTTTAGCCGTCATCTCAAACTCAGCATAGCTAAAGCAGCTCCTAACCCACCCAAACCCTCTCTGCTATGTCCTTGCTTGATCATTGTAGATAACATCATCATTCTGCTTATCACTCAGGCTCATAACCTGGGTGTCATCTTTGGCTCAGACCTCTTTCTTGATGGTCATGTGGAGATTCCTTTCACCCTCTCTGCCCCACAGGCAAAAAACTTTGCACCATCTGGTTCCTCCCTTCCTCCTGTGCTGAGGGGAATGTGCATGGAACATGAATCTCCAAAGGCGGGCGCAGAAAAAAAAGTTTCAGAACTTCTGTCCTAGCCCATTGCTTTGACCCTACCTCCGCACGTTGTGTCCCTCAACTGGCTCCACCTTCTCTGCAGCATCAAACAAAACCTGCTTGTATTCAATTTCAAGACCCTTCACAGTCAGCCTCCATCATGCTTTCTCTCCTTTGCTATTGAGCTGTCAATGCTAGCCTTGAATCAAAATGTAACCATTGGTTCTAAGCAATTACATTTCAGGGGGAAAAAATTAAAGGTTTAATTCATTATAGATTACAGGTTGATCCAGATGTGAACCAATGCAGTATGGGATATTAGTTGAAGGGCTGCTATCAGCATAGTCATTAGGATTTGGTCTACACAAACCTTAGAGTAAACAAACTTATTAGGAACTGGAGCTATTCTTGTTCCAAAGGGGATTACTTACTGTACCCTAAGACATCAAATAAACCACTTTGAAAACTGTTTTTTATGGACACAAAGCACTTTAAGGTGAACCAACTACAGTTTGTGTGATGTAACAGCCTCATGTAGACATAATCTTAAAACAAGAAATATACTCACTGCAATGATGTGTTCTTTACATTCGAACCAGTATGTTGCCTGGTAAATTACAAGGATATGGATCATCCAAACATTAGTCCCTTTACTACACCAACTGTGCATTGGATGGGGAGTGAACACCCTCAAAGTACATGGTTGCCCTTGAACCCCCTTTTAGATTTGTAAGAATAGCTTTTGAGGTCAACTTTCTGAAGGCAGTAGAAAATGTCAGCTTCCCAAGATTTTCAGATGTCCTATCTGGAGTTTCAGCTTGGCACTCTAGACTTCCACTTATCATCCTTTGAAATTCCCTTTTTAGTTCTCTATTTTCTGAAACTGTAGCGTGGTGTTTCTAATAGCTATGGTATTAGCCAGCAAGGTCTCAAACTTGTGAGAATTTTAGTATTGCACCTTTCAAGAGTATAAGTGCTTACAGCACTTGAGGAATGCAATTTACCACATGATAGTAAATACTGGGTGGCACGATAAGCTGAGGCTGCGGGGGAGAGGGCTAGCCTTCCCAGCCGGGAGCTCAAGGGCAAGGTAAGACAGTCCCGCGGGCCGAAGTTTGCCCACCTCTGCACTAAAGGATACATTTTCAAGTGCCTGGTGTTAGCTTCACAAGTCCTGTTGTGACAGATTTTTGTTACCAGTCTGCCTGGGCTCACAGTTGATCAGGCTAGGACCACAGGATCTTTTTTTGGGGGACGGGGGTGGGGGGGAGGAGATGACAAGGCACACCACGTGTCTGAATTTTAAAGCTTTATTGATAAAGTAATAAAACAACAGCAGAGAGTGCTGGAAATGCTTCCACGTCACTCAAAGGAAGGAAGAAAGCATTAGTGCCCTAAGCCCTAACCCACTTTCATACTCACACACTCAGTACCTGGGGTTGGCTAGGCCTGGGTGTAGTGTAGGAAGGGGGAGGGGAAAGGGTGGACGGGAGGTCTGTCCTGTGTGCACAAGTCGTCCAGGATTCGCTGTGTGATCTCCGAATTGCTCCAGCTCAGGAGGGTTTTTTAGTCGTGGGTTCATTTGGGGGTGTCATCATCCAGGGCCTTCTGTGCCTGGTGCTCTTTGTATCAGTCCCAGTTGGCTTGCTGTGGCCTTCTCGGCTGCCGAAAACACACTGTGATTTAAAAAGGAAAACACAACCTATTGGGGCTCCCTTTTGGCAAAGTGACAGTTTGATTACACAGAGCCACCTGAAGGCTCAGTGTGGGGCATGGTCTTTCTGTCTTTTATTACAGTTCTTATCTGCTATTTTGTTCCCAAAAAGCAAATTTAAAGTCTTTTCTCATTTTCCTGGCTTTGACTGCCCTGCTGCAGCCACGACTTGATTTAAAACATTTTAAATTTTGTAAAGAGTTAAGTTACCTTCAGGGTTAAATGCTGAATACCAAAGTTAAACAACACTGATTACCTGTGTCTGGGAAAAGTGTTTCTTGGTTTTGCAATTCTGAATGGAAGATTCAAATGGATTTTAGTGGTATCATCTAAAACAACATCAATGTCTCTTAAACCTACGACACAAAGATTATACACACCAGGCGTGTTCTTTTAGCAAATTTGGCTAACTTGTTTATAGTCAAGTATAATGGGGTAGCCGTGTTAGTCTATATCCACAAAAAAAACAAGGAGTCTGGCGGCACCTTAAAGACTAACAGATTTATTTGGGCTTAAGCTTTCATGGGTAAAAAAACCTCACTTTTTCAGATTTATAATCAAATGATTTCACTTAAATAACCTCTTTGCCTGGATTATTTACAGACATTCCTTTGGAAAAGGGTCCATTTTCCTTCAGAATATCTGCAAAGAAACCAAGGATTCTCTCTTTCTCTAACTCTTTTACAGTGTTCAACTGATTAATTCTCTTCAGCCTCTGCAGAGTTAACTTCTCTCTTGGCCTCTCCTACTCCTGCAAAGGAATCTTCCATTCCCCACTCACACGCATTTGATCCTCCACAAAATGCTTTGCGATGCTTGCAACAGCGTTAGCCACATACAGTACTGATCTGCCTTCCCCGAGCCTCCCTGAGAAGAGCCATTGGAGTGTGACACTGGTAACAGTAGCAGAAGTTAAGGAGTACTGTGCTGATTGTTTCCACTCCCACTCCCTCACCTCCTGATGTCCTAGAGTGACTAAAAATCCATTTCTATTTTGTTTCTGTTTTGCTTCCTGTTCACTAATAGCTATTAACTGCTGCTATTTTGTGTCCAAATATTAAAGCAGACACCAGAGCAGCACATCTTGGCTCTGAGTTTCTTGAATGGAAGGTGCTGTAGAGATGCACCTTATTTATTATTAGCTCATTAGGATGGAGGGTGGTCAGGATGAGTGCGTGTTGCACAGATTCTACCTCTTTGTCAATGAGTGAAATAATTTATCTGAGACATGTTTATATAGCGCCTTTTTACCCAGGAGGGGATCCCAAATCTCTTTACAAATATTTATATTTGTATCTATAACTGTTTTGCCCACTACTGAAAAGCAGCCATCTCTGGGATAGAATGTGAATGCCATTGCACACAGCAATACTACACAACTGTTTAGGACCGATGATACTGCAGTTACAGTGCCAAAGCATAGAGTAAGACAGTCCTTGCAATAGTGTGGGTTTGTTTTTTTGTTTTCTTTCAGGTTGGATAAAAATCAATGCTTTTTTAAAAAATAAAACAAAATAAAAAAATCGAGCTTTTTAAAATTTAAATTGGATTTTTTTGATAAAATGCTTTTTGAGAAAAAATCCTATGTAAAGATAGTTTTAATTAAGATACATTATAGCTCAAAGATATCGCATCATGGAATAGGGATTATAAATTCTAATTCTATAGTATGCGACACTATATTCATGTAATGTTTAAGAAAAGTTTTGTAAATGAGTTCCAGTAGTTCATGGATTAGGGACTCAATCTTTTGGGGTTCCAGGGGCTTCTGTATAGATTTAGGTTAATCTTTCTATCTACCCAATGGGACTCAGTGCTCAGTCTAGAACATACCATCAGAGATGTTTAGTTTTGCAGTTTTCAGACTGGATTTGTGTCTCCAGAGAGAACATGCTTGTCAACAGCAAAAATATTTTCAAATAAATAAATAATACATAGAGGTGAGAAATAACCGACCTCAACCCTATTGTCCCTCTGCAAATTTGTGTACACAGAGTCAGTCCCTTACTTCTCTCTAAAAGTGTAAAGTTTCAAAAAGTTCAATGAATAGAAGATTTTTGGGGGCAGAATAGTTCTGGACATGAAGAAGTCTGGAGATGAACGTGAGAAGGGAGGGACAGGCAGTAGAAACAAAAGTGAAACTGAGCAGCATATTCCAGAAGTTTTGAGGTCTTTCTGATGTAGCCTTGATTGATTTGAGATCTACCAAACCATTCTCTCACTATAAGGGAAAACCTGTAATGGCAGCAGGCCATAAAAGAGACCCAGTTTGGGAATAAGAACCATTTAAGAAATACATGTTTGATGATGGTGATGTTTTAAAGAAAGCCACACCAGTGAACTGGTGGAAGTCACTTAAGCACTTGGATTCAGAGACTGTTGAAGTGATAATCTCACTTTTAACAGGGGTAGCTTCTTCTGCCGGTGTAGAAGGAATATTTTCTTCCTTTGGACTAATCCATTCCAAATTGAGAAATCGTTTGGGACCTGAAAAAGCAGGAAAGCTTGTTTTCTTTTCCAGATTATGAACAAACAGGAAAATGAAGGCGAAGACAACTGAGTTACCTGTAGAAGCCAATATTTTAAGTTCTCATGTTGATCTGGCTAACATAGTCAATTTAATTATTGGGTTTTTTTAATATTTCATTTAACCATTTTAGTTAAAAACAATTTTAACAAAAACAAACCTCATTTTAAAAAACTTGAATGTGTAACTAAGTTAAAAAATTAATATGCTTGTTTTGTTAAAATATTATGTTTGCTGTTGCAGAAAAAAATCCAGACTACAAAACGTTGTTTTAAGTTAAATAAAACAATTTAAATATCTGTCTGGTGATGTTCTCCTAATACAGCATGCAAGAAAATTCCCCAAATATTAATGAAGAAGCCTTACTTCACTCCCCTCAAATGTCTTCAGATGATTTTTCGAAATTCCAGGACCTTTTTAAAAGGGTTGCCAGCGAGCTTAGAATCAATTTAGAGGAAGTCCCGGACCAACAACATGAGCGAACGGATATCCTGCAACCCTCTTCTTCATCCAGGCTGGCATTACAAATCCATACCACTAGATTCCATGTCAATGTGTTATGGTATATATTTGAAGATGTCTTCACAAGATTGTGTAGTGTTGAAAAGAGGGTGTTGTGGGCCCAACAAGAGATAAGATGTTTATATAACCCTTGTTCACTATTGAGACATTGAACAATTAAGTGTGGTCTGGGGTTTTGTGTCAAATTATTGCTGATTTACTTCCATTGTAACAGTCCCAATTAAAAAAAAATGTAAATGCTTTTATTGTAGCTACAGACAAAGAAGGAAAAAACAGTTAAAACATTTGAAATGTAAAGTATTATGTAAGGCTTCAATTTTAACTGTATCCCTTATTCCCTTTCTCTATAGCTGTAGAGAGTCTTTATAGGGAAAACATTCTGTTTGACACTCTTTTAGATGCTGCTACAGATGGCAACAGCTGACCTTTTGGGGGGAAAAGAGAAGAAAGTTGAGATGGTCTTGAGCTACTGCTGCTGTTATTGGAGCATGATTCTGTTTATTTTAAGATGAAACAAGACAAACTCACACACTTACTCTTTGCTCTTCTCTCCCTTTTGTATCTTCTGTCTCTGGTTCTGACTTTAGCTTGCAGCCTCACTGCTAGAGAAACAAAGGCATATCATACATTTAGATGATCCGCTGTGAGACCTAGTGAACTTGTACTAGCCTCAGCCTGCTTAGGGCATTGCTTTTAGCTGCATCACTAGTGGGTCACAGGCTTACACCAGGGTTGCAGAGATGTAGTTTTTGCCAGCTAAGCCAGATTGTCTTTAAACAGAAGGCAAAAGGAGAAGATAGGGAAGTAAAGAAATAAGATGGGGAAGGAAAATGACAGATGAGGGAGGATGGAACAGCAGGAGCTAAGTCTCACATTCAGGTGGTGTTCAAGATTTAGTTAAAGCTGGGGGCAATGTAAGTGTTGATGCCATCAGTTTTCTATCTCTGGTCCTGTCTGAGGTAGTAAACAGGGGAGCTTTGTGAGGGAGTTCTTCATGTGAAGGAGGAGCAACTCTGCTACCCTTGGAGTGAGTTTGTCTGTTTGTTGTTGTGTGCTTGCCGATGTGCCAGCTTGATTGAAATTTGTAGTGTGGGCTGTTTGGGGAGCTGTGTGCTGAGCCTTGTGGCCTGCTAGGCAAGGCTGAGAGATTCCTAACAAGGCTCTAGCCTGCCATCCTGGACCTTTGATCTCTAATCCCTTTAGGATGCTGTGATGAGGCAGGGCTGATATAGGGAGAACAGGTTTAAAAAGCCAGCTTCTAAACAACTAGGAGCAGCAAACAGGAGTTTTGCTTTGCAAGGAAATTTAGAGGGCATGAGAGCCAGACAAACCTAAGAAACATTCTCTAAACTTAAGCGAATACCCCCCCCCCGAAGTCCCCTCCCAACAAAAACTTCTGCAAGAGTAAAAATAATGCAGGAAGAAGTCCAGCAGCAGAGTGGGGGCTATGTAATTTATTGCACTAATGTAGCATGTAAGATTACCTGCCTTCTGGGAGGGTGGCATATGTGTGCATTTGGTGCAAGCAATTCATGTCTCTTCTGAGACTGAGCCTGGGCTGAACTGGAGGAGGTAAGTTCGAAGGAGAAGTTCGATCTTTAGCAGAGGGAAACAATCCCATAGTTGGGACCCTCCTTCCAGATGATGTTATCCTGTTCTTTCATACTAGGGATACCTCTCAGAGGAAGGGGAGCCCTGTTGTTAGGGAGATAATAGTAATGGGGGATTCAATTATTAAAAATATAGATAGTTAGGTTTATGATTACCAGAAGAACCGCATGTTGAAATGCTTGCCGGGTGGGAAGGATGCAGACCATTTGTGACATCTAGATCAGGGATCTCAAACTGAAATCACCAGGAGGGCCACATGAGGAGTAGGACTTTGGCTCGAGGGCCACATCACTGAAACCTTTTCATAAAACAATACAAAAGTAGAGACAAAAATGAATAGTAATGTAGTATGCTATTAAAAGTCTATGTATTACCTTTTTAAAAACTGTAATGTGAAAAGTCAGTGCTAATTTTGATAGTCATTTCATTTTTGGTGACTTAGCTGGCAGTGTTAATTTGTTAATTGTATGAGTTAAAAAAAAATTCTGTCAGCCTGTGATGGGGTGTCCATCCCACACAAGCCCTGAGTGGACACATGTGGACTAGAAAGGACCAATTAACTTCATATATTGCACCTGGAGGGAAGCCCGGGGTTGATAAGAACTAATGGAAGATGAAGCCCAGCAGAAGGGAAGACCTGGGCTAGGATGATAAAGCCAGGAAGTGACAGCAGGAAGAAGGCTGCAGGGTGGAGATCTGCAACCACTCCCTAGAAGAAAAGGGAGTTGGCTAGAGACAAGGAGGAGGTCAGGAGGAGAGTAAACTCTGTGGTTCTGTCCTGGATTAGGGATTCTTAAAGGAGGCCTAAAAGGGTGGAGTACCCCTAAAGCGGTGCTCCTGCCAAGGGCAGCTCCAGCACCAGCACGCCAAGCGTGTGCCTGGGGCCGCAAGCCATGGGGGGCGCTCTGCCGGTGGCCGCGAGCATGGCAGGCAGGTTGCCTTCGACCGCTTGCCTGCGGAGGGTCCGCTGGTCCTACGGCCTCGGCGGACCTCCCACAGGCTTCCTCCTTATCCGTAGGACTGGGGACCTCCCACAGGCAAGCCGCTGAAGGCAGCCTGCCTGCCGTGCTTGGGGCGGCAAAATACCTAGAGCCGCCCCTGGCTCCTGCGTTGAGTGGATCCCTTTACACAGGTCTGCAAATGTACCTTGTAATTTCAGTCCAGTGTTTTTTCTTACTTACGCTTCTTCACCAGTACTATGTTCTGCAACTGGAATTTAGGGTCCTGTTTAACCCCCATTGAAATCAGTGGAAAGAATGTCATTGACTTCAATGGGGGTTGGATTAGACTCGTAGTCAAAAGTTCTGTTGATGTTGCATAAACCAGAATAGCATACAGCTCATGCTCCCCATCCCTGCCCCTATTCCAACCACTTCCTCAAATCCCTGTGCTGGCTCTGCCTCTTCTCCATCTCCTCCCCTTAGCATGCCACATCCCCGCTGCTCCTCCCTCCCTCGTGGAAAGTCCTAAGCGCCACCAAACAGCTGTTTGGCGACAGGAAGTGCTGGGAGGTAGGTGGAGGAGAGGGGATGGGGTGCGCTGGGGGTGGAAGAAGGGGGGGAGGAGGCGCTTATGGTGGGCCACAGGAAATAGCTCTGCGGACCACCTGTTTGAGACCCTTAATCTAGATAGCCTTATGTACAGTGCTGGGAAGGAGCCAGTGGTCGTGGTACATGTAGGTACCAATGACATAGGGAAAGGTAGGAGAGAGGTCTTGGAGGCCAAATTAGGATTGCTAGGTAAGAGATTAAGTTTAATATCTCCATGGCAGCATACTCTGAAAAGCTTCCAGTTCCATGCACAGGGCCAGTTAGGCAGAACTTCAGGGTCTCAGTGTGTGGATGAGACGATGGTGTTTGGAGGAGGGATTAGATTTATTAGGAACTGGAGAATGTTTTGGGAAAGGGGGAGCCTGAACAGGAAGGATGGGCTTTACCTAAACCAAAACAGAACCAGATTGATGGCATATAAGATTAAAAAGGTCATAGAGGAATTTTAAAACTAAGGACTGGAGGAAAGCCAACGGAGTGGAGGAGCACACAATTTTGGCAGGCACATCTCTTAGGGAAGGATTTATTAAAGGAGATACTCAATATCTTAGGAAAGAGGAGAGGTTTGAAGCTGATAAAGTATAGGTAGGAATTGAAGAGAGTCCCAAATGAAAGAATCCCATTCAGTTACATCACATGAAAGCAGAAAAATATTGATGAATTTTGAAAGTACTTGTATACAAATGCAGGAAGTCTAAATACTAATATGGGTGAACATGAGTGCCTGGTATTAAATGAGGATATTGATATAATAGGCATCACAGAAACCTGGTGGAATGATGATAATGTGACACAGTATCCCCCCACTACAAAATGACACAGTAGGTTGCACAGGTGTGGGAGTGGCACTGTATGTAAAACAAAGCATAGTGTCAAATATAGTAAAAATCTTAAATGAATCAGAGCATACTGTAGAATATGTTAGAACATGTATAGAAATTTCATGCTTGAACAATAAGAGTAAAGCAGCAGGAGCATACTACTGACCACCTGACTAAGATGGTGATTGTGAAATGCTCAGGGAAATTAGAGAGGCTACAAAAACAGAAAACCCAATAATAATGGGGGATTTCAACTATTCGCATATTGACTGGGTACATGTCATCCATGATGGGATGCAGGGATAAAATTTCTAGACGACATTACTGACTGCTTCTAGGAGCAGCTGGTCCTGGACCCCAGAAGGGGGAGGCAATTCTGGATTTAGTCCTAAATAGTGCACAGGGTCTGATCCAAGAGGTGAATAGAGCAGAACTGCTCTGTAATAGAGACCATAATGTAATTAAATTTAACATCCTTGTCGGGGGGGGGGAAATACCAAAGAAACTCAGCCCAGTAGCAGTTAACTTCAAAAAGGGGAGCTACACAAAAATGAGGAGGCTGCTTAAATGGAAATGAAAAGAAACTGTCACAAGAGTGAACTGCCTGGAATCTTTTTAAAATCATCCTAATAGAGCAGAAGTGGGCAAATTATGGTCCGGGGCCCACATCTGGCCCTCCAGACGTTTTAATCCAGCCCTTGAGCTTCTGCCGGGGAGCAGGGTCTGGGGCTTGCCCCACTCCAGCTGGGGAGCGGGGTCAGGGGCTTGCCCCACTCTGCGCGGCTCCTGGAAGTAGCGGCATGTCCCCCTTCTGGCTCCTATGTGTAGGGGCAACCAGAGGAGCTCCACACCCGGGAGCCACGGCCAATGGGAGTTGTGGGGTAGCGCCTGGCTGTGGCACCACATAGGAGCCAGAGAGGGGACATGCCGCTCCTTCTGGGAGCTCTTTGAGGTAAGCGCCCCCTGGTGCCGGCACCCCTGACCTCCTCCCTCTCCACACCCCTTTGTCTCAGCCCTGATCCCCCACCTGCCTTCTGAACCCCTCAGTCCCAGCCTGTAGCACCCTCCTGCACCCCCTGCCCCTGAGCCCCACCCCAGAGCCCACACCCCCAGCCAGAGTCCTAAGCCCTTCCCGCACCTCAGCCCCCAATTTTGTGAGCATTCATGGCCTGCCATACAATTTTCATACCCAGATGTGGCCTTCGGGCCAAAAAGTTTGCCCACTCTGGTAATAGAGGCTTAAGCAATATGTATACCACAAATAAATAAATAAATATAAAACCAGCAAGATAACCAAAAAATGCCACTATGGCTAAACAACAAAATAAAAGAGCTGGTTAGAGGCAAAACAGTATCCTTCAAAAATTGGATGTCAGATTCCACTGAGCAAAATAGAAAGAAGCATAAGTTCTGGTAAGTCACGTGTATAAGTATTATTAGGCAGGCCAAAAAAGAATTTGAAGAGCAACTAGCAAAAGACACAAACTAACAGTAATTTGTTTTTAAGTACATCAGAAGCTGGAAATCTGCCCAGAAATCTGGGGGGCCACTGGATGTTTGAGGTGCTAAAAAAACTCTCAGGGGAGACCAGGTGGTTGCTGTAAACCTAAATGGATTCTTTGTACTGGTCTTCATTGCAGAAGATGTGAAGAAGATTCCCACACCTGAGCCATTCTTTTTAGGTAACAAATCTGAGTATCTGTCCCAAATTGTGGTGTCAAACATAGGAGGTTTTGAAACAAATTGACTATTTTAAGGTTAATAAGTCACCGGGACCAGACAGTATTCACCCAAGAGTTCTAAAGGAATTCAAATACGAAATTCCAGAACTACTAACTTTGATATATAACCTACCACTTAAATCAACCTGTGACAGGTCACTTTGAGCAGCACCCTTGTCAATGACATTACTACAGCCTGAAGTAGGCTGCAGGCCCAGCTGGAGGCAGTTATTGGGGAATGATGAGAATGTGGATGTTAATCACTGGGCTAATGATGTAACTGGGTGGATGTAAATGGAAGGAACAGGAAGCATGGAAAGCTCAGAGGGTGAGATTGGGCTGAGGAGTGAAGGCTGTGGGGAAACCTCCTCTTTTTGTAAGCCTGCAGTAAACTTGGTAATGAAAGAATAATACACACATGGTGAAAGAGTAACAGCCTGGTGTGTATCTCTGACTGTGGAATCACATGAACTGGCCAGGCAGTGAAGTATTGGGTAGTCGCAGAGGCGCTCTATGCTACAGCCTCTGTACCAGATGACTGGAGGATAGCTAACGTGGCGATTTAAAAAAAAGAAAAGAAAAGAAAAGCTCTTGTGACAATCCTGGCAATTATAGGCTGGTAAGCCTAACTTCATAACCAGGCAGAGTAGTTGAAACTATAGTAAAGAACAGAAGTACAGTATCTCCGCACTTAAAGTTGTCCCGGTTAACGTTTCGTTGTTACGTTGCTGATCAATTAGGGAACATGCTCGTTTAAAGTTCTGCAATGCTCCCTTCTAACAGTGTTTGGCAGCCGCCTGCTTTGTCCACTGGTTGCAGGAAGAGCAGACCGTTGCAGCTGGCTGGTGGAGGCTTGGAACCAGGGTGGACTGGCAGCCCTCCTATCAGCTCCCTCCTCCCCTAAGTTCCCTGTGCAGCAGCTGCCCTGCAGGCTATCAGTAGCCAGCAGTTCAGCTGTCCCTCCCCCCACTGCCATGTGCTGCGCCTGCCCTCTGCCTTGGAGCTGCTCCCCAAGATTCCTGCTTGCTGTGTGGCGGGGAGGGGAGGAAGAGGGAGGCTGTCAGGGTGTCCCTCTCCCCCCTGCTCCTGCTCCCCACTTACCCCATCTTCCATAGAGCAGGAGGGACACATGACAGGGCTCAGGTCCGAGGGAGCTTGCTGGCAGCGGCTGTGGTCTCAGCAAGTTGATCTAATTAACAAGGCAGTATACTTAAGAGTAGGGTCAGCGTACTTAAAGGGGAAATGCGCATCTCTCTCTCACACACACAGTGTGTGTCTCTGTCTGTGATGCTGTCTCCCCTCCCTCCATTCCTCCTGCCTTGTAGAGTGTGAGAGCAGCCAATTGCTAGTTCATCATTTAGCAGTAAGGCATTCCCTGGGAAATATCCCACCCTCTGACTCCTCCACCTCAACCAAGATTCACAATCATCATCACTGTGTACTAGTATTAAATTGTTTGTTTAAAACTTATATATATTGTATGTGTGTGTATATATTGTCTGGTGAAAAAAATTGCCCTGAAACCTAATCCCCTCATTTACATTAATTCTTATGGGGAAATTGGATTCACTTAACATCGTTTCACTTAAAGTCACATTTTTCAGGAACATAACTACAATGTTAAGTGAGGAGTTACTGTATCAGAAGAATGACATGTTGGGGAAGAGTCAACATGGCTTTTATAAAGGGAAATCATTCCTCACCAACCTATAGAGTTGTTTGAGTGCGTCATCAAACATACAGACAAGGGTAATCCAGTGGATATAGTGTACTTGGGCTTTCAGAAAGCCTTTGACAAGGTCCCTCACTATAGGTTCTTAAACAAAGTACAGAATCGTGGGATAAGTGGGAAGATCCTCTCATGGATCAGTAAGTGGTTAAAAGATGGGAAATAAAGGGTAGGCATAAATGATCTATTTTCAGAGTGGAGAGAGGTAAATAGTGGTGTCCTCCAAGTCTCTGTACAGGGACCAGTTCTGTTCAGCATATTCATAAATGATCTAGAAAAAGGAGTAAACAGTAAGGTGGCAAAGTGTTCAGACAATACAAATCTACTCAAGGTAGTTAAGTCCAAAGCTGACTGTGAAGAGTTACAAAGGGAACTCACAAAACTGGGTGTCAGGGCAACAAAATGGCAGATGAAATTCAGTGTTGACAAATGCAAAGTTGTGTATGTTAGAAAACATAATCCCAACTATACATATAAAATGATGGAGTCTAAATTAGCTGTTACCACTCATGAAAGATAACTTGGAGTCATTGTGGATAGTTCTTTGAAAACATATGTTCAATGATCAGTGGCAGGCAAAAAAGCTAACAGTGTTAGAAACCATTAGGAACTCGATAGATAGTAAGACAGAAAAAATCTCATGCCACTCCCACACCTTGAATACTGTGTGCCATTCCTGCCATCCCATTTAAGAAAAATTATATTTGAATTGGAACAGGTAGAGGGAAGGGGAACAAAAATGGTTAGGGGTATGGAACAGCTTCCATATGAGGAGAGATTAAAAGACTTTTCATCTTAGAAAAGAGATGACTGAAGGGGATTGTGATAAAGGTCTATTCAAATCATGAGTGGTGTGGAATGAATGATAAACTCTGTTTAATCTTGAAAGTTTGTCTCTCTCTCACCAACAGTAGTTGGTCCACCTTGTCTCTCTAATATACTGGGCACAACATGACTACAACACCACTGCATAAACTGAACCTAGTCACTTCAAAAGTTACCTGCCATGTATATTTAAAATTAATAAATTAGAATTTTTTGTGAAGCCATTAGGGTTGCTACACCAACATGCCTGTTAGAAACTCAAAAAATTAAGGAAATGAGAAGTTAAGCCATCTAACAATACACACCCTCTGCTTCTCTACTCACAAGCATATACCTTAGCATTACTGTAACTACTGTACACAGACTATGCATTTCAATCTTAATTCTGTTTTATTTTCACCTACTCAGCAGACTTCCCCCCATAACAGTAGTAGTTGGTTGTGTTAGGAGATGGTAGTTTAATCATCCTGCTGCACAACACCCTTTATTAAGAAGGGCAGTGGAAGGCTAGCATTCCTAAAGTGAGAAGAAGGGGCCAGAGTTAGTGTTGCTCTGTCTCATATATATTAGATATAGTTTTGTGTGCACAGCACATACATTTTCAGCTATATCTTGCATAATGACCAGAAATGATCCTAAAGCAAGAGAACTCCCCGTTGCAACTGTGTGACAGTTCTTGGGACATCCAGGGCAGTGAGTCACCTTCCTACCTGCCCTCCAGAGTGAGGGATCCTTGTCTATACTAGCTGGGTATGAGCTCCCTAACACAACCAGCATGTCACCCACTCAAGCACTCTTCTCTGGGCTACAGTAGTCCTGTTTTTGTCTTGCAGGTTGACAACAGATGCAACTCTGCCATCGAGTCCCTTCAAAGTGGCCCCTGTGGTATCTAGCCCCAAATCACTGAGTACCTACAGAGATCCCATATCCTCAGTTTCCAAAGGAATAGTGTACTTCAGTTAACCAGTTGCATCTTAGACCACTACTACAGTATTATGCCCAGCATTTCAGTTCAGTTACAAAACAAAAGGAAATTTATTTAAGAAAAATAGAGATTCAAATAAAAAAGAAGTGTGAGAGATGGGAACAAGTGGTTACATATGAAACAACGTCCTAACACACATTCTAAAGCCTAAACTTAACTAACAAGTTATCCTCCTGTCTAAAAATTACCTTACCCACAGTTCTCTTCAGGATTTTCAGCCAAGCCTGGCTGAGATCCTTTTTTCGTGAAGCAAACTCTGTCAGTTTACTTCCTATGTGAAGGAAGAGAGGGTTTCTCTTCGCATCCCCAAATATACCAGACCAGACCTTTGATGTTCAAGATAGGGTTACCCTTGCCTGCTGTTTACTTATTTGTGTTAATTTTCTTCTGAAGTCTCTGCCAGCTTTTGGCTTAGGTTGCTTATAAGGCTTAGAATGCTAATAGATTCCTATTGTATGACATAAAATACACAATTGTCTTCCCCAGAGAAAAGTAAGTGTCTCAACCCCTGTCAGGAGGAGTTGGTCTCAAGACACACTGCCTTTGAATGACCTGTTTTTAACTACAGACCTAGAGAACATAATTTTTAGTATGTATACATAACTCCACACATGTTCCCCTACATACATATCGGAATGGTTACGATGACCAGTGACACACAAGCTTTCATTAGAGAGATAAATTACATTACATTCTTTTGCTGAATCCAGGGGATTCCTCTACTCTTAAATACCTCAGTGCCCTCCACCAGTTAGCATCTGGTTCTTGGGTCACAACCAGTTCTCCTCTAGATCCACTTCTCTATTAAGTTTTATGTAAATATCAACCAACAATGAAAAGTAGGACTGCCAAGGAAAATTTCAGTCTAAGCTCAAGGTCAGAGGTTTCCTATTATTAAATAATGAAGAGAAACTAAACAAAAATTACACAGCAAATTCAAAGGGCATAAAAATGTTCGCTGTGAAATTTCACACCAGTTAACCACCTATTTTTAGAGGAGAAAGGAATTTATACTCCACTTTAAGGCCATTTTAGAACACAATTCTTACTATGGCATTTCATGACTTAGATATCACTACTTTCCAATTCAAATACAAGGAAAGCACAATTCTTTGTCCTTGCTTTCAGTAACAAACACACATAGCATAGCAGGCCTAAAATAAATAAATGCAATTTTAAAAAACCCCAAATCCTCCCACAACACATTAAAAAAGCAGCATAGAAATGGAAATATGCAAAATGGCCAAGTTTAATTACTCTGATAAATTCTTTTTTGTTTCTTGACTTCCAGTCTTAATGTTTTGTTAATGTAAGTTTTGTGTGTGTGGTGTTTTTTTAAGGAATGGGGAAAATACAGAAGTGTTAGGTTTGAGTTTTACAATTAATGCCAAGGAGAATGCCCTTAGTAAGGACTAGCTAAGGGTATGTCTACACTGTAAAGTTGTCGACAAAAGTTTTGTCTTTCACAGGTACTTAAAAAAGCCCCCCCCCCCCCCAAAAAAAAAAAAAAAAAAGGTTTGCTGAGGCAAATGGCAGTGTGAATGCAGCTGTGTCAGCAGGAGTGCTCTCCTGCTTACAAAGCTAATGCCGCTCGCAGGGTTGGAAGTATTTTGTTGGCAAAAGTGCCAACAGAGTACCAACAAAGAGCATTTACCAGGTGTCGACACAGCCTTGTCGCTAAAAGCTACATGGTGTAGACAAGCCCTAACATGATAATTTCACGTTATTAAAGTTCACCTGTTCTGTGTTATGTGAGCAAAAGAATATCTTTGATACTTTACTGTGACCTAAGTTGCAAAATGGGGGCTGGAGGAAGGTTTCACTTATGCATAACTAGAAAAATACTGAAAGAGTTTAACTCAAACCTAAAAATCACATCTCAGCTGAGACACTCTCCCACCCCCCATGGAAAATTACACTCACACAAGTGAGACAAGGTGGGTGAAGTCATATCTTTTATTGGACCAACTGATTTTGTTGAAAGAGAGAAGCTTTTGAGCTACACTGAGCTCTTCTTCAGGACTGGGAAAGGTACTCCTAGTGCCACAGCTAAATACATAGTAGGACAAGTGGTTTAGCACAGTTAGTAGTTAACACAGCCTGAGACCAACATGGCTACAACAGCACTGCAAATAAAAATGGAAGACTCTCGGGTGAAATTTTCAGAAACTTGTATGTGAAAACAGGGTTATAATGAAAGTCCTGAATTAACCTTAACAATGTTTTTTATTATGCTGAAAACTGTAATAAGAGGCATTCTGCAAACTTCAGGGAACTGAATAAGAGCATGAACTAGACTGGTTCTCAACCTTTCCAGTCTACTGTACCCTTTTCAGGAGTCTGATTTGTCTTGTATACCCCAAGTTTCACCTCACTTAAAAACTACTTGCTTACAAAATCAGACATAAAAAATACAAAAGTGTCACAGCACACTATTACTGTAAACAAGTCTGTATGAAATTTTAGTTTGTACTGACTACGCTAGTGCTTTTTATGTAGCCTGTTATAAATCTAGGCAAATATCTAGATGAGTTGATGTTTCCCGCGGAAGACCTCTACGTAACCCCAGGGGTACACTTACCCCTGGTTGAGAAGCACTGAATTAGAGAATTCATTTGTTGCTTCCATAAATGATATAAGTTCTCATTTTTACCAGAGTGACCCTTGTCTGAAATGTTGTGATGCAGGAATCTAACAGACTTCAGCTTTTTAATTAATCTTTTTTTCCACTCCTGAACAACTGATACCTGCGTAGGTGGTTTGGTCTCTTGAGAATAAGGAGCCTGTTAATGAAAGCTTAAAACAGTTCCGTTAGTAAGGGTTTTTTTGTTTTTTGTTTTTTTATTAAATTTATCCTATTGCCTCTTATCATTAAAGTTGCGTAAAATGTTTTTTGGAGTGAGGACATGTTTTGATTTGCCTAGTAAGAAATTTGAGAGCTCTGTGGTGTTGAGAGAATTGAGGGAAGGAGGCAGAGACAGATGTGAGCAGCCCAGGGACAAGGAAACCATCCCAAACATACTTTCCTTTCAGGGGTGCCTTTTTTCACTGTGGAAAAATGCAGGTTTTTGGATTTTTGAATTGTGCAAATAGTGGTATGTATTAGTATGTATATTGAATGTATTCCTTCTTTATATATTTAATTAAATGGATTTATGTAAAATACCTTTATAATACAAGTGTGTTCATAGCCCATGAATACTAAATGATTTCTGGAGGAATACATTCGTGTGACTGGCAATAAAACTTTGACTCAGTGGTTTTGCTGTAGTGTAGCTCACTTTACAAAATATTGTTATTAAATCTCTAATAACCTCCCACCCCAGGTTGAGCAGACTATATATTGGCTGCAAATTAGATATTGATTTGTGTATTGCTGGTTTTTAAATTTGCTGTTTTAAAGTCTGAAGCTAATGTAGACATTTACGAGGTAAATTGCTTTCCTAGTTTGAACTTGAGAGTCTGCTGGTTGCAGTGATAGAGAATCAGGATTGGTTTTTGAATTAATTTTTGTTTTGTTTTAATTATTCGTATATACTGATCTCTACATTAACTAACTGTACAAATTGAAAACAAGGTTGTAGCATAGATGCCTAAAATCTTTTACTTTTACTGTTACTACTTCTGTGCAAATATGATGGGAAAATAAGAACAAGCTGGTGCCTCTAACACTGGGAACAAGTTGATGACATGAGAGCAATGAGAATGAACTTGTTTATACTTAAATTTAAAAATGTTTTAAAGAAATTCTACATTGTCTGTCAACAACTGCGGCACTCTCCCAATGACACCAATGATTGGACTTCAGTTTATTGAAGCATTTCACCAAAAGCATCACTGCACCTCTGTTAATTAACGCTGTTGTCCATTCAGAAGTAAGACTATTATATAATTTCTTGAAAGGTATTAATTAGTTCAGTTTTGCATAATTTTTCTCACCTGGGTCAAATAACTTTTTTGATGAGTGAGTTGAATTTTATTTTTCAGTTTTTCTGGTAAGGATGGATGTCAGGATTTTTATGCTTGAGACAGTAAATTTTCATGACAAATTTTCTAAGGTTGAATTAGTTAACGTTTTAAAATTGTTTGCAAAATGAAAATAATGGTCTATGGGCTACGTGTTCTTGTTTTATTCTTAACCTGAGATCTGCCTTGCTAATAGGATGGCTGCTTGCTTTTAGTTTAAACCTTATGTTTTGATGTGTTAGGCAAATGTTGTCTTAAAAAAAAATCTCTGATGTCTGGACATGATGTAAGATTTATAGACATGCCATAAACTTGATTTGGTGGAGGACTGCTGTTTGTATCTGATATGGAAAGAACTATTTCTTAGCTGGAAATTTTGTCTTTGACTTAGATCAGCTGATTGGGCACACTGATCACAGGATGTTGTGTTTAAGTTCTCTGCAGGGTAGAATGGAGATTACTTGTCTGTTCTCTTTTTATCTGGAAAATGTCATATGAGAAACTGACTAAAAGAAAGATCCATGTTGGCCTAAGGGTTTCAAAACAGTCTGTTGGCTCCATTCTGCCTGACCAGATAAGATGTACATCATCAGTCTGTACCAAATGGAATCTGAGTCACAGAAATCAAATGATAATATTTACTTCATTTGTAGCTGGTCTATAATACACGTACTTTCTTTAGAAGCAGAGTAGGTGGGGGAAGTAGCTCCTGCAGAGGTTGAGTCTTGAAAGCCTCAATACAGCAAAGGTAAATGAATTGGAAGCATTAAGGTCAATTATACTTTTTGTGACATTTTTTGATTTTTTACCTGTCTTACTATGCACTACTTTCATTAAATAGCGAAAAATGGTAATGTATTTCTGCAAGCATTTCAGAAATAGATCTTCTTGGTGGTGGTCAGGTTATAGGAAGTTAAAACTTAGGAGTTCTGGCATATTACTCTTTTGGAAAGGTGCCTTAGGGAATGAGTCATATTGCTATGAGCGACAAAGAGTCCTATGGCACCTTATAGACTAACAGATGTATTGGAGCATAAGTTTTTCTGGGTGAATACCCACTTCGTCAGATGCTATATTGCTATGAGTACCGTATGCATAACTTCAGAACTGTAGTTTGCAATGAATTTTGAACATTGTTTAGTTACAGTGCAGACTTTAGAGTTTCAGAGCTGTGTATTCAGAGGTGACATGTAACTATGGATAGTGGGGGAGAGCACAATTGAAAGGTTCTGTGGGGGGCACATGACCACTGCACATGTTGCCTCTGCTCTACCCCCTGAAACTTGGTATCTGTGTAGACAACATACATTAGCAACTACCTCCTCCTCCCCCTACTCTCTGTTCTGTGGCTGTATAGCTTTCAGGCATCCCTCCCAGGGCCGGCTCCAGTGTTTTTGCCACCCCAAGCAGGGGGAAGTAGGGGTGCGGCGGGGTGTGGGGGGAGGGAGACCGCGATTGGTAGCAGCTCTACCACCACTGCTTCATTCTTCGGCAGCAATTTGTCGAGCAGGTCCTTCCCTCCAAGAGGGACTGAGGGACCTGCCGCTGAAGAGCCAGATGTGCCACCCCTTTCCTTTGGCCACCCCAGGCACCTGCTTGCTGCGCTGGTGCCTGGAGCCGGCCTTGATCCCTCCTTGCCTGAGCTAGCCCCAATCAGTTTAGCGAGTGTTCAAAACAAGACCAACACAAGGACAATACAGGTGGGATGCACAGTCCTCCATGTGCTATCGCAGTGGGTGGTGACAGGGTGGGATGGCGCTTCAGGCTGGATCGTCTCAGTTAACAAGAAGTTGGAGAATTATCAGTCAGTTTTTGTTGGAGGGGGGAATATGATACCTCCAGATCATTTTCTCCTTGATGGGCACATTGGCGGCTGCTGCTGTTTCAATGTGCTGATGCAGCAGCAAGGGTCCCCTCCCTTCTTACTCTCCGCTCTCCCAGTCTGCTCCTTTCACTCGCTCCTGGGACTCTCTGCCTGAGTGGAGCTCCATCTGAGCTACCTGGCACTGAGCACCACGTTGCAGCTCCTCTTCCTGATCTCTAAGATGTCCCCTGACTCACCTCAGTGGGCTGTCTGCAAACCAAGCAACAGGAAACACTGACTCTCCAGCAGCAGGGCAGGTGAAGCAACCCCATGTAGCGGAGGGCGGAGGAGAGCTCAGCCTGCAGCCGGCCGCCCTGCTGTTTCCTCGCTCCCCATGCTACGCGGATACACAGTGAGTGATGCCACCAGGGGGAGCTGCTGCCTCCTTGCTGCTGGGAGTCCTGGCAAGAAGTGCCCCAAGAAATTGGGGGGGCATGTGACCCTGTGTACTCCTCTCCCCCCCATGTCGCCTCTATTATTAACCTTGTTGATATTATCTAACGTCTACAAACAGCTGTGAAAATACATCTTTTTTTTTTCTATTCTGCATCTCTGTCGCAAAAAAATGGAAATTTTTCTCTTATGACAACTGGGATAATCGAAAAAAACATATCAGCTTCTCTGTGGTGACTTACAAATTTGTCCCAAAATGTTCTTAAATCCTAGAGTATAAGCTCTCTGGGACACTGGCTTTCTCTATGTTATGTGTTCTGTAAGGTGCCTGTTGCACCTTCGACAGGATAAAAACTATAATAGTAATGGAGTCACACTCTATCTGAGGTCTCATTCCAGGTCTGGGATCTAAAAAGAAGTAGCATTATCTATTTTGATCATTCTGTGGTATGAGATCTGAAGTTGCTGTGATATAATAGAATAGCTAAGGATGGGAATATGTTCCCTACCTCAAATGGCATCTCCTGAACACTGCCAGAGGACATGCCTCTATGGCCATGCAAGGAGGGAGATATGGTCTGGCAGGAAGTCAGTTCTGGAAAGTGGTAGAAGTGTCTCCTGGCAGCTGGTAATAAGCTGTCTCCTACCCACCCCCAATCCCTTTAACATGAGCAGCTATGGGATTTCCTTATCAACCTCTTTCATGGCTGTGGAGAGGGGAGAAAGAACTGGGTCATGGATACCCATTAATCTCATGGACTATTGTGACCCTCAACCAGAGGTATGACTCTGAGATTGAGAGAAAGGTGATGAACGGTGATGAACTGGCACCCTCGCCAGAGCTTGCTCTTTGGGGAAGGATAGGAAAGGGAAGTCACTGTCACTTACAGAACTGTACATACTTATTTTTTGTTCTTTGAGCTTCCTCCAGTTTGTATGTTTCTAAAGACTAAGTGGCTAAAATTCAGTATACTTTCCCAGGTGGTGGTGGATCAGACCAGTTTAGAGAGGAACTGCTTAACTCTATTATTTCACACCAATTCCATGACGTGATGTCTTTAGCATATGCAATCTGAAATTGCATTGTCTTCATACTCTCAAGAACTCACCCTGCAGACTGAAAAATAGATTTTAACAACACCAATGGAATAGGTACAGAAAAAGTTTAAATAAAAGAACTGTGTAACGTATAACCTGTGCTGCATATTAACAGTAAGTGTATGTACTGAAAAGTACCTGAAGTATTGCTATGCTCATGCAATAGCTAGATTTTATGCCTCAGTATCTTAACTCTTTCAAGTATTTTTAACTTCACATACAATTTTGAATATATTTGAAACACCTTGCTCTGAAAAGTGTGTATTTAAAATCTTTTTGCATTAATAATCCAAAACCAGTCTAATTAAAGCTAAAATGTAATTCAGATTATTTTGTTTTACAGTTCAACTTACCATATATACTCGTTCATTAGCCTGTTTGTTTATAAGCTGACCCACCAAAATGGATAGGTAAAAATAGCAAAAACTGTATAAACCTTTCATAAGCCGACCCTATATTTCAGAGGTTGGAAAACTTTGGGTCCTGGCCTGTCAGGGTAAGCCACTGGCAGGTTGGGACGTTTTGTTTACTTGGAGTGTCTGCAGGCATGGAGCCCCTGATCTCCCTGTGGCCATGGTTCGCCATTCCCGGCCAGCTCCCATTGGCTGGGAACGGCGAACCACAGTCACGGAGTGCTGAGGGGTTCCATGCCTGCGGATGCTCCAGGTAAACAAAACGACAATGTATAAGATCAGGGATTGGCAACCTTTGGCGCATGACCTGCCAGGTTAAGCACCCTGGTGGGCTGGGCCGGTTTATTTACCTGCTGCGTTCGCAGGTTTGACCAATCGCGGCTCCCACTGGCGGCGGTTCGCTGCTCCAGGCCAACGAGGGTGGCGGGAAGCGGCGGCCAGCACATCCCTTGGTCCACGCCATTTTCTGTCACCCCCATTGGCCTGGAGCAGCGAACCGCCGCCAGTGGGAGCTGCGATCAGCTGAACCTGCAGACACGGAAGGTAAACAAACCGGCCTGGCCTGCCAGGGTGCTTACCCTGGTGGGCGCGGGCCAAAGGCTGCCGATCCCTGTATTAGATATTCAATTCACTGATTCCATAGAGTTTAAAATCATCAAATTTTGGTGTAGACCCGTTTATAAGCCGACCCCCAGTCTTTGATGCGTCACTTTTTTACCAAAAATATTCAGCTTATGAATGAGTGTATACAGTAATTATAATTTTTTTAACAAATCCCCTGTCCCAAATTGATGTTTTAAACTAAACTTAATCTGAATGAATATTTATGATGGTGTATAGTGATGTAAATTCAGGGGAGAAGGGATATTATGAAACCGTTAACTACAGAAGGGTAAAAAACCCTGAAAAACTACTGGCTCATTATTTAATGAACACTGTCAATGTACTTTGACTGTCAAAAAGAGTGGAAGACATTGTCGCTGTCTTGAGTAATTTAGTCTTTCATATGGCAACCATCCAGCTCAAAAAACGACTATGTAAGCACCAAAGCAGTTAAGTTACTGCATGTCATTCTTGTAGTATCATGAATGCTAAAAAGTCCAGTTCTTGAGGGACAGTCATTGCCACAGATAATGCAGGCATAAGGCGCAGGGCCAGAAGATGAAGCCAACACACTACCAGTGCTTGAGGCCTGTAGCACTTTCCTCTTCACTCTCTTCGCTTTCCTCTCTCTCAATCACCTCTTTAGTCTCTATAGTTCCCTGGCGCAGTGCAGCCTGCCAGTGCAGCCTTCTCTTATCTGCATCTTCCCAACTCGCTTTTGAAAGTTTTCATGTCCCTCTTGCAAACGTCCTTGAGCCTAGGTTGTCTCAGTGACTTTGGAGCATCTTCAGGTTGTCATACAGAGATTCTCTGGAATGCTTCATCATCCATCTGATGCAGATGACCAAGCTAACGATCAGTGTTTGAGAACAGTGATTAGATATTGCAGTTTTGCTTTCTCAAGTGCTTCTGTTTCAGAAATTTTGATTTCTCACTTAATACTAAATATACAACAAAGGGTATATAAGGTGTTCAGTCTTCTGATGCCTGCTGTAGGTGATCCAGGTCTTGCCATCATACACAGCAGCCTGCTCAAAATGAACATCCGGTAGACCCATATCTTGGTGATCAGTGTCAGTTTCCTGTTATCCTACATATGCTTAGTTTGTTGGCAGAAAGTGGAGGCAGCCTTTCCAATGGGAGAGTTAAACTATAGATAAGATAGTCAGTATAATTAATTCTAGATAGTAATATTTGTGCACAATTTCTAGCATGGTGCAATCAACACAATATATATTTGATCATAATTAAATCTTAAAACAGAGTGTTTATTGCTTCATTTTTAAGTTGCTTTACATGCCTTCATTGTCAGTGGCTTATCATTGGTGTACTTCACTTCTAAATTATTAGTATGTTGTTCTCCATTATTGATGTGACTCATTTCTTTTTCTTTTTTCTTTTGCTTTGTTTTTCACACTGTGATATTCAGTAATTTCTGAATTTTTTAGTTGGATAAGGAATGGAGATTTCCTTTCTCTAAAGAAAATTAGATTTCTTATTTGTCACTTCCTTCCCCCTTGCCCCAAAAATGGAAAGGGAAGGAAAATCTGCATTGGGGGTACTCGCTATAGAGTCTATCTTGATTAAATAGTGAATGAAAGGAGTTGGTGTTGGTGTTCCAAGCAAATAGATGGTGAGATGACCTTCACACTAAAACATTAGAGTAAGCAATTAAAAAAGCTGGTCTCTATGGCTGTTCTTCTTTTACGATTTATTGTGGCTGTTGCCAGATCTTAGCAAATACGTTTGCCCATCTGGCAACCTAGAGTTGTCTTGTCAGCTGATGCTAAGGGATTTAATGATGAATGCCTTTTGTTTGCTCTGCCTGACATTGAGTGAAAGGAGACAAAAGAGACTCCACTGACTTCAGTGAATATCATGATGAGCTCACAAGGAAAGGATACCACACTATTTGCTTTATAAATCTGGGGAAAATACTGAACACCAACTAAGCATTTGGATGTTGAGAATTATAAAATCTTATTAAATACTGTATTCCAGAGGAAATAATTAGTGCTTGAGAATCTATATGGAACGATTATACTGTGGTAAGTAAGGTTTATGGTAACATTGCTGTTCATCAGTTCATTGCTGAGGGTAGGAGATTATTAGTTTTCTATTTTAAACTAATTTAAATGTGTTATAAGTCCTTATGTTTGGGCAAAAAAGACACATCTGTTTCCTGCATTTAAACTAAAATGGTTCTGTCAGATATTGTAATATTAGAACCTTTGTTATGGTCCTTCTATATTAATCATTATGATAGTCCTTGCTGGACTGTTTCTTGTTTATTCCCGTGCATGAGTTATGGCTATTTTGAGTCTAATATGGAGTAAATATATGGACACAGTAATATTGGGCATGTATTCTGATCCAGCATTTTATAAATCAATAAGGCTGACTGAAACAACATTCAGCTGTACAGACTTGAAAAATCTATATTTATAAGATACTTTCATCCAGACCCTAAGATTAGTAAAACAAAGCTCTTCCTGAAATACTTAACTTTCCAAAGTTTTCCAGCATAAAACTTCATCCAGAATATGTTTCTAAAACTTTATCAGGAAGAAATAGTACAAATCTCAGTTTAATTTTCAAATGAGGAAATGCATAGAGATATTGTGATATGTAAAATTGATAGTTATTTTTACTATAAAATCTGGTGTCATCACAAGTTTACAGTAGAATTTAAAAATTCATTTAGGAAAAACGGGCTAGATAATAGATCCTGATCTTTGTTATACTAGTGTAAATCATGAAGTCAATGGAGTTACTGAAGGATTTACTGTGGTGTAACAGATGAAGCTCTGACTCTTTTTCTTAGGCGGCAGTATTATTCAGCAATCACCACTGATCTGAAAAATGTTTGTTTTTGTTTGTGACAGCCCTGGAGGCTGAAATCTTCTGTTTATCCCAATGACACAGGTACAGGACGGGAAGCAGCAGTTTGTTTTCCCCCAAACACTGTGCCAGAGTCCTGTGAGGGACAGCCATTGGGTGGCAACTTTTGTTCATTACCAACTTTTGCTGACTTCAGACCTGCAACCTAGAAGTATTAATTTTGCATATCCTATTGACAATCTCCTGACCCATTCAATCCCTTATCTTGCTTTCCCCATCCCTTCTGTCAGCACTCATAAAATCTGTTAGTGTTCTGTGTCATATTATGATAAATAATATTAGCTGAAACTTTTCTTATTAAAAAGAAAAATCAGTCTGGACATACTGGGATACATACATGTGACAGAGAGAGAGATCTTGTATAGGCAATTGGGCAGGTATATACAATTCAGATGTTAATTTAAAGCAACCAACTTTCATAAATTCTGTATTGAAGATATTATATCTGTTGTTACCTAAAATGCACAAATCTGCCTATATAAAAATTTCAGCAAGTATTTGTCATGGTCTTAAACTGTCTTATGGTAGAGGCAGAGAGAAATAATTAATTCACTTCTGTCAAACTAAGTTTTTACTGTGTATAAATTGATAAAACACTACAGCAGATTAAGGAAAAAATACTGTCTTAAATAACATTTTAAGACTGATAAAGTCTTGATGTCAAACCGAAAATTTTTATTTGGTCTGTGGACACGAGAAACCATTAGTTATGTGTATTAGATTTCTGATGCTGATGTGATAGTGTACGGAAGTCAAATAAATATATATTATGTTAACGTGCAAGATGGACATGTTCGGAGTCACTGTGGGCAAACAGAATATGCAAGCTGCACATATGTTCTGACCTACCGCTTGGATCCTCTGTTTGATCATAGCCTTTCAGAGAATAGAAATGTGGGGATTCCTTCTTTTGTGTGAAAAAAGAGGAACACATCTTGAAAGGCGCCAGCAGGTCTGTGACGGCCCCAATTAGGAGAATAAAGTATTTTCCATGTTAGTATTGCATGCTGAAAATCCTTCTTCTGCTTTCTCTAATCTCCTCTCCCCTGAAATGAGGGAAGTAAGGTTTTAAGTTTGTTGTTTTTTGTCACTGGCTTTACATTACTGGGAGTTTCCATTTGCAGCCTTTTTGCCTGCTTTGCTGTCCTATCACAATTTTCCCTTTTCCTACTGTGTCTAGCATCCTCGTTGCCCGCCTTGCTTCTGTCCTCTTCCTCCCTTCCCCTTTACCTCAATCTTTTCTTTCCAATTCTGCTCCCCTGTCATCACTTCTTGTACAATCGTTTCTTGTTCCCCCTACAGCACCTGTATCTCCATCAACCATCATCTTTTCCTTTTGAAATAATCTCACATGGTGCAACTTGAAATACAAATAATAAACACATTAAACCAATCGATTAAGATGCATGTAACTAATCAAAGCAATCACATGATCTTTTCCTGTAGCCCTAAATTATAATTCAAATTCTGCAGGTAGGATCCATGTGCTTTGGCTGTAAAACACCATATACACCTGGGGTGCAATATAAATAACAATATTCTCTTTTGTTACCTCCCTCGTTTTCCTATTTATTCTTTTCTCTGTATATCACCTATACTACTTAGAACATTCTTAAACAGCTTTTTTTTAGAGGGGGTTTAGTGATGATAAGACTACATGTGCTATTTAATCGTTCCTTCCTCCAGCCTTTCCTTTGACAGTGCTGCAGGTGGTGCCTTTTACCAAGGGCTTAGGTACTTAAAATGCTAGATTATATTAGAGTCTGACTTACATTTATAAAAGCAAAGACACTGAAAGTTATGGCTATTCGACTGTCCTTCACTCATTGTTGTGTCTCTTATAGCTCTTTTCATGAGGATCCAGAACTGTAATCTGTTTCCAGCAGGGTGTTCTAAGGATTTTGTCAGCTTCCACTGTGTTTTGTGTCCTCATTTTGTCCTTGTTTTGATTTTGTGGGTTTAAATTAGATGCCCATAACACTGCAAACTCCCTGTTAACTATACTGGGATTTCGTGTTCTGAAAATAAATTGTAACAGCCGCCATATCTTTCTGTGTATCCATCCAATATTTACCTGCCTGTATTCATAGAAATATTTACTTGCCTGTGTTCATAGAAATCTCTTGTGCATGAGTATTTACTGCCTATTGATTTATGTGTAGTGAAGAAGCATAGGTCCAAAATTAGCAAAAAATGCCAACAATGTGTAGCACATTACGGAAGGCCCACACTAATTCCCACTGAAGTCAATAGGAATCTTTCTAATCACTTCTGTGAGAGCTGGATCAGGCTCAATTAAAAAAAAAATTAGCAATCTACACGTTTTTTCCCTGTCTCTGAGGTTGACTGGTACCTTACTAAAATCATTGTAAATTAAGATCATACCTGTTAATCATAGCTAAAAAACTCCAGATTATCTCTGAACTGTTTAATAGCTCTTTTATGGATTGTCTCAAAAACTCGTATATCTGTGCAGAGGTAGGATACCCAATGCATAGCAGTCACGGGAGGTTTCATGTAAGGAACAGAGGCTACCTGGCTAATCCATTCGTGCATCTTCAAGACCTATAAGGCAGAGAGAGTGGTGTGCTACATATCGAAATACATTTGGACAGGAAAATGGTTTCTTGAGCAGAACTGGGGCATTAAGGGCTTGTCGACACAGGGAGACTCAGGAAAGTTGATCCAAATTAACTAACCGTATGAATTAAAAATAGATCAGTTAAACTGCATTAAATCTCTGTGAGCATTCTTATTCAGAATTCAAGTGGCCTTAACTCAGTATAGCTTAATTCACTGGACTGGGACCTAGGAGATCTGGGTTCAGTTCCACACTTTGCCATGTGCTTCATATGTGGCCTTCAGCAAATCACTTAATCTCTCAGTGCTTCAGTTTCCCATTTGTCAGATAGAAGTAATACATTCCTACCTTTTGGGATTTGTTGAGGATACATCCATTAATGCTTGTGAGGTGCTCAGATACTATGATATTGGGGACCATATACATACCTCCATTAGTATCCGCTGAATAAGTTTCCTGTACCCATTCTTACCCCCATGAATCACATGGTAGCTTCCTATCAGTTGTCTTTTTCATTTTTCTTTGGTGTCAATGCTTTCCTTACAATTTTGTCTAGTAGTAATTAGTTTAATTACAGTGGACATGTTCAGGAAGGTTAGAGTGCGAAGAGGTCTAAGCTTGCGTCTCTCTTATTTTGGGTGGACTTGTCTTTGGGATGTGTCTAGGTGAGAACTATGACCAGGAACTGAACCTAGGTTTCACCTAAATGCAGTTCAAGACAATATCATTAGGCTAGAGGCATTCAGTTGCTACCACAACAGAAGTGAGCTAAATTACTTGCAGTCTGAGACTTACCACAATTTTAGAAGGGAGTCATTCTTGCAAACAGTCAAAAGATCCAGGTGCTTGTGTGCTGATTGCATCGGTAGACATGTTCTCTTCTTATCTCCAGTTATGAATATGAAACTAACATAATGTTCCTGTTTTGGTGTTATAAATATTACTTCTGTAAAGAAATATGTCTGAAATCACGGATCCGTTTCCAAGATAACATTTGAGAAAGAGGTACAATGAAAAAAGCATAATTTCATAAAAATATCAAGGGTTATGGATTCTGTCTTTAAGTATTGCGTATCATAGAAACAGATATTGTGGATGGAAAGAACTGTAGGTCTACTGAGTCCATCGCTTACTTTTTTGGCAGTACATTCTGTATCTCAGCAGGTATAGAAGAGGAAATATTATTCTTTCCCCAAAAGATATCCATTCTGTTCTTAAATTAATTTATATTGGTCATTTCCAGTGTTTCAGCTGGCAGTTGTCTTTTGGCTCTCTGTTTTGCTTTGTATCTCTTTCCTTACTCACAGCTTGTCTGTCCTTTATATGTAAGATCAAAACAGTGATGTCTGAAAAGTAGGAGAACGTATCCACTAGAAAGATTGAAGGTACTGTAAGGAACGTGGCCCAAGAACGTTATTCCTTTTTGTCCTATTTAGAAATTGACAGTCTCCTCATCCTTAACACTCATTGCTTGGACCTGATAGTAAAATGTGTTGGAATCTATGTGTGGAATCTGCATGATTCCTTCCAGGTTATATCAGTTAGAACAAGAAGTGTGTGAAATGGAAAAGCAAGACTGGCAATTTTTGACATTTTTCTGAGGAGCTGTTCAGAAGCTTTCCATGACGTTATCAGAATATTTAAAGGGTGGGTTAAACAGCTATAATGTATCATGGAAGTGAATGCCTGTCTGCGAAGATGGTGTCACCAGGAGGGCTTTGACTTCCTCGACCACAGGATGCTATTCGACGAAGAACTGCTAGACAGAGATGGCGTTCACCTTTTGAGGAGGGGAAAGACCCTATTTGCACACGGACTTGCTAACCTAGTAAGGTGGGCTTTAAACTAGGTTCGACGAGGACAGGTGAGCAAAGCCCACAGGTAAGTGGGCAACATGGAGATCTGGGAGATAGGTTGGAATCAAGAGGGAGCGTGGGGCGTGGGCTATAATGGCAGAGAAAAAGGAGGGTCAGGGCAAAACTGGAAGGCAAGATCAAACCAGTATCTTAGATGCCTATATACAAATGCGAGAAGTATGGGTAATAAGCAGGAAGAACTGGAAGTGCTAATAAATAAATGTAACTATGACGTTGTTGGCATCACTGAAACTTGGTGGGATAATACACATGATTGGAATGTTGGTGTGGATGGGTATAGTTTGCTCAGGAAGGATAGACAAGGGAAAAAGGGAGGAGGTATTGCCTTATATATTAAAAATGTTCACACTTGGACTGAGGTGGAGATGGACATAGGAGATGGAAGTGTTGAGAGTCTCTGAGTTAGACTAAAAGGAGTAAAAAACAAGGGTGATGTTGTGCTGGGAATCTACTACAGGTCACCTAACCAGGTGGAAGAGGTGGGTGAGGCTTTTTTTAAACAACTAACAATATCGTCCAAAGCCCATGATTTGGTGGTGATGGGGGTCTTCAACTATCCAGATATATGTTGGGAAAATAACACTGTGGGGCACAGACTGTCTAATAAGGCAGATTTTGGTAAGCTCAGAGAGCTGATAGGTAAGGTCCCATGAGAATCAAGACTGAGGGGAAAAAAAAACTGAGAAGAGTTGGCAGTTTTTCAAAGGGACACTGTTAAGGGTCCAAAAGAAAGCTAACTGGATAGGAAAGATAGAAATGTGGCAAAAGACCACCTTGGCTTAACCACGAGATCTTGCATGATCTAAAAAATAAAAAGGTGTCGTATAAAAAATGGAAACTAGGACAGATTACAAAGGATGAATATAGGCAAACACAGGAATGCAGGGACAAGATTAGAAAGGCAAAGGCACAAAATGAGCTCAAACTAGCTATGGGAATAAAGGGAAACAAGAAGACTTTTTATCAATACATTCGAAGCAAGAGGAAGACCAAGGACAGGGTAGGCCCACTGCTCAGCGGGGAGGGAGAAACAGTAACAAGAAACTTGGAAATGGCAGAGATGCTTAATGACTTCTTTGTTTCAGTGTTCACTGAGAAGTCTGAAGGAATGCCTAACATAGTGAGTGCTAATGGGAAGGGGGTAGGTTTAGAAGATAAAATAAAAAAAGAGCAAGTTAAAAATCACTTAGAAAAGTTAGATGCCTGCAAGTCACCAGGGCCTGATGAAATGCGTCCTAGAATACTCAAGGAGCTAACAGAGGTGGTATCTGAGCCTCCAGCTATTATCTTTGGAAAATCATGGGAGATGGGAGAGATTCCAGAAGACTGGAAAAGGGCAAATATTAGTGCCCATCTATAAAAAGGGAAATAAAAACAATCCAGGAAACTACAGACCAGTTAGTTTAACTTCTGTGCCAGGGAAGATAATGGAGCAAGTAATTAAGGAAATCATCTGCAAACACTTGGAAGGTGGTAAGATAATAGGGAATAGCCAGCATGGATTTGTAAAGAACAAATCGTGTCAAACCAATCTGATAGCTTTCTTTGATAGGATAACAAGCCTTGTGGATAAGGGAGAAGCGGTGGATGTGGTATACCTAGACTTTAGTAAGGCATTTGATACGGTCTCGCATGATATTTTTATCGATAAACTAGACAAATACAATTTAGATGGGGCTACTATAAGGTGGGTGCATAACTGGCTGGATAACCGTACTCAGAGAGTAGTTATTAATGGTTCTCAATCCTGTCAGAAAGGTATAACAAGTGGGGTTCCGCAGGGGTCTGTTTTGGGACCGGCTCTGTTCAATATCTTCATCAACGACTTAGATATTGGCATAGAAAGTACGCTTATTAAGTTTGCAGATGATACCGAACTGGGAGGGATTGCAACTGCTTTGGACGACAGTGTCATAATTCAAAATGATCTGGATAAATTGGAGAAATGGTCTGAGGTAAACGGGATGAAGTTTAACAAGGACAAATGCAAAGTGCTCCACTTAGGAAGAAACAATCAGTTTCACACATACAGAGTGGGAGGAGACTGTCTAGGAGGGAGTACGGCAGAAAGGGATCTAGGGGTTATAGTGGACCACAAACTAAATATGAATAAACAGTGTGATGCTGTTGCGAAAAAAGCAAACGTGATTCTGGGATGCATTAATAGGTGTGTTGTGAGCAAGACACGAGAAGTCATTCTTCCGCTCTACTCTGCGCTGGTTAGGCCTCAACTGAAGTATTGTGTCCAGTTCTGGGCACCGCATTTCAAGAAAGATGTGGAGAAACTGGAGAGGGTCCAGAGAAGAGCAACAAGAATGAGTAAAGGTCTAGAGAACATGACCTAGGAAGGAAGGCTGAAAGAATTGGGTTTGTTTAGTTTGGAAAAGAGAAGACTGAGAGGGGACATGATAGCAGTTTTCAGGTATCTAAAAGGGTGTCATCAGGAGGAGGAAGAAAACTTGTTCACCTTAGCCTCTAATGATAGAACAAGAGGCAATGGGCTTAAACTGCAGCAAGGGAGATTTAGGTTGGACATTAGGAAAGAGTTCCTAACTGTCAGAGTGGTTAAACACTGGAATACATTGCCTAGGGAGGTTGTGGAATCTCCATCTCTGGAGATATTTAAGAGTAGGTTAGATAAATGTCTCTCAGGGATGGTCTAGACAGTATTTGGTCCTGCCGTGAGGGCAGAGGACTGGACTCGATGACCTCTCGGGGTCCCTTTCAGTCCTAGAATCTGTGAATGTAGTTCAGCTGCCACTATGTCTATTAAATGACAAAGGAATTACAAGGGAATTATTTGTAAGGGAGTAGCTGGCTCCTGACCTCCAGTGGGTTAGAGTTCCTACCTGAGCAGAAGAGGAGATAAGCTACTGTCTCCCCTCTATCTTCACCCACTTCTCCAGGTGGCCAAGGAACAGATTAGGGAGGTAAACTGTTACCTCATTGCAAAGGATTGGATTGGGAACATACTCCCCAGTGCCACACTACCAGGGACTGAACTAGTCACTGGCTCCCCAGAAAGCAGACGTGGGCTGAAAAAAAGGAAGTCTCTCCAGCCTCTTCATGTTGCTAGGGAGTGACAGGTTCCTTCCCAAGCCATCATTGTGAGTGAAACTATGTTAAAAAAAAGTCTCTTGCAGAGAAGCTAAATGAATTCTTTGCATCAGTCTTCACATTCCCACACCTGAATCATTCTTTTTAGGTGACAAATCTGAGGAACTGTCTCAGACTGAGGTGTCAGTAGGGGGAGGTTTTGGAACAAATTGATAAATTAAACAGTAATAAGTTACCAGGACCAGATGGTATTCACCCAAGAGTTTTGAAGGAACTCAGATATGAAATTGCATAACTAGTAAGTATGGTACATAACCTATCAGTTAAATCAGCTTCTGTTTCAGATGACTGGAGGATCGCTAATGTGACACCAATTTCTAAGAAAGGCTCAAGAGGTGATCCTGGTAATTGCAGGCCAGTAAACCTAACTTCAGTACCAGGCAAATTGGTTGAAACTATAATAAAGAACAGAATTATTAGACACATATATGAACATGATTTGTTCAGGAAGAATCAACATGGCTTTTGTAAAAGGAAATCATGCCTCACAAATCTATTAGAATTCTTTGAGGGGTCAACAAACATGTGGACAAGGGTGATCCAGTGGCTGCAATGTACTTGGACTTTCAGAAAGCCCTTGACAAGGTCCCTCACCAAAGGCTCTTAAGCAAAATAAGCAGTCATGGCATAAGAGAGAAAGTCCTCTCATGGATCAATAATTGGTTAAAAGGAAACGAAGGGTAGGAATGAAATGATCAGTTTTCAGAATGGAGAGAGGATGGTGGCGGGGAGTAACAAGCAAATTCACTCATTGGGATTTTGAAGCTTGGCTAGTGTGCAAAGTATTGTCAAGTGTGTAATGAACCAGTGAACTGGAACTCCGTGACTGACCACACACCTGCCTTGAGAAGGTTACTCTTCTGTGCACTTCAAAACTTAAAACACTTGTTTTGTTAGATTTCTTTCAGGTGGTCTTTTAAAAAAATACACCTCATTTGATTTAAGAATAAGAATACAATTTTTTAAGCCAAAAGGAGACTTTGGGGGTGTGGTGGGGCATACTAACACGGGATCAAAAATAAGATACAGGGCAGAAAAATTATTTCACTTTTAAGCGTTGGAGTTCCTGCTGTAATGCCATAATTAATAAATTGCATGAAACAAATGAACTTTGATCCTATGTGTTACTGATACAACAGTGGTGAGCAGATTGTAAACGCATAACAGAGATTATGCTTTTTCTCTTTGACATCATAATGCAGCGTTTTCATGTTTCATTCAGTAGCGTAGCTGGCGGGATTCAGTGGAAGCAGCTGCTTTCCCTCAGGCCGGCAGGCGCTGCCGACTCCATGGCCGGAGGAACCGCGGGGCGGCAGCCTGGTGAGGAAGCGGCACCTGCCGGCCGGTGCTGCCCGCCACACAGCCGGAGGAGCCGCGGGTTGGCAGGCTGGCGTGGAAGCTGTGCTTGTCGGCCGGTGCAGACACAGCCTAGCGCTGGGACAGGAGCCAGGGACAGGCAGCAGCGCAGGAGGGAATGTGAGCGGGCAGGGGGTGGTGGTCCGGTCTGGGGGCGTGGCCAGAGGGGGAGTCAAGGGGGCGTGACCAGAGAGAGAGACAAGAGTGGGGGTGCCTTTTTTATGTTTTTTGTTCCCCTTGCGCTGAAAACCCGGCTATGCCACTGGTTTCATTGATGCTGTCATGAACCCATATTCCCACAATGGTTCATATTTTCTGGAGCTAGATGCATTAGCCTTTGAAAAATGTTGCACAAGCAGCTTTCTGAGTGCTTTTGGTTTCATTTTGAGTAGCCGAATCTGAACCTAATGCTGTATGCTTTAATTTTCCTGTACTGTTTGATGTAAATCAAATACCTGTATGTATTAAGCTTAGAAATACATTACATGTAAATATTTAATTAATTGTTTTGGAAAACTGTGTTCTCACAGGGAACTGCAGCCTTAAGTGGAATTGTCACATATGTGCAGTGCGTCTTCAGTTTATCCATTTGTGAAATTAATTGGGCGTAGACATGGAACTAACTGCTTGCTATTATTGTTTCAGTAGGTAAACATTCAAAGGCCCTGATCCTGCAATGGGCTCCACGTGAGCAAATCTGAGTTAAGTCATTGAGATCTGTGTGAATGCAAGGATCTGCTTGTGTGGAGCTCATTACAGAATTAGGGCCCAGAATGCTAAAAAAAGCTCTATTATTTCAACAGTTGTGCAGTCCTTAAGTAAACATCACTCTCTGTTTTCAAAGTGCATGTATTTTAGCCATGCAATATATATTAAAATATTAATGGGTATTATGTGGCTAAATCCCAAGTTCAGCATTGGGAAATTGAGGATTTAATTTTATCTTTGCATCTGTGTACTTATTATAATGATTGCCAGATATAGACTCCACATTTGTCAACTTTTTTTCTTAAAATGTATCTCCTGGACATGATGGGTGAAACTTAATCTCCTTTAAGAGAAAAACATTGAGGTGTAAACATTTATTCCATTGTATCAAGAATAGTTTACTGAATTTGAAGAATAATATACTGTTGCTTGTTTCTGTACTGTAACTGTAGATTCTTCCAAGTTAAGTACTTTTTTGTTGAAGTAGAAATTCAATTTAGTGGTGAATTTGCATCATGGTAGGTGAAATATAATAATACAATTAATTTCCTTTAGCTAAATTTTGAAATAAAATTTCAGCATTGAAACTTAATTAGTAATTTTAGTCAAGTGGATTGAGCCATTATGGAGGATACACTTATTTCTAGGATAATTATGGAGGATACACTTATTTCTGATAATGACTCGCAAAAACAATTTGGGTAAACTGTACAATATAGTATTCTGAATAAATAGACAAGCAGTGCGACAGTTTTCCTAAACTTAAATGACTCAACAGGAATCTGAAGCTTCACTAAAACTTGCTTTTTTTTTTATAACCAGTGTAAGGATTCATTCCACACTAGGAAGATATATATATCCTGATTATCACTACAAACATTTTTTTTCTTCTGCTGATAATAGCCCGCCTTAATTGATTAGTCTCGTTAGAATTGGTATGGCAACACACATTTTTTCATGTTCTCTCTGTGTGTGTGTATATATATATTATCGTCCTACTGTATTTTCCACTGCATGCATCTGATAAAGTGGACTTTAGCCCACGAAAACTTATGCCCAAATAAATTTGTTAGTCTCCAAGTTGCCACAAGTACTTTTTGCTGATACAGACTATACAAACTCGTTCTTTTTGCTGATACAGACTATCACAACTACCACTCTGAAACCTGATTCCATATACACTGATCTATATTCCATGTGGAAACTATTGCCGGAGGCAACTCGAGGCTTTTCCTTCCTTAAGTTTATGTAACTCCTTCCTGCTTGTTTTTTGTTTTCTCCTGTTTGAGGGGATATTATATTACCTCAGCCCAGTGTTGCTTGTAAGCAAATGACTTGGTGAGCATATCTTTATAAATGTACTTTGTTACCTCTCAGAACTTGCTGTTCTTTTTCCAGAATAAAATGTGCAGGATTTTCCCTAATAGTATTAACGGTCCTGTAACTATTCTCATTTTGCATTTAAAGACTGTTTTAGTTTTGGCATGTTTTGCCACTAAAGCAATAAACATGTCTTCAAAGACAACTCTGAAGTTCAATTTTGAAATATGCAGTTAGTTGGCTTTAGAGAGCTGTATTTGTTTTAGATGTTTTTCTCCAGTATTAAAGTTTTGTCAGCTTTTACCACAGCAGCAGCATTGATTATAATAAGCCTAACTAAACACAGTTTTGGGATTACTCATTGATATCACTATATTTACTAGTGCTATGTTGATTAACCTTAGATATTTTTCTAATATGCAGCAAACCAATGAGACTATCTGCTCTGGTGCTCTGTCAGTCTGTTCCTGTTTTGGCTACTCTGGAGAAAGTCCAAAGTTCACATGGACTTCATCCACGATAAATTTGCTCACACTTCATTCATCTTTGCCGTCTTCCTTGCTAACTAACTCTTCCTCTCCTCTTTGGTCAAGGTCTGTTCAGTCCCCACCACCAGCGGCGGATTAAGCTTTTGTGGGGCCATGGGCCAGAGCAAATGGGGTCCCCTCCCCTCCCCAACACTTCCACCTGCAGTCTGTACCTCACCCTCTTGCCGGGGAGATGGGGTATGGTAATGGAGGCTTGTCCCATCTCACCCCTCCCCGCCCAGCACTCCTGCAAGGGTGCGGGAGCATCCCTCTCCCGCCTTGTGCTCCTTCTTGGAGTGGGGGAAGCCTTCACGCCCCAACCTCACTCCCTGGCAGGAGTGCTGGGCGGAGTGGGGCAAGCCTCCATGCCCCAGCCCTGCTCCCCAGAAGAAGCACTGGGCAAGCGGGTCGGGGCGCAGGGGTGCCCAACTGGCTGGGGCCCCTGGGCATGGGACTTGTTGGCCGAGTTGCTAATCTACCACTGCCCACTCACTACCTCTTTCTTTCTTTTTGCTCTTTCTCCATAACTACCCCACACTGCACTTTCATCCTCCAACCTACTTTCCAACTAGCAGCAAAGGTGGTGGAGTAGCCTTGTACATCAATGATGAAATTAACTGTAGCGAAATAAGAAGCGATGGAATGGATAAGACAGAGTCTGGCTGGGCGAAAATCACACTGGGTAAAAAAGCAACTAGAGCTTCCATGTGGAAACTATTGCCGGAGGCAACTCGAGACTTTTCCTTCCTTAAGTTTATGTAACTCCTTCCTGCTTGTTTTTTGTTTTCTCCTGTTTGAGGGGATATTATATTACCTCAGCCCAGTGTTGCTTGTAAGCAAATGACTTGGTGAGATAGTGCTTGGAGTGTGCTACAGACCGCCGGGCTCGGATTGGGATATGGATAGAGACCTCTTTAATGTCTTTAATGAAGTAAACACAAAGGGAAAATGTGTGATTATGGGGGACTTCAACTTCCCGGATATAGACTGGAGGACGAGTACTTGCAAGAATAATAGGGGTCAGATTTTTCTGGATGTGATAGCGGATGGATTTCTTCATCAAGTAGTTGAAGTACCTACGAGAGGAGATGCCATTTTAGATTTGGTGTTGGTGAGCAGTGAGGACCTCGTAGAAGAAATGGTGGTAGGGGACAACCTTGGTTCGAGTGATCATGAGCTGATTCAGTTCAAACTAGATGGAAGGATAAACAAATGTAGATCTGGGATTAGGGTTTTTGACTTCTCGAGGGCTAATTTTAAAGAGTTAAGGAAATTAGTTAGGGAAGTGGATTGGACTGAGGAATTAGTGGATTTAAATGCGGAGGAGGCCTGGAATTACTTTAAGTCACAGCTGCGGAGACTGTCGGAAGCCTGCATCCCGAGAAAGGGGAAAAAAACCATGGGCAAGAGTTGTAGGCCAAACTGGATGAGCAAGCAACTCAGAGAGGGGATTAGACAAAAGCAGAAAGCTTACAGGGAGTGGAAGAAAGGCAGGATCAGTAAGGAAAGCTACCTTGGTGAGGTCAGAACATGTAGGGATAAGTGAGGAAGGCTAAAAGCCGCATTGAACTGGACCTTGCAAAGGGAATCAAAACCAATAGTAAAAGGTTCTACAGCCACATAAATAAGAAGAAAACAAAGAAAGAAGAAGTGGGGCCGCTATACACTGAGGATGGAATGGAGGTTAAGGATAAGCTAGGCATGGCCCAACATCTAAACAAGTACTTTGCTTCAGTTTTTAATAAGACTAGTGAGGAACCTTGCGATGATGGAGGGATGATAAACGGGAATGTGGATATGGAAGTGGATATTACCGCAACTGAGGTAGAGGCCGTACTTGAACAGCTCGATGGGACGAAGTCGGAGGGCCCGGACAATCTCCATCCGAGGATATTAAAGGAACTGGCGCGTGAAATTGCGAGCCCGTTAGCGAGAATTTTTAAGCAATCGGTAAACTCGGGGGTTGTGCCGTATGACTGGAGGATTGCTAATGTCGTTCCTATTTTTAAGAAAGGGAATAAAAGTGATCCGGGTAATTATAGGCCTGTTAGCTTGACGTCTGTAGCATGCAAGGTCTTGGAAAAAATTTTAAGGGAGAAAGTAGTTAAGGACATAGAGGTCAATGGTAATTGGGACGAATTGCAACACGGATTTAGTAAAGGTAGATCGTGTCAAACCAATCTGATCTCCTTCTTTGAGAAGGTGACGGATTACTTAGATAAAGGAAATGCGGTAGATATAATTTACCTAGATTTCAGTAAGGCGTTCGACACGGTTCCGCACGGGGAACTGTTAGTCAAATTGGAAAAGATGGGAATGAATATGAAAGTTGTAAGTTGGATAAGGAACTGGTTAAAGGGGAGACTCCAGAGGGTCGTATTGAAAGGTGAATTGTCAGGCTGGAAGGAGGTCACTAGTGGAGTCCCTCAAGGATCGGTTTTGGGACCGATCTTATTTAACCTTTTTATTACTGACCTTGGCACAAAGAGCGGGAATGTGCTAATAAAGTTTGCGGATGACACGAAGCTGGGGGGTATTGCTAACACGGAGAAGGACAGGGATACTATTCAGGAAGATCTGAACCACCTTGTAAACTGGAGTAATAGAAATAGGATGAAATACAATAGTGAAAAGTGCAAGGTTATGCATTTAGGAATTAATAATAAGAATTTTGGATATACGTTGGGGGCGCATCAGTTGGAAGCGACGGAGGAGGAGAAGGACCTTGGGGTACTGGTTGATAGCAGGATGACTATGAGTCGCCAGTGTGATACGGCTGTTAAAAAAGCAAATGCGATTTTGGGATGCATCAGGCAGGGTATATCCTGCAAGGATAAGGAGGTGTTAGTACCGTTATACAAGGCGTTGGTGAGACCCCATCTGGAATACTGTGTGCAGTTCTGGTGTCCCTTGTTCAAGAAGGATGAATTCAAACTGGAACAGGTTCAGAGACGGGCTACAAGGATGATCCGAGGAATGGAAAAACTGCCTTATGAAAGGAGACTCAAAGAGCTTGGCTTGTTTAGCCTGGCCAAAAGAAGGCTGCGGGGGGATATGCTTGCTCTGTATAAATATATCAGGGGAGTTAACGTTAGGGAGGGAGAGGAATTATTTAAGTTTAGTACTAATGTAGGCACGAGGACGAATGGGTATAAACTGGATATTAGGAAGTTTAGACTTGAAATTAGACGAAGGTTTCTAACCATTAGGGGAGTGAAGTTCTGGAACAGCCTTCCGAGGGAAGTAGTGGGGGCAAAAGACTTTCCTGGCTTTAAGACAAAGCTTGATAAGTATATGGAGGGGATGTTATGATAGGATCGTTAATTTGGGCAATTGATCTTGGGTTACCACCAGATAGGTCTGCTCAATGGTCTGCGGGGAGATGTTGGATGGAATGGGAACTGAGTTACTGCAGAGAATTCCTTCTTGGGTGCTAGCTGGTGACTCTTGCCCACATGCTCAGGGTTTAGCTGATTGCCATATTTGGGGTCGGGAAGGAATTTTCCTCCAGGGCGGATTGGCAGGGGCCCTGGAGGTTTTTTGCCTTCCCCTGCAGCGTGGAGCACGGGTCGCTTGCTGGTGGTTTCTCTGCAGCTTGAGGTCTTCAAACCAATTTTGAGGATTTCAATAACTCGGTCCTGGGATAGGGGTTGTTATAAAATTGAATGGGTGGGGTTCTGTGGCCTGCCTTGTGCAGGAGGTCAGACTAGATGATCAGATTGGTCCCTTCTGACCTATGAGTCTATGAGTCTCTCCTGTTCTCTTCAGATCACCCCTTCCCTTGTGCCATCACTCCTGTCCCCTCTCATTCCTGATATCTCTTGCTTCTCCCAACCTTACTTTTCCTGTTCCATCCCCTTCTCTCTGCTTGTCTCTCCTCTCAAAACTCTCTTCATCCTTGAGGCTCCAGTCAGGATCAGGGTTCTGATTAATCTTACAAATTAAGAGTACAGGTGATCTATGAAAGGCTGGGGACAGAAATACAGCAATACAGTTTTGCATGCTATAATGGCTTTATGATCTTAGCTGTCTGTAAAGCACGCAGCATGCAATTGTTAGTAATAGTAACAATAATTGATATACCTTTTTTCTAAATTTGACTGAGGTTCAAGTCTCTTCACTTTCTTTGAATATAATTTTATTTCTACTCCCATTTGACCTTTAAGTTCATTATATTTAAAACAAAATTTTGAATAGTTTGTGTCTAAGCTTTAAAAACAAACCATCAAACAAAACCCTTTTCTTCAAAGATCGAACCTGAAAATGTCATCCCAGATAAGGTGAATGGTTGAGAAAAATGAGTGAGTAAAAACAGTGGTTCTAATGGCATCAGTAGAGTATTTTGTGACTAGTACCCTGCTGTAATAATTATGCTCATCACCTAATAGTGCAGGGCTGACTTTAGGCCGGTTCAGCTGATTCCTGGGAATCGGGCCCCACACCTTAGGCGCCTTTTAAATTTTTTTTACTTATGCCCGCTGAGGTCTGCTCCGGGGTCTTCCATAGCCCTGCTCCCCTGACCAAAGCGCCGCCGGGAGCGCGGCTGCCCCGCAGCCCCGCTCTCCCAGTTGGATACCCGGCCGGAGCTCGGCAAGCCGCCCCGCTCTCCCGGCTGGAGACCCTGCCGGAGCGCGGCAAGCTGCCCCGCAGCCTCGGCTGGAGCCTCGGCTGGAGCGTGGCAAGCTGCCTCACAGCCCTGCTCTCTCCCGGCTGGAGCTCTGGGCCCTTTAAATAGCCCCCAAAGCCCTGGGATAGCGGGGGGTCCTGGGGCTATTTAAAGGGCCAGGGCTCCAGCTGCCTCTGCCACCTCGTCCTTTAAATAGCCGCCGGAGCCCCACCGCCCCCATGTATTCTCCAGGGCTCCCGCGGCTATTTAAAAGGTCCGGGGCGGGGTAGAAGCAGGGGAGCCCCGGGCCCTTTAAATAACTCCCAGAGCCCTGGGATAGCGGGAGGCTTGGGGGCTTTTTAAAGGGCCGTGGCGCCAGCTGCCTCTGCCACCTCATCCTTTAAATAGCCGCCGGAGCCCCGCTGCCCCCATGTATTCTCCAGGGTCCCGCGGCTATTTAAAAGGTCCGGGGTGGGGTAGAAGCAGGGGAGCCCCAGGCCCTTTAAATAACCCCCAGAGCCCTGGAATAGCGGGAGGCTTGGGGGCTATTTAAAGGGCCGGGTCTCCAGCTGCTTCTGCTGCACCCCCTGCCATGCCTGCACCAGCCCTGCCCCCCCTGCCCGCATCCAGCTCTGCACCCCGTGCCCGCAGCCAGCCCCTGCCAAACCCCCTCTCCTGTCTCCAGCCACCCCCTGCCACACACCCCTGTGGCCCTGCCCAAAGCCAGCCAGCCCCCCACAAAGCCCTGCCCGCACCAGCCCTGCACACCCTGCCCACACCCAGCCTCAAACCCCCTGCCCTGTCTCCAGCCAGCCCTGCACTCCTTGCCCTGCCTGTAGCTAGACCCTACCTCCAGTCAGTCCCTGCCCTGCCTCCAACCAGCCCCATGTCCACTGCTGCCGTGCAGTTCCCAGGGCAGTAACCCTGCACACTTGCTTCAATGAGGGGGGCAGGGAGCAGCTGGAACCCACACATGTGCACACCCGCAGGGAATGGCAGGGACCCACACATGTGAAATGGCGATCATTAATAAGCAATTAACAGCATATATGATGCTATGTACATAATATATAATTGTATTATTTATATAGTTATGGAAAGTAAATAATACATGGAAGAAATGAAAGGCTTTTTATTTACACTTTTTTTTTTAGTCATCCCTGCCAGGGCCCCGCCGAAAATGTTCGAATTGGGCCCCGCACTTCCTAAAGCCGGCGCTGTAATAGTGTAACATCTTTGGTATAAAGTAGTTGGTATAATCTTTGTTCTTCACTCACCTATTTTAAGGATAATCTTATGAGAGAACTGTGGGGAATAAAGAATGGTGATTTTTCTTTGCATGCAGCAGGTCTGGCAGCTAGAGGGCTGTTTTAGATAACGTGTTCTACTGAACAGTGCAATAATTTTGCCGCAGGAAGGTGGCTAGGCTAATTTGACTGTTGAAATATTGAAGTACTTTATTTATGCTAATAAATCTTCTCATTATTATTTCAGATATTTCAGGACTTTCCTTTCCAACAGGTAAGTGCTATTCTCTCATTTATTTAATGTGACATAAAGTAGCTTTTAATAGTTTGCTTTAATACCATAGTATTGTGATATATAATCAGAATTGTTGTTTTTTATTTGCATTGTGTTAGAGTCGAGAAGTTTCAGTCAGGATTGGAGCCCAAAGCAGTGCTAGGGACTGAACAAACACAAGGAAGACTCAGGGAGTTCACAGCCTCATAAATGATATTTTGACAAATGAGTAGAGCAATTGAGATGAGCTATTGACAATTTTTATATATCCACATATTTTATTTACTCCTTGAAAATGATGAGATAGGACAACATAGAAAAAGACGCAGAGAGAACTGTGGAGAAGTGGACTAGTGAGCAGTCAGGGCTAGCATCACTGGCAAGGTAGAGGGGCAATGTGAAACAAAACAGGTGGTTAAATAATGGAAGATTAGACCCATGAAGAGTCTTCACAGTTGGGAATGCCAGAAGTGAGGAGCAGACAAGTTAATTTGTCCTAAATTACAAGGTGAATCAGTCAGGCAGCTGAGAATAAAACCCTCATCTCCTTATTCTTAATCCAGCACCTCCTGTCTTCCATGGGCCTTAGAAATTATTCCTGTTTTTAAAAACAGTAGTGTGTTCTGTTATTTCCTGGATTATGGTTGTAACCTTGTTTGAAACCTTTACGTCTAAACTTTGGTGTTAATCTTGTCAGTAACTTTACAATAAAACTTCATGAATGTGCCTACGATGTAATGGCTACACGATGTGTGCAAAATGAAGCTACACTCTTTTTGCTCTTTCAGCATTTGAAAAGTCCAGATGCTGAGCATAATGTGTAACTCTATATAAGCTGGGACTTTCTTTGTCAATTAACAAACACTGGCATTTCTGATACTAAGGAGGGACTCAAGTCATGAGCTCACACTGAATTTACTGTAAACTCAGTGGTGTTTCAGATTGGATGTTCCATGACTAGATAACCTCCTGAGGTCCCTTCCAACCCTGGTATTCTGTGTCAGTCCCATTGGCATTGATAAGGGACCCACTTTGGATGTTTTCTGATATAACACTGGAAGATGGTTGCTGTTCCCTCTAGAATCAAATGCCAATTTCAATTAAAAACTTATGTACTGCAAATTGCTCATTTGTACATGATGTTTTAAAATAGCTGTCCTGAGAAAATGTATGTTTTCTTCAAATAAAGTGCAAGGAACACATGGCATCTTTAATTTAAAAGTAAAGGTTTTTTTTTAAGGAAGAAGTTCACATATTGCATTTTTAGGATGCTTAAAAACATGCTGACAAGAAGGCAGGTACACAAGGAGATACCAAAATTGAAAAAATGAATAAATACCATACAGTTAATTCAAAACATGGAAAAAAGATGTAACTATTCTGGATAGAGTGTCATATTTTTTCTGCAGCTGTTTTAATATGGACAGATGAAAAGACATCTAGCCTCCTATTTGGGGCTCTAGGGTTTTATGTCCACTTCCATGCCTCTATGAGTCAGGATGAGCAATGCATCTCTAGACAGGTCTTCTTTCCAGCTTTACTGGTGAGTGTTCTTCTATCTTCAAGGGACATTGTCAGGCTGATTTAGGCCTCATAGTTAGATTTTATCTGAAAAGCAATTTTTTGCTGTGTGTATGGAAGTTCAACTGGAAAAGTGATTTTTAGCAAATGAGAAGAGGGATGGATGTATTTGGCAGCATCTAAGCATGAGGGGATATTATAGAGGTATTAGAGACCAGAGTAATTGATTTTGTGTTTTTTTTGGTCTATTTATACTTTTTTTCAATTTCCCCAACCCCCTCACCCATTCCCATGGTTTGCAGAGCTGTGTGAATTTTATGTTCAAGTCTTTTTGGGGACTGGTGATCAATCCCAAGGCATAGTGAAAAGATGGACTTGATATTGTGGATGTTTGGGGTAAATTGTGCTGTTTTGGAGGCACTGTGGGCGGAGGGGGTGAAAGAACAAGGTCCGAAGTTACTAGCTGGGGTTATGGTAAAAGGAACATTGAAAATTGGAGACGCGGGAGATTCAGACCACGCCAAGCAAATGTCTGTGGTTGGTGGAAAATATCAGAAAAAGCACTTTATCTTTTTCATAACAAACAAGATATACTAAATAATATTTCTGATGACTTAACAGCAGTTCTGCTGTATTGCACTGACTGGAACAAAGAGATTTCTGATGGGCTGAGTAGGATGATGCCCTATGCTAGTGCAGGTGAAAACCAAGTAACAAAAAGTTCAGTTAAAATTCTCTATTTCCATAAAATTCAATGTAAATTGAGCCTCAGAAATACTGCAAAACCAGAATCAGACCAGGTTGATCTGAAAATAGAATTCAGTTTTAGGTTTGCAAGCAGGGTGTAATGTACAAAAACAAATGAATGAGAGATTTTTGGAAATTATTTTTAACTTGACAAATGTCCGTTTTAAAAATAGGTCACTGGGGCCGCTGGAAATGCTCTGGCTTTTGCAGCATCTTTCCCTCAGTGCTGCAAATTTGCATCAGGATGCATTGTCTTCCTGCAGTATCTGAAGACTTCACAGTAGCAACAGGGATATTTCCAATGGACTTCCTTGTAATGTGTAGTTTAAGATTAGATTCAATGTAGATGCTGTGGTTCCTCTTGTAGTCACTGGCAAATAAAGGTCATCCAGAACGTTGCCTTTTCACTTTGATTTCATAGTAAAACCTTTTTGTAAGAATGATTGTGCTCTGTTGAATGCGTTATTTGACTAGGTATTTTGTTAAACCATCACACAAGGGAGTTATCCTACATTTCTCTAATCTGTATCACTGCTTTGAAGTCTCTGTGCAGCTTACTTTTCTTTTGCTTTTAATTGAGGCCAAGACTGTGAATATTGCAGATTTTGGAGTGCAAATCATTGGAGGCTTTGAAAGCAACTTGCTAAATTTTTATAATTTCAAAGCTGGATAGAAGACAGCATCCAATGCCTGTATCCATATGTAAAATTGCTTTAGCAAAGGAGTTTGCTCATATCATGCCTAGAGGAATGAAGGACTCGTTTTTGTTGTGCATACGATTCAATTTTGTACTGGAATTCAAAGCTCCAACTGGATTAAAAATGATTCCTCCTGGATGAAGAGTGTAGCTCGCCTTCTCCTGTCCTTAAAAGAAATGTTACTTGTTAAAAAAGAAATTAGTTCTTTGCATGTAGTTAAACACTTTTTACACAGCACTTCATACAATAGGACCCTTGATCTTTATACTGTAATAAAAAAGTTGAAATCAAGAAGAAATTTTGAAATAAGTGTGTGTCAGGTGTCTACATGCAACAACTGAACAACTAGAGGGAAGGAAAGGCATGTGAGAAACATTTAAACTAGCATATTCTGGCCTCAGCCAGCAATTCTACAAGCACCCCAACAGAATGAGACCTTAAAGATAGCTACCAATGATGAAGGAGAGAAGCACTCTTACTGGTAGAGTAGTATTTTTCTTGGTGTGAAAATGAAAAAAAAAAACAAAAAACACATAGAAAATGAGTATTTATTCTGTGTGTATGTGGATGCGCCCTCCTGGCTTTGATGGAGGAGAACGTAATACATTTTAAGAGATGCAGCCTTTAGTGTACAACACATGTTAATCAAACAGCATGGTTAGAATTCTTCTTATAACCTTTCCTTCAATGATTTTGAAATATTAAACAGAACTTGGAATTAGTTCAGTTTTTCACAGCTTAATTAGAACCAGAATATGAGAAGTGACACCTTCAGCTCAGCCTGAGAAAGTTTTGCTTCCTGCATTATAAATGCATCCTCAGTCAGTACTCCTCTAAATCTACTTCAGCCTTGACAATTACAGGAAATCACCCAACTAAAGGCATACATTAACTTAAAACTACTAGTGCCCTTCCACAAAAATCAGCCCTCCCCTGCCTTAACTACAATATGCTATATACTAGCGCTCACTGAGAAGCTGCATAATGTTATTGATGCAACCACATCTTCCCTCCCCTCCTGCAACCCTAAATGTAGCATAACGAACATGAAGTTTTCTGATTGCTGGCCAAATGTTTCTAGACTAGACAAGGGCATGTTCAATGAAATTGAAAGTTGACCATTCAAAACTGTTAGAAGGAAATATTTTTTCACAAAACTCCTAATTAGTCTCTGAAACTCATTGCCACAGAAAGTTGTTGAAGCCAAGAATTTAGCAAGTTTCAAAAAAAGTATTTTACATTTTATATGGTTATCCAGAGTTGTCGTAATTAACAATAATATACATTTTGGAAGTGATATTAAACCTCATGCTTCAGAGCTTAGGCCAATCTCTAACGGTAAACCAGGAAAAGTCCTAAGGAATGTGAGAAAGGACAGACAGATTATCCCACATCTTCCTGCAGCATGGTTCTTATACATTTCTTCAGGCCAATATCACTTGCTTCAAAGTCAGTGACTGGAAACTGGCCTAGATGAACCTGTGTCTAAGCCAACATATCAATTCATATGTTCCTTACTATGGCTATTCTATAGTTTTTCACTGAAATGTACAGATTGTTCGTATTTATGAAATTACCCTGGTTTATACTATTTATACTAAACTCAGTAGCATATCTGGAAATATGTATCCTAACTAACCTCTCTGTTTAAAGTGCTACAGTCAAAATGAAATGTAGCCAAATGTAAAAGAAAAAAACAGTGCCTCTGAATTCTTCCGTCACTTCTGGTTTTCCAGTCATGTTTTCCTATATAAACATTTATTTTCTCTCTCCTTTGTTGCTGTATCTAAGGTCCCTCCGTGCAGTGTGGTAACTGGCAGCCCAGGGAAGATAGGGAAGATGATTTCACACACAGACTAAAATTTTAAAAAGTGCTTGGAGTCCTAAATTACTTAGGTACCTTGGAAAAATTTACCAAAAGTACTGGCCAGTGCACATAGTAAACTGTTGCTTGTAACTATAGCAAACAGAACATTTTTCAGTTTTTTAAAATATTGTTTTAATTGTAATTCTAAAGTTCTACAACTTGCATTACATGAGCTTTTCTCATGTTTTTGAGTAATAGTGATTAGTGGCTATAAATGAGAGAGGACCGGATTAAAGACTTCCCAGCATGAGTAAGATTAAAGTTACCGGATTGGAGTAACCTTCAAAAGGTTCCAGAGGATTTTCCTTGTTCTGTGAATGTGTTTTTATGGTTTCGTTTCTTTTCATTAGCCGATAGTAATGACAGAATCTAGAGATAGAAGAGGCCCAGTATGTCATGCCATCTTTCCTTCTGTCAGTACAAGATTATTGCCAAGGGTATTGCTATTTTTGTCTGTCTAGTTTTAGACGTGTCAAGTAATGGAGATTCCACCAATTCCAGGAGGTCCCTTAGGCTGGTAAATTTTGCCGTAAGGAAGCTTTCCTTGATGTTTGTGCTACATTCCCATTCTAAACTTCATCCCATTATTCCTAGCAGTACCCCTTTATCATGCTAAATTTCTCTCCTACCTTAGTATTTTTACACACCACAAATATTTGTAGGATTTTTTATAGCCTTTCTAACTCATTGCGGTTGGTTGATTGAATTAAAATAGTGCCTAGAGGCTCCAACTAAGTTCTTGGCTCTCTTGTGAGAAGTGCAATACAAACATAGAGAAAGGGACAGTCTGTGCCCCAAAAGACCTTGCAATCTAGATAGACAAGACAGATTAAAAGATAGGAGGCACAAAGAGAGATTGAGGGTATGTCTACACTGCAATAAAACTCCCTCTGTTTCAGCTAGTTTCAGCTGACTTGGGCTTCCAGAGCTCAGACTGTAAGGCTATAAAACTGCAGTGTAGTTGTTCAAGCTCAGGTTCTGGGACTCTGCAAATGAGGTGCCACATTGTTTAACTGTAATTATCCAAGTTGAAATTTGTGTTAGGACACAGTTATTTGCAACCTTATGTTTGCAAAAAGTGCTATGGGGTTTTCAATGATAAGCAGTACATTAAGTCCGTAGTGTTTTTGTCTCATCCTTGGCACCATGCTGGGGGCATTTAGTCTGATGTTGATTTTTAGAGGCAAGTATGCCAGTTACAGTACTACCGTGTAAATACTACCAAGGGTTGACCCTGCTTAGTTTGAGATCTGATGAGATCATAACTCAGTATGTTTTAGCTTAGAAGGCATAATATTAAATATACTTGTGGTTTGAAACAAATAAGTGAGAGCAAAGCTTTCCTGCTGATGTAGCCAGTTTTCTTTCTATATTATGAAATGTGGCAGCATCTAAAATACTCAGATTTATTCTACCAAGTACTGCACTGCATTTACCTTGCTTCTCGTTTTCAGTTAAGATGTTGATTGGACAGAAATGCATCACATGGGTGGGTGTGGGATGAAGCTCTGAAGAAGCGTGTGTGAACAGAGCGTACAAATTTGATTGTGTTTGGAGGTAGGATCCTATGTTTGTACAGTGCCTAGCGCAATGTGGCCTCTGATTTTGATTGAGGCCTTTTAGGTATTATCATAGTACAGTGGAACACTGTTTATCTGATCTAATTGGGACTGGGACTGGGACCAGATGAGATAATAAAAAATTCAAATAATCAGGAGAATGGGCGGGGCTCAGGTTGTCAGTTAATATGGAGAGACGGATAATGGAGGCTTGGATAAACAGGGTTCTACTGTACTGCTAATAGTAATTGTGCATATATAATGAGATACATTGTATTGTGGTGTAATGGTTTTATTGACATATGTTTACACCAGGGCAGAGAAGGATGAGTTCTGAAATAAGTTCTATTAAAATTAGTACCTATATTACAGCAACAGTCAAATAAAGGTGCCAGCTGCTCAGTTGTTGTGTGATGTAATAAGATAATTTATTTTTCTAATGCAGATAGTACTCTGAATATGCCACATTTTGCAGAAGAATTGTTTTAGAAATATGTTATTTAAAAAAAAAATTGGGATTATTTCTTATCCCCTTTAAAAACATATGCCCTAGTTACTGGAATCTGTCTGTACAAGGAACAAAGGGAAAGAAGAATTAAAGCTAATACAGTTAAAACACTTCTTTATATGACCTAAAATAGCTATTCTGTAAATTAAAATGACACAGATTTGAGGTCTGTTAACTCTAGGACCTTATGGACTCAAAGTAAGGGCTGGGACCCCTCAATGGTGGTGTAAAGCTGTAGTTCTCAAACTAGGGCTGCCGCTTGTTCAGGGGAAGCCCCCAGCAGGCCAGGCTGGCTTGTTTACCTGCCGCATCCGGAGGTTTGGCTGATTGCGGCTCCCTCTGGCTGCTGTTCGCCGCTCCAGGCCAGTGGGGGCTGCAGGAAGTGGCTCGAGTTGAGGGACATGCTGGCTGCCCTAATTTGAGAACCACTGGTGTAAAGGCTCCCATTTTTAGCCCAGATGGGTTACAAAATATTACACCTTAAACCTGAAACTGGTTCATAACTGAATATTTCCTGTCCTGACCTCAAGCCATTACATTTTTGGAGGGGGTGGGGCAGGGAGGACAGATTTTCACAATCTTGAGAACATTTTTGTGGAAGGGTGACTATTGTATTTTTAAGTAGCTGATTGAATCTGTCTTGGAATTTGGAATGACAGAAAAAATGCTACTATGTGAAATTACTGGACAAAGAGAGTCAAAGCAACTTACTACATGCTTGCATGATTTCATATCTATATTCCTATCACCACTATGTAACTGTATGTATAGATCTCCAATAATTTTTGATAGCTGTGGGAATTGCAAAATATTTTTTAAAGAGATGAGATACTTGAATTAGATTTATTGCCATTGGTGATGCAAGTGCCTTCTTGTCTGCAGCTACTGCACTCTGGAATACCGTTCTTGCATGCCTGCTTCTCACCTATTAGTTTCTCACCTTTTAGTCCTCTCCATCTCTTTTCAGATTTCAGCTGGGAATGTATATTTTTCCTCAGTTTCTCTCTCCCTTTATGAAACCCTTTAAACTCTTTATGTAGGAAGTTGTAACAAGTTCGCCATCAAGAATCATCTTGTTCGGAAACTTGCCAGTTCCCACAAAGGTGTGAACGACCTACTCATGACAATGCAGCTTCTGCTTCAAAAAGGAAAACAAGCTACTTTGATTAGCGCATACGCTCCCACAATGACCAACCCAGAGGATGTGAAGGATAAATTCTACGAAGAACTAGATGGTCTGCTATCATCAGTGTACCACACAGACAAGCTGATCCTGCTTGGCGATTTTAACGCAAGAGTCGGATGTGATGCCGCAGCCTGGGAAGGAGTCATCGGGAAAAATGGAGTGGGAAAGTGTAACAGCAATGGCCTGTTACTGCTGAAAACTTTTACAGCACATAACCTTCTGATCACCAGTATGGTCTTCCGCCTTCCTACCCGTAACAGGACTTTGTGGATGCAGCCCCGTTCCAAGCACTGGCATCTGATCGACTACTTCATCATCAGGAGAAGAAACAGACAAGATGTCAGGGTTACAAAAGCTATGTGCGGCGCTGACTGTTGGACGGATTATAGGCTCATAGTATCCAAAATGAAGCTCTGTATCATGCCAAAGAGATGAACACAAGGCTGTAAGGCTCTCAAAAGGATCAACATGTCGAAGCTGAAGAACAGCCGCAACACTGGAAATCTAGCGGAAGACTTAGAGAATGAGCTTGCTGATCTTCGTATTGAGGATGACGCTGAGAAAGACTGGGAGCGATTCCGCAACACTGTCCATACAGCTGCATTGAAGGTATTGGGGCCCTCCACACTCAGGCGGCAAGACTGTTTTGACGAAAATGATGCAGAAATCCAGGCCTTACTTGCTGAGAAGCACTGCCTGCATCGTGCATATCAAGACGATCCATCCTCAGTGGCAAAGAAGACCACCTTTATCAACGCTCGCAGAACAGTACAGAACCGACTGCGCAAAATGAGGGACTTGTGGCTGAGCGCCAAAGCAGATAAAATACAGGCGTATGCAGACAGGAACGACTATAAGCAGTTCTATGAAGCCCTCAACACACTATATGGTCCACAGTCTTCTGGGAGCTTTCCCCTCCTGAACTCTGATGGCACTGTGCTTCTTAGAGAGAAGACGCAGATTCTCCAGAGATGGGCTGAACATTTTGAAGCAGTTCTCAACTGCCCCTGAGTCATCAATGATGAGGCCATTGACAAGATGCCTCAGGTAGCAGTCAATGACTCCATGGATGCTTCACCAGAAGAGGACGAAGTGAAGAAAGCCATCAACCAGCTGTCAAGTGGCAAAGCCCCAGGGTCAGATGCCATATCAGCAGAGGTGTACAAAGTCAGTGGGCCCGTGCTGCTATGGAAACTCACTGAGCTGTTTCAGTCCTTCTGGAAGCAGGATTTCATTCCACAGGAATTTAGAGACGCGTCCATCGTGCACCTCTATAAGAGGAAGGGCAATCGCCAGGTATGTGACAATCACCGTGGAATCTCGCTGCTCTCTACAGCGGGGAAAGTTCTTGCACGGGTTCTGTTGAACAAATTGATCACTCACCTGGAGCAGGGCTTACTGCCAGAATCACAGTGCGGCTTTCGCAAGGGACGTTGGACTGTTGACATGATCTTCACTGCGCATCAGCTACAAGAGAAATGTGAAGAACAGAATTGTGAACTCTACATAACTTTTGTGGACCTCACGAAAGCGTTCGACTCTGTCGGTCGCCAGGGCCTGTGGAGGAGCATGTTGAAATTTGGCTGTCCAGACAGATTCATATGAATGATATGTCAGTTTCATCACGATATTATGACTTGTGTCCTGGATGACGGTGAAACATCTGAGGCCTTCCCAGTCACCAACAGTGTCAAGCAGGGGTGTGTTTTAGCACCCACTTTGTTCAGCATGATATTCTCTGCCACTCTGACTGATGTCTTCCAGCACTGCACTGAAGGAGTAGGCCTGAAGTACAGAACTGATGGGAAACTATTCAATCTGAGGTGACTGCGTGCCATCACCAAGGTGAAGGAAACTGTACTTCGAGACTTTCTCTTTGCCGATGATTGCGCTCTGAATGCTAGTACAGAGCCAGAAATACAAGCCAGTATGGACAAGTTTTCATCTGCATGCAACAACTTCGGTCTCACCATTAACGTCAAGAAGACTGAGGTCATGCACTAGCCAGCTCCCCACGCTCCGTACTCAGAACCATCCATCACTGTAAATGGACAGAGTCTTCAGGCAGTGGACCACTTTACGTACCTGGGCAGTATCCTTTCCCGAGCAGTGTCAATCGATGATGAAGTAAACTGCTGAATTGCTAAAGCCAGTTCTGCATTTGGCCGATTGCACTCCAACGTCTGGGTACGTCAAGGAATTAGTCTATCAACAAAGCTGAAGGTCTACTGAGCAGCGGTGCTTCCAGCTCTGCTGTACGCCTGCGAGACGTGGACTGTATCGGAGTCATGCACGAAGGCTCAATCACTTCCACATTTCCTGTCTGCGAAAGCTTCTAAAAATCAGATGACAGGACAAAGTGCCCGATGCTGAAGTTCTTACCAGAGCCAGTCTGCCGTCAGTTCACACACTGCTGATGGGTGCCCAGACCAGATGGGCTGGACATGTCGTGAGAATGTCAGACGAGCGCATTCCTAAACAGCTCTTCTACGGAGAACTCACCCAGGGAAAGCGCTCCCATGGAGGACAAAAGAAGTGGTTCAAGGACACACTGAAGACCTCTCTGAAGTCCCTCGAGATCAACACCGCCACATGGGAAACCCTTGCACTGAACCGTCCAGCGTGGCGCAGCCTCATTCACACAGGCAGTCATATCTTTGAGGCGAAGTGTACTGCTGAGGCTGAAAGAAAGTGTGAGTTACGCAAGTCCAGGGCTGCCTGCACATCATTGACAGTGTCATCACATGTCTGCCCGACCTGTGACAGGACGTACCACACCCGAATCGGACTGATCAATCATCTTCGGACGCACAGAGCCCTGTCATTGAACGAATGAGTTGTTGAGGTCTTCATCGACAGCGATGGACGAACATCATAACAAGTTTACAAATCATTACCATACAAGCATCAGAAATACAATGCAAAAACAGTTTATCACACTTTTACAGAACCATTGTGTTGATGTATTTTTAACTGTTAACAGTAACACTGCACATTGTTTTTGGATATAGCCTGTGTGGAAGAAACTATTCATAATAAAATTATAATTTGTGTTCAGCCTGTTGTAATCAGCCGGTTTCTTTTTTTGTCTTAATCTGTATCTTAGATGCTAAATTTTAATTAATTTAAAAACTAATCACAGAGACTTATTTGTCATTTAATTGAAGTGTATAGTAATGTACATGAGGGCTTGCTCACCAGCATTAACATCCTTCTAGTTTGGACTGATGCAAAATGCTTCAGCAATAAAGTTGAATGCACACTCTTGTTTGTGAGATTACATTCACAACTCAGTTGGTTTGAATGAATAAGGTTAAATTAGTCAGAAGACAGAGCACTTGATTAATGCCCTACGACAAATAATTTGATAAATTATTTGGAAGCCTAAAGGAAAAAAAATGTAGGATGCAGTTTCTTTCTAAATGTCCACCCTAGCTACTATTTTAAAACTGTTAGTTGCGTGGAAATGCATGTGTTTGTGTGTAGCATTGATTTCCAGCTGATAACTGACATCTTTGGCATACTGGTCTCTTGGTCCTTCAGTTTGGGAGGATAGGGATAGATTTCCTAGGGCAAACTGCTGGATTACTTCTATTGGAAGTGACAGACAAGAGTGCAGATGGGAAATAGTGATGGTAGCAGGTCTGATTTTAGTGTCTGGGTAAGTTTGCAAATACACATGCCAGTTCTTAATTTAAAAGATGACTTGCAGAAGAAGAAAATGGTGCACCCTTTCTAGCTTCTTTAGGATAAGGTTTTCAAAGATTTTCTTTATTTTGCTGGTTTATATGAGAAATATCAAGATTTGTCTTCCTCCTGTCTCTCTGAATGAGTGGATGGACAATTGATGGACTAGAGGATTGATTGACATAGCAAGAAAAAAGAAACTCAAAGCTGAAAAATTTGAGGGGAAGGAGGTTTTATGACTATTTAGATTTTTTTCTTAAGAACACCTCTTTAACTCCTAAAAAGCCTTAGGAGCAAGCCTGTCTTTGTTTGAATACAAAAAAAAATAAAATAAAAAAATAAAATAAAAATACCCTTGAAATGAAGGCTGAAAAAGCTCCTAGTCAAGGTCTGTAGTGTTTCAAGGAGTTTCCAGCAAAAGTATGGTAGAAAAGACTCAATATTTCTGAATTATTTTAGGTAAAAAAATGAGCCTGAAAAACCTTTCAGGTCCTTTATTATTTCTATTGTGGTAACATCTAAAAACCCTACACAGGGATTAGTGCTCCATTGTACTAGACGCCGTCCAAATAAATCCTGCCTCCTAGAGCTCACAATCACTAGGCTGTATGCCATAAAAGGCAGAGGGGGATGTACAAAAATATCCTAAATGTTTTTTTGGGGCTTGTTGCCTTTAAAGTGCCTGCTCTATTGAAATGGAAAGGATGCCTAGAGACTGTCAGTGGGAGGAGAGAGTCTGTGACCAATTCAAATGTGGCTGAGATTGGCAGTAAACTATAATGTACAAGTGGTTTGCTGTGGCCTCTATGAAGTAATTTGGTAGTCTTAGTTCATTTTCTAGTCAATACACCACCAATGGTACTAATTGTATCCTTGACCAGTAACCTCAGCAGAACAAAAAAAAAACATAGAGACAGAGGATATGTTGGTGCTGTGGGTTTTTTATTGCAGTGTAGCGTCTCAGAGCCTGGATCAGCTGACTTGGGCTCTCAGGTCTATAAAATTGTGGTGTAGATGTTTGGGCTTGGGCTGGAACCCAGGTCTGAGAACCTCCCCTTTGCGGGGTATCAGAGTTTGGGCTGAAGTCTGAGTTCCAGTGTCTATGCTGCAGTTTTATAGCCCTGTAGCCCAAGCTCCATGAGTCTGAGTCAGCTGACCCAGGCCAGTTGCAGCATTAATTTTTATCACAAAGTAGATGTGCCCTGAGTGTATCTCTAACACAGGGATCGGCAACCTTTCAGACGTGGTGTGCCTAGTCTTCATTTATTCACTCTAATTTAAGGTTTCGCGTGCCAGTAATTCATTTTGACGTTTTTGGAAGGTTTCTTTCTATAAGTCTATAATATATAACTAAACTCGTGTATGTAAAGTAAATAAGGTTTTTAAAATGTTTAAGAAGCTTCATTTTAAAATTAAATTAAAATGCAGAGCCCCCCAGACTGATGGCTGGGACCTGGGCAGTGTGAGTGCCACTGAAAATCAGCTCACGTGTGCCATAGGTTGCATACTCCTGCTCTGACACCTTGTAGTGGACTCTCTATTACAGGATTAAAACATGCTGACAGAAGCAATGTGAGAGGAAGCTTACACAGTTGCTGTCTATTCTGTACATGCAGTATGTGTAAATATTGAACTGCAGGACTATCAACACTCACTAACTTGTGCAAAGGACAGTGGTGAGTGAATTGGGCACGTTCCCTAGAACACTTGAGAAATCCTGGAACCCCTCTGGCATAAGTCCATAAGAGATATTTGGCTGCAAGTGATTGTAGCAAAGGTTTTGGTGGCAGAAACTATGACAGAAAGGAAGGGTGGGGGGGAAAGAAAGAAAAGTGAAAGGAGGACTCTTTAAATCACATTAGATCTTGTATAGTTACATAAAACGTTAGTTTGTAGACAGTTTTGTATTTCTCAAGGCTTGTATCAGGAGTGGCTTGGAATTTCCTACCAAAATATAAGCTGAAATTGAAAAAAAATACTATGGGCTACCAAAAGAAAAAAAATCACGCACTATCATAAACAGATAGTTAAGGGTTAATAGAACAGAAGTACTTCATGTCTCTTTTGCCTGTAAAGGGTTAACAAGAACAGTGAGCCTGGCTGTCACCTGACCAGAGGACCAGTCAGGGGGCAGGATACTTTCAAATCTTGAGGGAGGGAAGTCTATGTGTGTGCTGTTAGTGTTTGGTTGCTGTTCACTCTGAGGGCTCAGAGGGACAAGACGTGCAACCAGGTTTCTCTCCAATCTCTTTGATACAGTCTCTTATATGTCCAGAATAGTGAGCACTAGGTAGATAAGGCGAGTTAGGCTTATGTTTGTTTTCTTTATTTGCAAATGTGTATTTGGCTGGGAGGAGTTCAAATTTGTATTTTGCTGAAAGGATTTTAATTTGTACTTGTATACTTAGGCTGGGAGGGTATTCCCAGTGTCTATAGCTGAAAGACCCTGTAACATATTCCATCTTAAATTTACAAAGATAATTTTTATTGTTTTTCCCTCCTTAATTAAAACCTTTTCTTCTTTAAGAACCTGATTGTTTTTTTATTTTGGTGAGACCCCAGGGGACTGGGTCTGGATTCACCAGGGAACTGGTGGGGAGAAAGGAGGGAAGAGGGGGAGAGAGGTTAATTTTCTCTCTGTGTTAGGATTACTTTCTCTCTCAGAGAGAGTCTGGGAGGGGGAGAGAGAAGGAGGAGGGGAAGGTGGATTTTCCTCTCTGTTTTGAGATTCAAGGAGTTTGAATCACAGTGATCTTCCAGGGTTAACCCAGGGAGGCGAAGCCTGGGAGAGGCAACGGTGAGGGAAAGGGTTTACTTTCCTTGTGTTAAGATCCAGAGGACTGGGTCTTGGGGGTCCCCGGGCAAGGTTTTGGGGGGACCAGAGTGTACCAGGCACTGGAATTCCTGGTTGGTGGCAGCGCTACAAGTACTGAGCTGGTAATTGAGCTTAGAGGAATTCATGCTGGTACCTCATCTCTTGGACGCTAAAGTTCAGAGTGGGGGATTATACCATGACACACGTGTGTCTGATTTTTTTTTAACCTTACTGTTACACATAACATGACTATAACTGAAAGATAGGATGAGAAAAAATACTTATTTCTTTAGGTAGTGTCAATGTACGTGATGCGTTTGGCAGCCCTTTGTGTATAGCTAGTTTCACTGCTTTACTGGCATAGTAAGCCAGTTTCCTTTTTAATTCATGTGGATTTTTCTCACAGCTGCAGGAAAAAGAGAGACAGTTAAAGTGATTGTAAAATCATAAATATTGGCATGGGAAGTTGAAGATACATATAGTACTTGAAACTACTAATTTTTTTTAAGTGAGTAGGTTATCATGTTGACAGTGGCCCTTTAAGCCCAAGTGTTAAAAATATATTAAAGCACCGAATACTTTGTTTAAAAGCAAGTCTCTTTGTTTATGACCCACATTCAGTTTTCTTCAGTCCTTGCCACTGTTTCTCGGGTGCAAAGATTTATGAAATCTGAAATGCTTTAAACAGTTGTTTTGCAAGGCATGAAACTGATGCTCTTGAAGATTTCATAAGGGAAAGTCAAATGCATTCTATACCATCTGTTAACGATGCTGCTTGCTGAACAGATTTTTTCCTCGGGACTTGATTCCTGATAACTGGCCACAACATCTGTATAATGCCATAAGGTGCCTACTCCCCCCCCCCCAGTGGACTCATTTGGGAACCATGCTTAATAGAGATGTGTGGATTAGTGACCCTACCTTTGTTTCTGTTTCCTGCTCTTCTCTTCCAAGATCTTCAACTGAGATTCACCTTGGAAGCAAAGATTACTATCAGGTAATCATTTAATGTTTTCTGTATACAACGTTTAAGCCTGGCCCCAGGGGTCTATGTTGTAAGCCATTATGGAAATACTGTAGTTCTGGCATAAAAATCTAGATACCATACAGCTCAAAGGAGAAGCAGAGTAAGTTCTACCCTGATTCAGCTTTGATGGGAGCTGTTATATCCTGGTGCAAGGATGGTCTAGATAATACTTAGTCCTGCCATAAGTGCAGGGGACTGGACTAGATGACCTCTAGTCATCTAGCCCTTCCAGTCTTATCTTTCTGTATTTTCCAGATACTAGTTCCACACTCTGTAGTTCTTCTTAAAGATAGAAGAGACTTACTTATTAGCTTATCTGGTCAATCTCTGTGAAAATGAAGGATTACCCCTTTTGGTACTTTTTCTGAGGCTTCATCATTCAGCCAACTCTTTCTCCTCTGTTATAGGACTAAGGTAAGAGTCATCATAAGGAAGGTATTGCAGCTATGTTTCCATTGTTAAAATATAATTTTCACTATGATTTAATCTTATCTGCTGACTTGGATTCAATCTGTAAGAGCTAGTTAGGCCTTTGCTGTGTTTAACTTTTTCCACCATCCTCAGCTCAGCCGTTTTTTGGGTCCAAGGAGATCCACTCAATTTGATCTAGGAGGCAGGTGGCATCTTGCTGGAGCTTTTTCACATTCTCATCTCAACAATGCAATATCAATTAGTGTTGAAGTTACTGCATGATACTAGTTAGATTCCAACCATCCATTCCCCAAGAAGGAAAATGAAATGTATAATAGTTACAAAGCTTTGGAAACTGAAAGCAGTTTTCAGAAACCAGTGGAACTTGTAGATGGACCATGAGCATTTGACATGTACCTGTTGAGTTTGATTATTGTTGGCTGTGTTGTCTAAGATGCTTGTATTTATTGGATAACTGAGCTTTTGGCAATTTAGGGCAGTACTATATTCCATATATTGTAAGATTTTTGTTACGAAGGTTAAACATTATAGACTTGGTTATAGGGAGTCTTGAAATATCAACTACTAGACATTTTATAGGTAAATGTAGCCCATAAAGAATGCTAAAGAGTGTTCTGTTTTCTGATTGTAAGCACAACAAAGCTGTTAATGAAAATGATTTTGTGTAGAATGGAGACAGTTTAGATTGGGTGAAGACAGCTTTTGATAGCTGTAACACTGCAGTAAATCACTGTCTCAGGAATTGATGCCTGAAGGCATACTGTGTTGGTATCATAGGGCTGTAAGAAATGCAGGTGAACTTCTCTGTTCTGCTTGTGTGGTGAACTGGAAACCATTCTCAAGAGTATTATGTGGACTCTTTATTTCTCCAGATGAGTCCCTGATAAAGGAAACATGAGAGGAAGTGGCAGAGAAGTGTAGTTGGTTTGCCCACAAGTAAATCTGTTACGATTTATACTACCAAAAGTTTATGCAGTCCTCATGTCTAGCTGAAGGAATAGCAAATCGTTATTTAAAGAATAATACAATAAAAATGAAGCTACCTCAGGAGTTATTCATATGTTTGCTGCTGCCCCATCTTATGCTAGAGCCACACATGCATGGTCAGACTCCCTATTGCTCATTGTGACAAGGTGAGGAGGTAATATCCTTTATTGGACCAACTTCTGTTGGTGAAAAAGACAAGCTTTCTAGCTGCGAAGAGCTGCTCTTCATGTCTGGGAAAGGTACTTCCAGTGTCATAACAAAATGAAAGATGGAACAGATTGTTTAGCATAAGTTGTTAGCACATGTTATAAGGGACCATTCAAGTAGACCAGCCCATTAACACCTCTGCAGTCATAGGGCAAAAAGAGGGGGTTAGTGGATTGCAGATTGTTATAATAAACCATAATCCAGTGTGTCTGGTCAGTCCGTGATTTTGAGTGTTTAGCCGAGTAATGAAATTAAGCTCCCAGGCTCATCTTTGGAAAGTATTGGGCAGGTTTCCTTTGAGGATGAAGACTGATAGGTCAGATACAGAGTCATCGCTTTCTGAAAAATATTCACTAACATAGTGGTTGTCTGGTATCACCCACATAGTTGTTATTGGGGCATTTAATGCACTGGATGAGACATAGCACATGTTGTGATAGACATGTGTAGGATCCATGAATCATGCAAAGTGTGTTGTGAGGGCTTATAGATCATCACAGCAGTGAAGATATGTCTGCAGATTTTCCATTTGTTGTTCTGGCAGGGTCTAAGTGCTGATTTGAGTTCGGGTTTCCTGGTCTGCGGGGAGCTGTCTTCTGATGATGAGCATGGAGAGGTTGGCAGGTTTTTTGAAGGCCAAAAGTAGGGGTTCAGGGAAGATTTCCTTCAGGATGGGTTCTCCATTGAGTATGGCTTGATCAACACCCCCCACAACACACATTTCAAGAGATGAGCCTAGGAGCTTAAAATCAATAAACTGTAACCCACTAACCCCCTCGTTTGGTCCTAAGGCCATGTCTACATCTAAAATTTTGCAGCGCTGGTTGTTACAGCTGTATTAGTACAGCTGTATAGGGCCAGCGCTGCAGAGTGGCCACACTTACAGCAACCAGCGCTGCAAGTGGTGTTAGATGTGGCCACACTGCAGCGCTGTTGGGCGGCTTCAAGGGGGGTTCGGGGAACGCGAGAGCAAACCGGGAAAGGAGACCAGCTTCGCCGCGGTTTGCTCTCGCGTTCCCCGAACCACCCTGCAAACCGCAGGGAAGGAGACCTGCTTGTTCGGGGAACGCGAGAGCAAACCGCGGCGAAGCTGGTCTCCTTTCCCGGTTTGCTCTCGCGTTCCCCGAACCACCCTGCAAACCGCAGGGAAGGAGACCTGCTTGCTCGGGGAACGCGAGAGCAAACCGGGGAAGGAGACCAGCTTCGCCGCGGTTTGCTCTCGCGTTCCCGGAACCACCCAGCAAACCTCAGGGAAGGAGACCCGCTTGCTCGGGGGTTCGGGGTACGAGAGAGCAAACCGGGGAAGGAGACCAGCTTCGCCGCGGTTTGCTCTCGCGTTCCCCGAACCACCCTGCAAACCGTAGGGAAGGAGACCTGCTTGTTCGGGGAACGCGAGAGCAAACTGGGAAAGGAGACCAGCTTCGCCGCGGTTTGCTCTCGCGTTCCCCGAACCACCCTGCAAACCGTAGGGAAGGAGACCTGCTTGTTCGGGGAACGCGAGAGCAAACCGGGGAAGGAGACCAGCTTCGCCGCGGTTTGCTCTCGCGTTCCCGGAACCACCCAGCAAACCTCAGGGAAGGAGACCCGCTTGCTCGGGGTTCGGGGAACGCGAGAGCAAGCTGGGGAAGGAGACCAGTTTGATTACCAGAGGCTTCCTCAGGTATGCTGGGATACCTGCTTATTCCACGGAGGTCAAGAAAAGCGCTGGTAAGTGTCTATACTTGATTACCAGCGCTGGATCACCAGCGCTGGATCCTCTAAACCCGAGACAAAACGGGAGTACGGCCAGCGCTGCAAACAGGGAGTTGCAGCGCTGGTGGTGCCCTGCAGATGTGTACACCTCCTAAGTTGCAGCGCTGTAACTCCCTCACCAGCGCTGCAACTTTCTGATGTAGACAAGCCCTAAGACTGTGAAGGTGTTAATGGGCTGCTCTATCTTGACTGGTGCCTTTCTTATGCTAAACAATCTATTCTACCTTGCATTTTGCTGTGATGCTGGGAGTAACTTTCCCAGACTTGAAGAAGAGCTCTTCGTGGCTCGAAAGCTTGTCTTTCTCACCAGTGGAAGTTGGTCCAATAAAAGATATTACCTCACTCACCTTGTCTCTCTAATATTCTGGGACCGACCTGTCTACAGCTACACTGCATATTGGTCACAGCATCATTCGACATCAGAAGATTCTCTGGACTGGGATCGTTTTTTGAGAAAGATTTCTTTAGCAGTAGCTTTTGTGGGAGCTTGCATCACCTTCCCTTGCTTCCCCCCTCCCCCCCCCCCGAATCTGAGATTTACGGTGAGAGCAATGAGCTATAACTACATCACAGTGCAGCTGCTGGAGGGAGATGATTAAAACAACACACCTGTGCCATAATGGTAGAATGGCCACAATTTGTAAGCTGAATCCTGATGGACAACAACCAAAGCTCATTGCCACAGTCTCTCCCAAACAAGTTTCATATCAGCTCATTCTAAATATAAACTAGTCCTCAAAACAAAGGGCACAATGAAACAAATCAAGTAGGAACTTCAGTCAGTCCTCAGAGACAGCAAAATCCACAGTGAGCAACTCAGAATTGAGGAGCTAACACTAGTCATGAAACCTTTGAAACATGGCAAGGCAGCTGGATTCAATGGTATATCTGATGAATTATTGCTGAACTTCTGGATGAGACCACAGAAGTGGCTGTTTGACTTCTTTAATTCCTGCATGGAGACAATGCACATACTCAGGCTGTGGAGACAAGCCAAAGTGTTGACTCTACTCAAACCACCTAGACACTAATTCTGCAAATAGCCGTCACCCAATATTCTTATTTTGTTCAACCCACAAGGTGAATGAGTGGATGTTTATAGGTAGAATAGCGCCAATAGTGGAAGGGTGGCTGACTGATGACCAAGTCGGTTTCCTCCCAGAACATTTATGCTGTGGCCAAGTTATAAACCTAACTCAGTACATTGAAGATGGCTTCAAAACCTGTAAAATTATAGGGGCTGTTTGTTGCTTTGTTGGCTGTTTATGTCACTGTGAGTGATCATGACTTCTACTGAAATTGGCAAGAATTTTGAGAAATACCAAGATGGACCAGGTCATCTCCTCCCTGATTGAGACTCGACAGGTTCTTTCTTGAGATACGTGGTCAGAAAAGTTGTTGGCATAGTTGACAGGATGGACTGCTCTAAAGTTTGGTGCCATCACCCTTGCTATTTAATATCTTCATGAATAACCAACCAGAATTCCCTGATGTGCAAAGATTCATTTATGCAGATGATCCTTGCATCGCTACCCAGTCAGAAACATTTGAGCACATTCTAAGCAGTTCACTGAGTATACTTGGAAAATAGTACTGCACATGCTTTCTGTTCCTGAATGCTAATCCCGTAACAAAACTCATGTGCGACTTCCACCTGAAACACCATTAAGCAAAAGCTGCAAATATTGCGGGATGGTACTATGAACATCCGATGTACCTAGGGGTTACATTAAACTGAACACTGACGTTCAAAGAGCACATCAAGAAGCTGAAAAAGAAAGTAAACTCCAGAAATTGTGTCCTTCAGTAACAGGCTAGCACAAAATGGGGAACTCACCCCAAAACACTCTGAACAACTATTCTTGCACTTGTGTTACTCGACTGCAGAGTACTATGGCCTAGTATGGTATTGCTCAGCCCAGGCACATAAAATTGATATTGAACTCAGTCAATCCTGTAGGATAAATACAGGGACTTTGAAACTGAACCTCACCCTGTTATTATACTGTCCTGTGAGGATTGCATCACCATCAATGGATGGGATGCTTTCAGTAAAAAGGGGAAGCAAAAACAGGTGCATAATCCAAGACATCTGCTGCATGGATACACTTTACCATCTATGATGCAGAAGTCCAGAAAGAGCTTTGCCTCTGAAAATCCCTTAACCCAAAATACCACTGTCTACAGAGAACAACATGACAGGAAATGTAGATGATCTTGGAGAACCTGGTTCCTTCAGAACAACTCCCTTCAGGCACTGAACTTAAATGAAAGCACTGATATACTCTGACTCGATCGAGAGCTGAGTTGGCAAAGACTGCTGACAATACTGCTTAGTGGATCTGAGGGTCCGCTGCAAATGTGAATGTGGCGAACTATGCAAACGCATGAATGCTGCCTGATGCAGTGCCCCCTGTCAACAGCTTCAGGTAAAGTTACTAGTACTGAAAAGTCATGATTGTGGTGGGAAATGTGTGGCCCTGTAGCTATTGCTGTTTCTCTTCTGATTTTCCCTGGCTCTAAGGTATTTAAAGAGTTGTCTGGTCACCCGTCTGAGTCAGGTCTATACTGAAAAGACAGTGGTGTGATTTTTAAGGTAGAATGCTGCCTTGGCTTCTTTTTGAGTTGTGTTCTACTGTAATGTTTTTGTTAGAAAGGCAGATGGAAACACACAAGCAGGTTTGTTTAGTTTAAATCCTTGCACTATAGGACCGTTTAGTCTATTTTGTAAATTATTATTTACAGATTTAAAAAATATGTTTATAATAAATATGTATAGAACCATTGAACAGATATTAAAAATTGTGTTACTGGTTTGGTGCAAAGCTTTGGTTCTCACCTTTCCCCGTACTGTAACAAGATATAACAGGAAAAAGTCCTGGGAAGAGGGTGGTCGAACCCTCTGAAATCCATTTGTTCAGTGTCACTACTTCTTTATTAATGTCCATATAAGCTTTAAAAAACATGAGCCAGTGCATTCTCTTCATTCAGATTCTTCTTGATAACCCACTTTCCCATAAACTTACCCAATAGGAGTTTTTATTCTATTAAAATAACAAATAACAAGTCCAAAACCAATCTTGCCTCCTGGATTTACTAGAACATCCTGTTAAGTGCTGTCTTCTGTATGCATCTCTTTTGGACTGTAAACTCTTCATGGTAGGGAACATATTATTTATTTGTATTCCAGTAGCATCTAGAGGCCCGAACCAAGATCACTGCTCCATTTTGCTTGAGGCTGCACCTACACATAGTAAGAAAGTTCCTGTCCTGGGAACTTACACTCTGAATAGACAAACAGGCAAAGGATGGGAGAAAGGAAATACTGCCCTGAATTTATAGATGGGGATCGAAGGTAAAAAGAGACTGTGACCTCCTCATGGTCATAAAGAAGGTCAGTAGGAGAACTGGATATTAAAATGAGCTTCCTTGAGCCCCTGACCAGAGTCTTAATTACAAGACCATCTTTCTTCTGCCTCTTATCTTTGCCTGTTGCACAGAACCAAGCACATTATCAGCCCTGAACAAGTAACAGTAACAATAACAATAATTACCTTGTACCAGGTATATGGCTGAAATGAACAAGAACTGTTACCTGTACTATTGCTTGTGGTGTTATGTCCTTAAAGGTAAACATATAAGAACCCAGAGTTGACAGGATTTGGATGCTTCTGCAGTACTGTGTAGTTTCAAAAATTTTCAGGGGAGGAGAGACCCTGCATATCCCCAAGTCTCTTTGGCTCTCTTCAGCCCCAGAAAGAGAGCCATTTGGTCATTGTGCCTGGGCACTGATGCAGAACATCTGTGGCTTGGTTGTGCTCTAATCTCTATTTTTGCAGTGGATAACTTTTCTTTTAAATTAAAAAAAATATACACACACACACACACACACTCTCTCTCTCTCTCACTTTTGGAAGGAAGCAACAGTATTTGTTACCTAGAGACTTTAAATGAACCTTTCTGGATGTCTGCATCATACTGTATTGAGAATCCAAAATGGCAGTGATGTAATCTGTAAGCACATAAAATTAATTAAATATGTAATGGAGAGTATTGTGGGTGCTGTTACACCTAGGCAGTTGAGTCAGTTTGGTGATTGTGTTAACTTAAAACTAACTCTTTTGGTAATAGTCTTAGTTATGTAAGCTCTGTGCCTTACTATTGAAGATTGTATACGGTGGTGTTGTAGCCATGCAGGTGCCAGGATACTAGAGAGACAAGCTGGGTGAGGTAATACCTTTTATTTGTCCAATTTCTGTCTGAGAGAGAGACAAGCTTATGAGCTAACACAGAGTTTGTCTCTCTGACCATAAGAAGTTGGTCCAATAAAAGATATTACCTCACTCACCTTGTCTTTCTATTGAGGACTGTACATTAGAGATGGCTAATATGGAATTTATGAATAGTTTAATGATAGGAATGGTATATTTTGTCCCTAAGAGTTTATAATATTTATTTAGGCTGAATCTACTTTTTTGTTATGTTCTATAATGAAACATATGTTTGTAGTGTGTACTGTGGAACCTTCCACTAGAAGAGAGAAGATGGGAGTTTTGTAATTTTTGTTTGTCTACATACACGCTATACACATATACAGGTACATCCTCACAATAGTGCACATAGCTTGTTATAGAAAAAGGGTTCTACAACACAGTTAATAAACATTTCATTTCAATATATAACATGAACAGGTTATTCAGCAGAGATGAATTTTACGTGGTATATTGCATGTGCATAAATATATATTAAACATAATTTAAAATATCATTTTTATTCCTGGTGCCCAGACATTGAAAGAAAATCAAATCTATCTTTTGTTTACTGTTTATATATGAAGTGTAATGTGCAGTTAGAGAAGTATATGTGATGACCTATGCCTTCTCTCAGCTGCAAGAGAATAAAGTAGTGGTCATATTTTTAGAGGGGAGCTAGCTATGGTACTGATGATAGTGGACATTGTGGTGTCCTATTTCCTTAGGGTTAGCTCACCTTTCACCAATGTTTTGATCTATCATTGTTTCTCCTCTTGTTTAATTTTAAAAAATGCAGTTAAGTTAGATTCCTGATCTAGACTCAATCCTGCTTCCATTGAAGTTTAGGGAAATTTTAATCAGCTCTTACTGTATATTTTATAAAGCTAAATTTATTGTAAAATAGTCTCTAAATCTGATGGAAAGTATCAAGTGAGTAGGCTTTTTTATTTTTATTTTTTGTATTGTTTTGTTTTTACTAAAACATATTTGTTCTGCTGGATACTTCAGGATATTCATTGTTCAGTTTTTCATTGTTCGTATCTTATTAGGGAAGTTATTGAAAATCAAATGTCAGGATAGGTTGGTAAAATACCAGAGGCAAAAACAAATTTAAATTTAAATTTGTTGAATTTAAAACAAAAAATGGTTGGGAAGCACCTCTACAGACATGACCTGGGTCAGGCTTGATTTGCAGCTTAGTCAATTTTAGAATCTGCTGTCAGTTTTGTAAACAGGAGTCTGCTGTGTGAATTGAACAGAAGGGTGAGATTAGCATATTAATAAGGTGCTTGCTAATCGCCTTCCCTCCTGCCCCTCCTTCACTCCCTCCTCCCTCCTGAATGAATCTAGGAATACAGACACACACACACAGTCACATTACTGGCTGGTAGCATTCTGTTCAGTAGCTCACCCTGGAAAAGGATGGTTGGTGCTTTAAATTGTTGAGGCATGAGACGATTCTGTAACTGAAAGGCATTCTTCATGCTGATGGAATATATTACCAAAGGAATACTACAGTGTTTTGCTTCTACCTTTCCTTTAAACTAGATGAAAAGAGACCAAATGTAGGCAAGGTTAATAGTTTTCTCCTTGCTTGTGGATTGAATACATTCAAGTGGCTGGCTTCCCAGCCCCCCTGCAGGAGCAAATACTATTGGAACACTGAATTGGGACATTGTATGCTGAAGCCTGGCTTGATCTCTATACGATTGTGTGTATGTTGTTGTTGGAATTGGCAGGCCAACAGGCCCGGAAACAAGCAGGTGCTATCTATATGGAGAAAAGCGGCTGTAGTCCATTCCCAATATGCTGGGCTAAAGGTACACATGACTTAATTATGTTTTTTTCTGTGTCAAATTAATGTTTTACCACCGGTGAGTAATAGTGAAAGAAAAAAAATTAACACAAAATACAAAGTAAAATTGATGTATTCCGGTCATGCAATTCTAAGGTGAAACAATCAGCTGAATCCTCTTTCACCTGACAGCTGTAATGCTTTTTCTTAAAAAATGTTTTGAAATCAGTGAAGCACCATTATTTTAGCTATTTTGTTTTTAGTTTCACTGATCTTAATGTAGAGATTATTTTGTTTTAATATTTGTGCAGTTTTAAAAACCACTGATGAATCTATTCCTGCCTTTCACTTTCCTTTGGGGAGAAGTTCTCTATTTATTTTCTTTAAAAGTGCTGATTTCAGTGAAACGAATCATACAGTATGAAAGACTGACGCCTATTATTTGTTTTCTTGATGGTTGAGAAGTTATCAACATTTATTAGCAGTAATAAAAATAACAGATTTGTACTTTATAACTAATGTAATGATAGGAGCTGACTAGAAATTGAGCAATAATGGGGCATAAGGACAAAACTTACACAGTTGGTATATTTCAATTGAATGTCAAGGTATTAATATTTACACTATAGTTCAGAAGACATTTGTGTACTTCCTACATGGATGGTGGTAACAGAAACCACTGCATATGTAAAAATATGTGTGGGTCAAACACAATTGTATGCTAGCAAAATATAGCTAATAGCAAGAAAACAATCTTCTTTTGGGAAAAGAAGCAGCCTGTAAAATAACTGACAGTAAGTATAGATTTGGGGTTTATTTTCATATTCACATTCATCTCAATGTGGATGTTTAAAAGAGTAACGACATGAAATATTGCAGTATTGTTAGCTTAGATCACAGAGTGATACATTTAGTTCAGAAGCTGTAGAGGGAAATAAGTACATGTAAAATAAGCAGATGGTAATTCTGAGGTTTGTAAGCAAAACCTACAGAATGTCTAGTAGCTAATACCATGTTTGTTGGCCTAGATTAAATTAATGGTACCTTTATTTATTTTTATGTTAAAAAAATAAATCCTTAAACATGGACATACTGCATCACTGCCATTGGCTTCATATGTGATCTGTGCGCCTTAGCCCTTTTGTGCCTCTGTTTCCTTGTTTGTGAAGTGGGAATAATACTTCTCTGTTTCATAGGTCTGTTGAGGGTAAATTCATTAAGGTTTGCTAAGTGCTCAAAATACTATTGCAATATGCATCAGAGAAAAAAACCCTATAAGCATTAAACAGCCTGTGTGAGAACTTGAGTACCACACACTGATAGTATCTGAGAATATACAGAGTATGCCATTTCACTATGAAGTAATATTTGACAAAAGCAATTAATTGCATTTATTTTCAGTTAATCTGTACTTTACTGTTGTTAGAAAATTGGTGAGAGGAGTTGATATAAGGATGACTTCTATTTATATATCAGAAACTACATAGCTATGGCACAGTTTGGCCTTAGGATTCAGTCCTTGTTCAGTGACCCAGGGGTCTAAACTCAGGGTATGGCTACACTTGAAATTTCAAAGCACTGCTGTGGCAGCGCTTTGAAGTGTGAGTGTGATCGGAGCGCCAGCGCTGGGAGAGAGCTCTCCCAGCGCTGCACGTAAACCACATCCCTTACGGGTGTAGCTTGCAGCGGTGGGAGCCGCTCTCCCCGCGCTGTGGTGCTGATTACACTGAGGCTTTACAGCGCTGTATCTTGCAGCGCTCAGGGGGGTGTTTTTTCACACCCCTGAGCGCGAAAGTTGCAGCGCTGTAAAGTGCCAGTGTAGCCAAGCCCTCAGGTGCTTTCACAGGGAATAACTTTCAAAGCTTCTGTCCATATCAGACATGGCTGTAATCAGTTTTGTCTACTAATTTTTTTGCCACTAAGATGCACCAAATTTGTGTACAGCTTTAAAAGAATATCACTCTTTTTCTTATAATATTTTATAATTGAAGCTCTTGAATACAAGTGGAAAAGTCAAGAGAAAGCTTTCCAAAAGGAAATAATGAATTTTGTTACTTATTAGAGGAACTAGAAAACTGTTGATATGGCATATTTGGTTTTGATTTTTTTATTTCCTTTTGCTTTACAACCTTAGAGGCACCACAGCAGGCTAACCTGTCCTTCCAGCTGAGGATTGCTGGATGCAGCTCACACTGGAGTAAGTCAGTGTTGCTCACTGAGCTACTAAACAAATGAAAAGCTGTTCCTCCCGCACACACTTTCCAGTGGCTGAACACGCTTCCTGTATCTAATGAGATCCTGTAATATAATTTCTTTGAAAACTTCCTTATGCAGCCTTCTCTTTCCTGAAATAAATTAAGAACAGTCCCACACAATTCCCTTTTTTGTTTTGATTCAATATAAGTGGGAATTAAAGGTTATGAGATATGAATCTGGGAATATCAGTCATTTCTAGAATACACTATACCACATCCCCACCAAAGAAAATAAGATAGAAGAGAAATTGCTTGCACTGTTTTTGCAATTGGATGATGACCGTTCTTCAGCTGACGAATACTCTGTGTACTGTTCATCAGCTTAACCTTAGGGCAATGAAACTGATCTGGCCTACTTTGATAAGGGCTGTGAGATATCTACAGTCAAGGAAAGGTAATCTGTTAAAGAAATAAACATTTAGATGGATGTCTTTATTTTGGACCATTGATTTTATAGCTCCCTTCACTACCTCCAGTATAAATACTATGTAATTCACATCTAACATTTCATCAGACATTTGGTAATGTGCCCTAATGTCTTAATTCATGTTCTTGATTTTCCCCAAAAGTCCCTAATTCAGTGGTGGGCAACCTACGGCCCGCCAGGGTAATCAGCTGGCAAGCTATCATAGCTTATTTATATTTGAGTGGCTGTCTACAGCTCCCAGTGGCTGCGGTTCACCGTCCTGGCAAATGGGAGCTGCGGGAAGCGGCGCGGGTCATAGGGATGTGCTGGCCGCCGCTTCCCGCAACTCCCATTGGCTGGCAATGGCGAACCGCAGCTACTCGGAGCTGCTGGCTGCCGTTCAAATGTAAACAAACTGTCTGGCAGTCCACCACCAGATTACCCTGATGGGCCGAAGATTGCCCACCACTGTCCTACTTTCTCTGTTGGTAATTATTTGTTTGAATTTGACTGATAAAGCTTTAAGTGCACTATACATAACCCAGTGGCAAGCACTGATTCCTTAAATGCTTCACAATATTTCACTAAACCCTATTCATATTCAGTGTGTTTGTTCAGAACAGCAGCTCCTTTCTCTTTCGTTATTGTTTTAAGACCTTAAAATCTGCTTCCTACCTAGTCACTGAGTGCTGACCTAATTGCAATTAGTTTTCTCTGCTGCCAGATCTATGGCACTACCCTATAGTTCATGTAGCTGTTGACCTTTCCCTGTAATCAGCTATTCACTACTTACTTTCTGTACAAAGTACCCATGATGAATAGCACTGTTCTCAAATTCTGCTGTGTTACACCAATGTAAATTCCAAGTAACTTAACTGCTGTTCATTTTTTCTCCAGATTCATGCCAGTCTGAGAGCAGAATTTTGATGGACAGGTTCATAAATAGGGCCCTACCAAATTCACAGTCCATTTTGGTCAATTTCATGGTCATAGGCAGCTCCCTACTCTAGGGGCAGCAGGGCGATTCCCACAGCTCCCTAGTGCTGGGGAGAGGGACCCTGGAGCTCTGAGTCCCCACAGGTGGTGGGGGCCCCAGAGCCACCAGCCACCCCACTGCTGTCCAGTCCCTTCCCATTTTTATGACTTTTACTAAAAATATTCATGACAAAATCTGAGCCTTAGCTATGAGCCATATGGTTGGTCTCCTTGTATGGGTCTTGTTTCTTGCTGCTGTTTTCTCTCACCTTCCTATGAAACATCAGATTGGGCACACTGGAGAAGGGACATGAGAAGGAGTGGACCAATGCTCTTGTGATGTTGCACTCTATTTGATTTTATGAAAATATGTTAATGTAACTGGAATATGCTTCATGCAAAAGGTCTCTTGTAAGGTATCATTACAAAGCTTATAATCTACTGAGTGTGATCATCCTATTTGTATAAATGTATCACTCTTGTATCTGAAACTAGAAATATGAAATATAACTCTGAGGGCCTTTAACCTGGTGCTTTTCCATTGTGAAGTGGGGGGTGGGAACCCAGAGGGACAAAGGATTCCTGCCTTATGCAAAAGATATATAAGTATATGGAACAGAGAAAAGGGAGAGCCACCATTAGGAATTCCCTAGCTACCACCTGAACTGGAACAAGGGCTGTACCAGGGGAAATGGTTGTGCCAAGCCTGGGAATGCGTTCAGTCTGTGAAAGAGACTTATTGAAACATCTTTCAAGGTGAGATTTTATCTGTATTCAGTTTGATTAAACATAGACTCGCATGTTTTATTTTATTTTGCTTTGTAATTCACTTTGTTCTGTCCGTTACTACTTGAAACCACTTAAATCCTACTTTCTGTCTTTAATAAAATCATTTTTTAATTATTAATTAACCCAGAGTATGTATTAATACCTGGGGGGGGACAAACAGCTTTGAGTACCTCTCTTTCAGTGCTGTAGAGGGTGAACAATTCATGAGTTTACTCTGTATAAGCTTTATAGAGGGTAAAACGGATTTATTTGGGTTTAGACCCCACTGGGAGTTGGGCATCTGAGTGTTAAAGATAAGAACACTTCTGCAGGCTGCTTTCAGTGAAGCCTGCAGCTTTGGGGCAAGTAATTCAGACCATGGGTCTGTGTTGGAGGAGACGGGCGTATCTGGCTCAGCAAGACAGGGTGCTGGGGTCCCGAGCTGGCAGGGAAAGCAGGGGCAGAAGTAGTCTTGGCACATCAGGTGGCAGCTCCCAAGGAGGTTTCGGTGATCTAACTCGTCACAGCTCTGTCTTGGATGCTTAGCTAGTGGGTCTTGCTCACATGCTGAGGGTCAAACTGCTCATCAGGTTTGGGGGCAGGATGGAATATTGCCCAAGATCAGATTGGCTTGGACATTGGGGATTTTTGCCTTCTTCTGCAGCATGGACCATAGTTCACCTGCTGGAATCATCACCTAGTTATTTCCCTGTCATTGCAGGGTCCTTGGTCATTTGTGGCACCTTGGCACACAGCTTAGTCTCCTGAGGACTGAACTGCTTTTGTCTAAATAAAGTATTTGGACTTAACGTAGAGGATTCTGGGTGACAATGTCTGGTGATATATAGGAGGTCAGACTGGATCATCTAATGGTACCGTTAGGCCTTAAACTGTTAAACTCTCTGTGTGTTTAGTGATAAACCAGTGAAGACTCGCTGAATAAATTCAAAGCTGCCTTTGAAAGACCAAATTATTTAAAGGGGGACTACACAAAAATGAGGACACCAGTTAAAAGGAAATTAAAGGGTACAGTCATAAAAGTAAAATGCCAGCAAGCTGCATGGAAACTTTTGAAAATCGCCATAATAGAGGCTCAAATTAAATATATATCCCAAATTAAAAAACATAGTAAGAGGACCAAAAAAAGTGGTACCATGGCTAAATAACTAAATAAAAGACACAGTTAGCGGCAAAAAGGCATTCTTTTAAAATTGGTAGTTAAATCCTACCGAGGAAAATAGAAAGGAGCATAAACTCTAGCAAGTCAAGTGTAAAAATATAATTAGGGAGGTCAGAGAAGAATTTGGAAGAGCAACTAGCCAAAAGCTTAAAAACTAATAGCAAACATTTTAAAGTACATTAGAACCAGGAAGCTTGCAAAAATGAGTGGGGCCACTGAATGATTGAAGTGCTAAAGGAGCACTCAAGGAAGATAAGGCCATCATGGAGAAGCTAAATTAATTTTTTGCATCAGTCTTCACTCTAGAGGATGTGTGGGAGAATCCCACATCTGAGCCATTCTTTTTAGGTCACAAATCTGAGGAACTGTTCCAGATTGAGGTATCAGAAGAAGAGGTTTTGGAACAAATTGATAAATTAAACAGTAGTAAGTCACCAGGACCAGGTGGTATTCACCCAAGAGTTCTGAAGGAACTTAGATATGAAATTGCAGAAATACTAAGTGTGGTATGTAACCTATCACTCAAATCAGCTTCTCTACTAGATGACTGGAGGATAGCTAATGTGACACCAATTTTTAAAAAATCTGCAGAGGCGATCCTGGCAATTAGAGGCCAGTAAGTCTAACTTCAGTACCAGGCAAATTGATTGAAACTACAGTAAAGAACAGAGATATCAGATGCATAGATGAATGCAATGTGTTGGGGAGGAGTCAGTTTGGCTTTGATAAAGGGAAATCATGCCTCACCAATCTATTAGAATTAGGGCTCTCAAGCGATTAAAGAAATTAATCAAATGATTAATCGCACGGTTAGATAATAGAATACCATTTATTTAAATATTTTTGGGTTTTCTACATTTTCAATTACAACACAGAATACAAAGTGTATAATGCTCACTTTATATTTATTTTTATTACAAATATTTGCACTATAAAAAACAAAAGAAATAGTATTTTCAATTCACCTAATATAAGTACTGTAGTGCAATCTCTTTATCATGAAAGTTTGAACTTTACAAATGTCAAATTATGTACAAAAAATAACTGCATTCAAAAATAAAACAATGGAAAAGTTTAGAGTCGACAAGTCCACTCCGTCCTACTTTACCAATCGCTCAGACAAACACATTTGATTACATTTGCAGGAGATAATGCTGCCCGCTTCTCGTTTACAGTGTCACCTGAAAATGAGACCAGACATTTGCATGACACTGTTGTAACTGGAGTTGCAAGATATTTGCATGATAGATGGGTTAAAGATTCATATATCCCTTCGTGCTTCAACCACCATTCCAGAGGACATGCATCCATGCTGATGACAGGTCCTGCTCGATAACGATCCAAAGCAGAGCGGACCGATACATGTTGTTTTCATCATCTTAGTCAGATGCCACCAGCAGAAAGTTGATTTTTTTTTTTTTTGTGGTTCGGGTTCTGTAGTTACTAAATCAGAGTGTTGCTTTTTTAAGACTTCTGAAAGCATGCTCCACACCTTGTCCCTCTCAGATTTTGGATGGCGCTTCAGATTCTTAAACCTTGGGTTGAGTGCTGTAGTTATTTTTAGAAATATCACATTGGTACCTTCTTTGCATTTTGTCAAATCTGCAGTGACAATGTTCGTAAATCAAACATGTTCTGGGTCATCATCCAAGTCTGTTATGGCATGAAATAAATGGCAGAATGTGGGTAAAAAAGAGCAGGAGATATACAATTCTCCCTCAAGAAGTTCAGTCACAAATTTAATTAACGCACTAGTTTTTTTAACGAACATCATCAGCAAGAAAGCATGTCCTCCAGAATGGTGGCTGAAGCATGAAGGGGCATACAAATGTTTAGTATATCTGGCATGTAAATACCTTGCAAATACCTGTTCTCACTTTCAGGTGACATTTTAAGTAAGAAGCAGGCAGCAGTATCTCCTGTAAATATAAACAAACTTGTTTGTCTTAGCAATTGGCTGAACAAGAAATAGGACTGAATGGACTTGTAGGTGCAAAAGTGTTACATTGTTTCGTTTTTGAGTGTAGTTATATAACAGAAAAAAATCTACATTTGTAAGTTACGCTTTCATGATAGAGATTGTACTACAGTACTTGTATGTGGTGAATTGAAAAATACTATTTCTTTTGTTTATCACTTTTACAGTGCAAATGTTTGTAATAAAAATAATATAAAGTGAGCACTGTACACTTTGTATTCTGTGTTGTAATAGAAATCAATTTATTTGAAAATCTAGAAAAGCATCCAAAAATAGTTAATAAATTTTGATTGGTATTCTAATGTTTAACAGTGTGATTATTCAACGATTAATTTTTTAATCGCAGTTAATTTTTTTGAGTTAATCATATGAGTTAACTGAGATTAATCGACAGCCCTAATTAGAATTCTTTGAGGAGTCAACAACGTGTAGACAAAGGTGATACAGTGTACTTGGACTTTCAGAAAGCTTTTGACATGATCCTTCACCAAAGGCTTTTAAGCAAAGTAAGCAGTCATAAAGTAAGAGGGAAGGTCCTCTCATGGATTAGTAACTGGTTAAAAGACAAAAAACACAGGGTAGGAATAAATGGTCAGTTTTCAGAATGGAGAAGGCAAATGGTGGTGTCCCCCAGCGATCTGTACTGAGAACAGTACTGTTCAACAAATTAATAAATGATCTAGAAAAAGGGGTAAATCGTGAGGTGGCAAAAATTGCAAACGATACAGAATTACTCAAGAAATCCACAGCAGACTGCGAAGAATTACACAGGGATGTCACAAAACTGGGTGACTGGGCAACAAAATGACAGATGAATTCCATGTTGATAAATGCAAAGTAGTGCACATTGGAAAACATAATCCCAACTATACATACAAAATTATGAGGTCTTGAGGTTACCACTCAAGAAAAAGATCTTGGAGTCATTGTGGCTAGTTCTCTGAAAACATCCACTCATTGTGCAGTAACAGTCAAAAAAGCTAACAATGTTAGCAAACATTAGGAAAGGGAATAGATAATAGAGAAAATATCATATTGCCTCTATGTAAATCCATGGTACACCCACACTTGGACCACTATTTTTAGTTCTGGTCACCCCATCTCAAAAAAGATATATTAGAATTGGAAAAGGTACAAAGAAGGACAACCAAAATGATTAAGGGTATTGAATAGCTTCTATATGAGGAGAGATTAAGAAGAGTTGGACTGAAAACAGCTTGGAAAATTGATGACTAAGGGGGGGGGTATGATAGAGGTCTATAAAATCATCACTGTCGTGGAGAAAGTGAATAAGGAAGTGGGAGCCGCGATCGGCGGAACCTCTGGACGTGGCAGGTAAACAAATGGGCACGGCCCGCCAGAGACTTTCCCTGAACAAGTGGCGGACCGTCTTTGAGAACCACTGCTCTAGAGAGGCCTGCATTTCAGAGTGATGGGTGAATTAGAAAACTATCAACTATAGGGTAGTGCCTGAAAGTGTATGTGTTTAAGAATGCCATGTGCGCAGTCTGTAGTATACATTTAAAGAAGTATATCTTGATCCATTTTTTCCAGGGGCCTCAGAGGAGAGTATACACTTTTGTAACATTTTCCTTGTTAATGTTGTCTGAAAAATGATTTGATTCACTGACTGTATTGGTTATTAATTCCTCATAGACTGCGTGATGATTTTTCTCTCCCATTTAGTCTGGTATAATTTGCAATGTTTAGGAATAAATATCTTTATAAACCAAAGGTGATCTTTTGCTATTTAATCTCTTCTAATGAGCAAAATCCATCAAGCAATTGGATGTACAGTTCTTATTGGTGGGATTAATGTGATCAAAATAAGTGTTTTAACAGACGTATGTTTGTTACAATCAGTCTGCTCATATAATTTTTTCCCTCTGCTGCAGTCTTGTTAGTACATTTGGAAACCTTATCTGTTTTTATACAGAGAAACTTCATCCTATTAGCTAATTGCATCTAGTTCTTATCAGTTATTTCTTTTGGAAAACACCTCAGTATTCTAAAATTTATGACCCTGAATGGATTTGTTTAAAATAATGTATTAAAAATTGAACACTTTGCTTTATAAACTTTTACAGATACTAGTTGCTATAGAATTAGCAAGTTTACTGAGTGTTACAAACAAATATAGTAAAAAAAACCCCAAAGATAAGGCATCTGAAAATGTTTTGTACATTAATTATGGCAATTATGCTGTAGTTTTATTTCGTATGATAGTAGGTCATAGCATACTAATAAAATATTGTAGAACATTTCATAAAAATAATGAAATCCTAGCATAACGAGACATCACTCCAACATCTACTGTTAAATCTTTGCTAAGAAGTGAGGCAAGGGTGCCAATTTTCAGAGCAGATTACAAAGCATGGAGATTAGTGGAGTTCTGAAATATTTGATATATAGCTAACATTTGAGGTCATTTGCTATCTTTACTAGATTACAAAAAAATAAACTGCCTGGTACTAAATGCGGATGTAGGTTTTGTCTTTTATATCCTAGATTCAATTTGGCAAGCAAACAAAATGACTAAGAATCTGTTTAAAAATGGGTAAAATATGTTTCATTCAATGGTAATGGGGCTCTGAAAAACTTTTTACTTGCCAAGATAATTTAGGTTGGCTTCCACTGCCATGACTTCACTAACATCTAAAACAAAGCTCTTTAGTGTTCTTTTTAAATTGGACCCAGGAGTTTGGTAAACTTTTGACAGTCTTATTCTTTCAGGAAGTTTCAAGGAAAGTCGATCTTATCCATATGAGGTCTCCACATATTCTTTTGTATAACAATAAGATTGATGCCTTTCTTAGATCTTTGCAGAACTGGAGTCTATTCACATAGTTAACTTTACCCAAGGAGTCTGAAATTTTCAGGTAGAAGCTAGCAAAGAAGGCTATGGGGGAGGATGTGACATGAACAGAAGGAGAGGGTAATGAGTTCAGCTGTAGCATTTTGGACAGACTGGAATAATAAATGTTGACAGGAAGAGACTATTTCTTTCAGATCTGAAGTACGATTTCAAATTAAATCAAAGATAATCCTTGCTCATCATAAAACTGCCCCACACATACGCCACTTGACATTCCATGAGTGAGCCAAGTATGCCCCAAGGTATTAGAGCAATTCCTTTTTAGAATCAGAAATAAAAGAGGAAACTGAGGGATGCGTCTCAGTCTGTCCCAAGTGAATGATGAATACTTCTGGTTCCTTACCCAGACAGACCTCATTTGCCATCATGATTTTACATACTCATTGCAGGATAAGATATTTGGTGTACCTTCAGCCGTTGGATTAAGGGATGGGGCCCTTCCTGTTAATCTGGATCTTTTGGATCCTGTGAGGAATAATTGCACTCAATTGGTTTTATTTACAGTGATGTCAGGAGAGCCAGACAGGCTGTATGGTGTAAATGAACAGGACTGGAGCTACTTCTTGACACACCTAGCCCAGTTGTTTTTCTGCTGTTAGTAGTAGATCATAGATTCCTAGGTCTGTTGATTTTAATCCTTAAAATAATTTATCTAGGAAACAAGATTATCATGGCAGAGAATTTATTACTGCTGAAAACTTGACATATAGGTGACGATCTAAACTCATAATATGGTTTATACTGCAGATGGTTAAGAAGCTTTCTGTCACTCTTAAGGTTTTAGAGGTGTAGTGCAAGAAGGTTTGGAATACATAGTGCATTTATTCTTTATAGGGAGTCTTTGATGTGTGTGACACAGCAACTGTCTGGTGCCTTTGCAGTTATTAGGAGATACTTTTGGCTAAATAATTCTAATCTCACTCTTGAAGTTCAACACAAAGTATACCATTTGAAGGACTAAAGTTCTATTCCATGCCATGACATTAGACCTCTTGACTAAACAAAAGTGGATTAGATCCATGACTATATCTCTTGGCTTGGTCTTCATATAAGAAGTAACAGATAGTCAAATGTACTTAAACTGCAGCAACTGCTTTTTCACTCTTGTCGGACTCACAGTTTAAGATATTCCAGTGGTGTGCCACCAGCTCACTTAATGTATCCTCTGAAACAGCAACTTTGTGTCTATTTTCAACTTTTTTGTTACAGCTTCCTTGAATCAAATTGGCAAAACTTTCCTGTGCTTAAAAGAGAGTTAGGGCTTGTCTACATCACAAAGTTGCAGCGCTGGTGAGGGGGTTATAGCGCTGCAACTTAGGAGGTGTACACATCTGCAGGGCATCACCAGCGCTGCAACTCCCTGTTTGCAGCGCTGGCCGTACTCCCGTTTTGTCTCGGGTGTAGAGGATCCAGCGCTGGTGATCCAGCGCTGGTAATCAAGTGTAGACACTTACCAGCGCTTTTCTTGACCTCCGTGGAATAAGCAGATATCCCAGCATACCTGAGGAAGCCTCTGGTAATCAAGCAGGTCTCCTTCCCCGGTTTGCTCTCGCGTTCCCCGAACCCCGAGCAAGCAGGTCTCCTTCCCTGCGGTTTGCAGGGTGGTTCGGGGAACGCGAGAGCAAACCGCGGCGAAGCTGGTCTCCTTCCCCGGTTTGCTCTCGCGTTCCCCGAACAAGCAGGTCTCCTTCCCTGCGGTTTGCAGGGTGGTTCGGGGAACGCGAGAGCAAACCGCGGCGAAGCTGGTCTCCTTCCCCGGTTTGCTCTCGCGTTCCCCGAACAAGCAGGTCTCCTTCCCTGCGGTTTGCAGGGTGGTTCGGGGAACGCGAGAGCAAACCGCGGCGAAGCTGGTCTCCTTCCCCGGTTTGCTCTCGCGTTCCCCGAACCCCTGTGCAAGCAGGTCTCCTTCCCTGCGGTTTGCAGGGTGGTTCGGGGAACGCGAGAGCAAACCGCGGCAAAGCTGGTCTCCTTCCCCGGTTTGCTCTCGCGTTCCCCGAACCTCCGTGCAAGCAGGTCTCCTTCCCTGCGGTTTGCAGGAGGGTTCGGGGAATGTGAGAGCAAACCGCGGCGAAGCTGGTCTCCTTCCCCGGTTTGCTCTCGCGTTCCCCGAACCCCCCTTGAAGCCGCCCAACAGCGCTGTAGTATGGCCACATCTAACACCACTTGCAGCGCTGGTTGCTGTAAGTGTGGCCACTCTGCAGCGCTGGCCCTATACAGCTGTACTAATACAGCTGTAACAACCAGCGCTGCAAAATTTTAGATGTAGACATACCCTTAGACTCATTGCATGCCCTCTTCTTCCATATCCCAGCACAGAAGTTAATGTGGAAATAAAAACATTACCTTACTTCCGTGCCGCTGTGTCCTTACCAGCAGATTCTGCATCTGTGGTGTTCTGATCTCCGGTAAGAATTTCACAAGAAGATATTTTTGAAAGCTTAATACAACCATAGGAATTCCCCTACCCCCGGTGCAAGTATTGGGCCATTTCATACATAGATCAGAATGAACTGTTGAGGGGTTGTCAGCAATGCACTGAAAAGAGAGCCCTGCTAATGCCTCTAGCTGGTTTCATGGATAATATTGTGAATAGCCCAGTGTCTTGCTTTCATTAGCGCTGTCAGTGGGAGTGCATTCCTTTCCCCATTATAAAATTATAACCTTAGAAACACTAGAATTAAAGCTCTGCTAAGTGAGGCAGGATTCTATGAACTGGACTTTTAATTCTTAGTGATATAAATAATATTTTTATTTTTGCTCTTTAATATTTGAAAATCAGTAGTTTCTGATTTTAAAAAAAACCCTTATGTTTAGTGATAGAATCAGGGGTTAATTAAAGGTGTTTCTTCAGTTTTTCCTTTTACTGCTGTAGGGAAATTCCATTTTTTGCCTTTAAGTCAAAGACTTGCTTGAAAAGACATCTCTTGTAAAAACAATGTGCCTTCAGCCATACTGACTTGGACATTTTATCTCATCAGATCTAAACTAAGCGGTGTTGGGCATGGTCTGTGCTGGGATGGGAGAGTCAAAGAAAAACACGAATGGTACATAAAGTGATATTAGTGATTCAGTAGGTGGTTCTGTTTGCTCTAGTACTGAGCCAGTGACCCATCATTGTGTTGTGGAGCACCATCAGCGTATTTCCACTGACACTTAAAATATAGAGCATCATCCACTGTAGTCAGTAAAAATTCTATGGCTTGTTTTAAAAGAGTCAAGTTTGCATGGATAAATTTCACTTCAGATAATTATGTTCTGTCTATGTAAAAATGCAGGATGAATTTAAATGGTGAAGATATTTTTGTTTTTAGGGTTTATGTGATGTTGCTGTTGCATGTTTGAAGTCTGTAGCTCTCCCTTGGCTTTTGCATTTCTTTGAGAGAGAGAGAGAGGTGTGTGTGTGTGTGTGTGTGTGTGTGTAAATAATGATCATTTGACGTGTTTTTAAAGTTTGTCAAATACTTTATCATATTTTCATGAAACAACTATGATTAAGGTTACATAACCGTTTCTATTCTAATCCCACTGCAGACTTGTTCTCTGCCAAAAACTGAATCTTTCTGGAAAGTTTTGGTGGAAAACTGTTACACCATTTCTCAGTCAAAGCAGAGAGTTCCATAAAGGAGCAGTGACTGTTGAGAGTATTGGTACAGATAAGTTAGCAGGACAGCTGAGGGATAGCCACACCCCATTTAATACTCAGAGAAATTGACAGAAGAGGAGGAATGTGAAGTGTTTTACAAACGGGAGGTAAGTGGTGTTATCGGGAGAATGAGGCATAGAGTGGTTAATTAGCCCAGGATGACACGTCAAATCAGTGGCATGGATAGGACTGTAACCAATGGCTGTAGACTTTCAGCTCATTGTCCACGGGACCACAGTGAAGAATGATGAGCTGTGATTTTGTTTCTCTTTGCTTTTGTGGAGTTATATTAAACTTGTTACCTAGTACACACTTTTTTTTCCACATAGGAAGAGAAAATGTGTTCATCCATCCATCTATCAGTAGTATATGTATATCAGTTGTGTGCAACCTGCAGCCTGTGGTCCGCATGTGGCCCATCAGGGTAATCATATTGCGGGCTGCAAGACATTTTGCTGATGTTGACCGTCCGCAAGCAAGGCCCCCCCGCAGCTCCTAAAGGCCATGGTTCCCTGTTCCAGGCCAATGGGAGCTGCAGGAAGTGGTGACCAGCATGTCCCTCCAGTCCTCTGCCTCCCGCAGCTCCCATTAGCCGAGAATGGTGAACCGTGGCCACTGGGAGCCGCGGGAGCCATGTCTGCAGACAGTGAACATCAGCAAAATGTCTCATGGCCCGCAGTCACATTACCCTGATGGGCTATGTGCGGTTGCCCACCACTAATGTATATACTACATAATATACATTAAATGTACCAATTTTAAACATATTATATTCTTTCAACTGTGACCCACTATTTTCAGTTATACAGCTTCTGAATTTTATTTTCCACTGTCTTGAGTTCAAAGTTTAGGCTAATAGCAATCATCTTGTGCTCTAGTTAACAACTGCATAGTTCATTGGGTACATTCCTTATTCTTTATTCCTACATCTGAAGGTAATACTTATGTAAATATTTGATCTGGATGGCCTTCTAAGCTGCATCATCCTTTATATAGGTATTTTTAGGTTATTTGGCAATTCCATTGCTTAAATTGGTACTTAGCATTTTTGTACACCATTCTGTTAAAGGAAGCCTTCTGATATGAGACTGCTGTATTGTCTCCCCAATAAAATATGAATGTCTAATTCCACTTTAACCATTTTAAGTTACTCCTGTACATACTTTTTCTCTCCAAAAAGAGTGATAAGGAAGAAAAAAAAATCATTTATTTGTTGTTATTTTCCAGTAGTTAACTTTTTAGCATGGAGATAAGATAATTTGTGTTGCAGGTCAAAGTAAGCAAGAAAATATTAAAGTGTGGTCATTAATTAAGATTTTTTTGTAGAATGTAAATTGAACAGTTTAAACTGAGCATATTAAGTATTCCTTATGCCACTAAAGAGTGCTAATTCTAGTGCAATTGAATTTTCTACCCTTCTGTATTCTCAGACCTACAAAACCACCTTCAGCCAAGTATCAAATAATAGCAAATTTATACAAATGTAAATGAGCACTTCTGAAGATTTCCGGAGATCATGCCTTTCCTTCTCCTCCACCTCAGTAATACATATCTTAATCTGGAACCCAGGAAATCTGACACACTTTAAGTGGAAAAAAAAAATCTAATCAGAATTTCCAATAAAGTACACTGCTACTTATAGAAAGTAAGTCTCTAAAAATAACAATGGCGCTTCTCATTTTTATGTTACAGTTTCATATTCAACCAGGCGTCTTGGTGACATTCATTACCATCTAATGACTGTTCAGTTACTTACCTGAAATGAGCTCTCTGAGGGCTTGCCTACATGAGAAAATTGCACCAGTTTAATGAAGGTGTAATTTTTAACTGATTTAATTAAACCATTGTAAAAAGTTATGTGGACACTCTTATTCCAGTTTAAACAAGACTTATTTCTATTTAGCTTTAGTCAATTAAGAATTGTAATAAACTAAGCAAAAAAAAAAAGATCCAAACTTTTATTTGCACCACTCTGAATCAGTTTAATATTGCAACTTCAGTTAAACCAGCACCACTTTCTGATGCAGACAAGCCTCTTGTCAAGTTGCCAGTGGACAGGTGTTCACATCATTAAAACTATCATCACAGTTTGCATCCGGGCTGGCCCCAAACATATGATGATTTACCACAAATCCATGCTTCCAGGCTACAAGGCTCCCCACTCTGTCTGCTTTTAGCAAACCATATGTCTGTTGCTGAGCTCACTGATGGATCCTCTAACCAGAGTTTATGCTTTTGCAGAGTGGGAAGCATAACGAGACCCGAGTGTTGGATCTCTCAGCCCTCATTCTCTTCTAATGACCATGACAAGAGATAGGGCAGGGTTTCTCAAATGGGGGTCTCTGCTTGTGTAGGGAAAGCCCCTGGTGGGCTGGATCAGTTTGTTTACCTGCCCTGTCTGCGGGTCTGGCCAGTGGGAGCCACGGCCCAGCCCGCCAGGGGCTTTCCCTACACAAGCGGCGACCCCTCTTTGAGAAACCCTGAGATAGGGAGAGAAGAACCCCTGTGACTTTCCAGTGTAATCCCATCTTCCAGCTGCTTTTAACCTTCTGAAATGGTCCTTTGACTGAAGCCAAGCCTGTAAAATGTCATCCCCAGAGTTTGAATTTAGAACAAATGGAGTTCAGCTGTTTCTCAGTTCCATGTGTTTTGTAGGGGGTGGTGGTGATCAAACCAAACCAAACACCACTCTTCCCAATATATTGTACTCAGACATCTTATGCATTTTTTTCTGTAGGTTTAGAAAGTCTGTGCTTGCATAACTGCGATATTTGATTTCATTTAAAATATGACTAGTTTTATATGTCTCAGAGAGATCTAAGGAATAAGCTAAACTCAAAATCAGTTTGGGCTAAAACTCCAAACTGGATTTGCATGGGCACATCCCGTCATTGGGGCTCTGCACAGGTGTATGAATCCACCAATTTGAATCCTGTTGTGGGATCAGAATCTTAATTAATTATAAGTTTATTAATATTTAAATCCCCAACTGATGAAGATGGCTAAACTATTTTTGCTATGAATCAGTTTAAAAAACAAATGAAGAAAGTTGCAGCTTGCTAAATGTAAATGTTCATAACTCAGTTACCTTACCAGTTTTGAAGACTCTGTATGGTAGATTAACTTTAATTTCCAGTTTATATTAGTAAGATATGGATGATTTGACAAATTTGATACAAGGAGACTATATTTTAAGGCATAAAGACAAAAGGAGTGCAGTTAAGGTAGAATGTTCAACCTTAATATTAAATTTCATGACTTGGATATTTGATTACTCACTCTTAATATTGCATATGAAATGATGCTGTTGGGTTGTAGGCATATTTGAAATCGATAGAGTTGTAAAACATTTCTTATGGTTCAGATATCTACACAGTTATAAAAATGCCTAATTGTCTTTGGCTTATTGTTAAGAAAGAAAAAGTTGCCAATTATGCAGTCCTGGGGCGTGGTGGGAAGAAGACAAGAATTTGGGTGGATCCAAGTACTTTTTGAATGAATAGTTGGTCTGTTGAGTGACTCTGAATTCTTTTAGGTTCTTGCCTTGAGAGACTTGATGGTGAGTAAAGGTGTGAATGGTGCTTAGATAACACCACTGTCATAGACTTGGATTTTGGTTTCCATATCAATACATGATGCTTTTCACAAGCTCTGAATTCACTGCAAGTATTGTTTATTCAGGAGTTGGTTAATCTTATATATTAAAGTACAGAAAATTATGCAATACCGTGCGGTATTTGGTGCAGTATATTTCTTATGTCCTGCAGCTTTCTTCATATCCTCCTGTCCCCATCCCTTTATGTACAGTCCACAATAATCCCATTAAAGCTGCTCAAGTTCTATTTGGAATGGAAACAAAATGTGACCTCACACTTATTCCTCCAACAGACAATTTTTTTAGTGTAGATTGCAGCTGTGATATAAGCCGTTACCTTTCTGTGTCTTTCTAGGACAGTCAACCTCCTGTAACACAATGAAATTAATCATAAAACATGTCCTGTGTGCCCAGCTATGCAGTATCTTTTATTTACTGTCATAGGGCTCAATCCTGCAAGGTGCTTGAGCACTCTGGCCCATCTGATCCGGTAAAGTACTTCTGCAAGTGCTTAACTCTTAAGTATATGTGTACTCCCACTGACATTTTTACTGGATGTGTATGAAAGTGCTCAGCACTTTGATAGATTGAGACCATAGTGAGGAAAAGTATGGCTCAAGGATAAGCTAGTTTACAATAAGAATGTGGTATGCATGCCATTTTAATCTGTTCTTGAATACTGGTTCAGATAATATTTTCTGTAAATTAAGGCTTATGTTTTATTTAAAATTGGTTATATGGTTCTGTTCAGTGTTGATGTGTTTAACATAGAACACTGTTTCTTGTTTTAGGACCCTGTCATCTAAGGATTAGGGGTAGTATTTGTTTTTCTGCTGAGAATGACTGTGATGTTTGGTGTTCTGTTAGAGTAGGTGACAGAATGATAGTGAATGCATGTAATTTCATATGTTATAAATAGGGGTAGTATGTTAGGGTTCCGTCTAAAAGAATTCCATTACATTCTCCTGAATGTGAATTCCTGTATTTTGTGTTAAACATTCTTCTTGCTCACAGTAAAAAACTAACCCCCCATCCCCAGAAACAAACAAACAAAAAAAACCCCAAAACCACCACAACTCACCAAGGAATTAGATATCGGATAGAAGAGATGCCTGGAAGAGATGACCAAACAACGTTTCAACAGGTTTCCCCTACTAGTTCCAATGATTTCTGCTGCTGCTGAGATGCCTAGCAAGCATTAGATATGTGGAGTGTTCATTCTGTATGTGTCGTTCCAAAAACCCTAACTGGAACAACACAATAATGCATAAATTAGAGATATAACTACTGGTGTGCATCAGCATGTTTCATTCATTAATTTAATTAATTTAAACTTTGACAGAACAAACCAAAACACATTGATTCTAAAAATCCAAATTTCACCGGAAATATGAAAATAAGATTGACTTTCACCCAACAGTTAACTTGATTTCTGAAAACAAAAACCTCGTGTGCAACCTTAAATGAAAGTTCCCAATCAATGTGCATTGCAGTTGATTAAAAAATAAACCAAATTTAAAGTATATATGTCTGTCAGAATATAGAAATTCTGTTTTCTAAATCCTTTTATTTTAGAGACTCAAAACAGAAAGCAGTACAGTTCAGCAATATGTATATGATGGATGGAAAAGTAGACTTGTTACATAGGAGAAGAAAGTAATTTAAAAAAAAACATAGTTACAAATATGAAGTAACGGATAAGCTAAAAAACAAAAGATGCTTCAGTTTGGGTATCAGCTAGAAAAGGAACTTGCATATTGAATATCTTCTGCCAAACCATTCTCATTTGCTCTACTACCCCATGAAAGTCTTGATTCTATTTGATTCATTCAAAGAATTATTAAATGATTTCTTGATTCAGTGAAGAAAAATGGAGCCTGAATGGAGTGTTCTGGTGAGAGCAAGGTGTCCAAAAGTCCCAAAGCTAAGGATGTAGGCCATGGACATCTTTCAATGTAAGTGAAGTCATAGAATCAGTACAAAACATATGGATGACTGATCTTCGCAAGAGTGTGGTAAGAGATGATTAAAACAAATACTAAGGAAGAGACAGGAGACTCAGGCCATGTCTGCACTACAAAGTTAAGTCGACTTTATGTAAGTCAACATCAAGCCTCCAATTTAAGCATGTTGATCTTGTGTGTCCACACCACACTCATTGTGTCGGTGGAGTGTGTCTTCCCTAGCAGAGCTTGCATTGCAACATGGAGCGCTGCACTGTGGGTAGCTATCCCACAGTGCATGTAGCTGAATAGAATTTGGGTAGGGTTTGCACTGCCTCATGGGACCAAAACATTGTTGCAGGTGGTTATCAGAACATGGCATTGGCCTCCCATGGTGCACATACCTCCCTTCCTCTCTCTCTCCCTCGCTAATATCAAACAAACCAAGGCTTTTTCACACCTTTTTTGAAAGCCTAGGTTAGTCGTGCGGATTCCATAGCACGATAAGCATGGACCCTACTCAGCTGTACACTCTTGTTGTGAACATTACAAACACGTCGCACCCTATCCTGCTGTATTTCCACAGCTGAGACAGGAGCTGCTGCGTGGAACAATGCGATGTCACTCAAGCAGCCCCTCCTGCAAGCTATAAAGCAAAACAGTTTGCAGTTGCTGGTGACAGTCACACATCATCTGAATACAGTTGAGTGCTGTTTCTGGTCCTGGGAAACAAGCACTGACTGGTGAGACTGGATTGTTGTGCAGCTATGGGATGACGAGCAGTGGCTGCAGAACTTTCAGATGCATAAGGCCACTTTCCAGAAACTCTATGCAGAGCTTTTCCCAGCCCTGAAGTGCAGCAATACTAAAATGAGAGCTGTTCTGACAATGGAGAAGTGAGTGGCGATTGCTCTGTGGAAGCTTTCAGTGACAGACTGTTACTGATCAGTGGGGCATCAATTTGGAGTGGGTAAATGAACCATGGGATCTGTTGTGATCCAAGTTTGCAGGGCCATTAATCGACTTCTACTAAGAAGGGTAGTGACTTTCGGCAATGTGCAGGACATAGTGGATGGTTTTGCCACAATAGGGTTCCCTAATTGCGGTGGGGCGACAGATGGAACACACATCCCTATCTTGGCACCAGACCATCTTGCCAAAGAGTACATAAATCGAAAAGGATACTTCTCAATGGTGTTGCAAATGCTGGTGGATCACAGGGGCTGTTTACTGACATCAACGTTGGATGGTCGGAAAAGGTGCATGACATGCGTATCTTTAGGAATACAGGTCTGTTCAGAAAGCTGCAAGCAGGGACTTTCTTTCCAGACCTTAGAATAACCATTGATGATATTGACATGCCAATCATGATCCTGGGAAACCCAGCCTACCCCTTGCTCATGAAGCCATACACTGTCCACCAGGACAACAATAAGGACTGGTTCAACCATAGGCTGAGTAAGTGTAGAATAGTGGTGGAATGTGCCTTTGGACATTTAAAAGGTCGCTGGCGCTGTTTGCTTACTAGGTTAGACCTCAGTGAAAGCAATATCCCCATTGTTAGTGCTGCCTGCTGTGTGCTCCATAATATCTGTGAAACAAAGAGAGAAAAGTTTCCATCGGGATGCGGGGGGGGTTTGAGGCTGATCGCTTGGCAGCTAATTTTGAGCAGCCAGATACCAGAGCACTAAGACTAGCCCATAGATGGACTCTGCATCTCTGTGAGGCTTTGAAAACCAGTTTCAGCAGTAAGCCAGAGTAATGTGACACTTATCTGTGTTGTTCCTTGCCAAACTATCCCCTCTATTGCATTTTTTCCCCTATAAACTTCACCCTCAGCAACCACCATGTGTGGAATGAATAAAGAGCTTTTATTCCCTCAGTCAGTTTTATTTTATTATGCACACAAATCCACAGACAGCCAAGAAAAATAAGATAACCTTGGGAAAAAGGATTGATAACATTGTGAGGGGAGAAACAAGGAAAGCTTGCTTGTAGATGCACTGCAATAACCATCACAAAGGTCTGGGAATGGGCACCTTCAGTTCCTTCTACCTTCCCCTGGTGTTGAGTGCAAGGGATACTGAACCACCACTCCCAGGCACATAGGAGAATTGTGGGAGGAGGATTGAGAACTGGGTGATGATGGCAGGCAGTTCCGCATAGGCTGCAGAGGGAGTCGAGCATCCAGCTGCTTTTTTTGAAGCTCAGCCAGATGCCTCAACATGTCTGATTGCTCCTTCATAATCTGCAGCATCTCATCCTGTGTGGCATGCTGCTGTTGCTTGCATGCTTTCCTGTCCTCCCTGTCCATGGTCAGGTTCTCAAACAATGAAATCCTTCATGCTCTGAGCTCCGTCCCAGCTGTCTTGGAGGTGTGCATTAACTCATTGAACATGTCCTCCCAAGTCTTCTTTTTCCGACGTCTTATCTGGGAAAGGCTCTGTCCCGCTGTGGAGGATGCGCTGACGGACAGAGTTTCAACTGCAAAGAATGCAAACCACAAGGGAACCATTCACAGTGCATGCATTGTTTCTGGTGCAAGGTTGATTATTTTTATTTAAAAAAAACAACAACACCCCTTAATGCACTTCGCTGCAAACCACAACGTAATCAGAATCGTTAGCTATTGCAAGTGACTGCTGCTCCAGCTGTAGTAAATATGGCCATGAGGCACAGGCAACAGGTCTTGTGTTGCTACTTTTGTAATTACATCATTGGGAGCACAGCTGGCACTGGAGAAATGCCCTCTTCTCCCTAGCAACCTGGATGGTGCTTGAGGACATGCACCAGTGTAAAGCTCCCCAAATAGTTTGTTTTTTCACAAAGGCAGCACTGGGTTGTGGGGGAGGGAAACTCACAGGGAGCCATCACCCCTTGTTTTCAATGCTGCTTGCAATACATGGTGATCCTTTCCAACCACAGCCAAGGTACGTTAGGGGAAGTGTGGTTGTCTGACTCAGATTTCACCAAAGGTGGGTGGATTACTTGTATTGTTTGTGGTTCAAGGGCTTGCATTGAAAACTTTCCCCATTTCCCCTAGATAACCCTATGCAATATCAGTCTTTTAAGGGTAACAGAGGTGGCAAAGGAGAAGATGCTGCAAGCTTCTGAGTACCGACCTGGTCCTAGTGCTGTGTGCTGCAATGATGCCAGCAGACTTAATACTGGAGTGACGTGGCAAAGTGTTCTACCATGGTGGAAGAAATAAGGCAGCCCTTCCCAGAAACATTGTGCAAAGGATTGCAGAGTACCTCAAGGAAAGCTTGCTAGAGATCTCTATCGAGGATTCCCAGGCCATCCCTGTACACATAAACACAGCACACGGGAAGCACCCTCTGTGTAGCTGGAGTGGCCACCGGGAAGCAGATACTCACTACACCTTCTTTTTTGTTCTGATTAAACATAAACAATAATAGCATGTAACCCCAATCACTTGCCTGCCTCCATTCTCCTCCTCCTCCTCCTCGTCAACAATGTCCTCGTTGTTGCCCAAGGTGGCCTGGGACTCCTGGGAGGTATTCACGCTATCTTTTTTGGGACAGTGATGGGGTCGCCGCTGAGAATTGCATGCAGCTCCTCGTAAAAGTAGCATGTGTGGGGGGCAGAACCAGAATGACTGTTCACCTCCTTTGTCTTCTGGTACACTTGCCGAAGCTCCTTTACTTTCAGGCGGCATTGTTGCATGTCCCTGGTGTAGCCCTTCTCCCCCATGCCCCGTGCGATCTTGGCATAAATGTCAGCATTTCTTCTGCTGGATCGGAGCTGTGCCTGCACAGACTCTTCTCCCCACACAGCAGTAACATCCACTGCCTCCTGTGTACTCCCATGCTGGAGCTCATTTGCAGCATAGAGTTTCCATGATCAGCTATGCTGACAAGCTCTCTGTGCTGATCAAACAGGAAATAAAAATTCAAAAGTTCTGGGTGGTTAACAGAGGAGGAGCTGTTTCCTGTGTACGTGGCTGCCATGCAGTGGAGTTGAAAGTGTTCTTCAGAGCAGTCGCAGCAAAGCACTGTGTGACACCTCCTGGAGGCCAATTCATTTGAATTACATAACGCAGTATCTGCGCTATCCCCCTGTCAACTCATGGATGTCAAATCAAGCACTATGCCGCTCGTGGATGTGGAGTAAAGAAGTTGACTTTATAAGTGACTTAGGTCAGCAGAAGGGACTTGGTAGTGTAGATACACACATAATTAGATCGACTTAATGCGCCTTCTGTTGACCTAAGTTTTTAGCATAGACCAGGTGTCAGTTGTGATTCTTCCAATAGAAGATCTGAATGCATCTATTGCTACTGTTTCTCCCAACAACACCCCCTTTGTGTGGATCTTGTTGTTTCTGCTGCAGAATATGCAAAGTACACAGGCTGTTAAAATATATGCAATAAGTATTCTTTTCTCCCTAAGCACAGCTATTTAAAAAAGAGTTTATACGAGAGAAGAGGACTCAGGAAAGAGTTCAATCTTCTTTCTTTTTCAGCTTGGAAAAGAGACGATGTGGGGGATATGATAGAGGTCTATAAAATCATGACTGGTGTGGAGAAAGTAAATAGGAAGTGTTGTTTTCTACTTCTGATAACACAGGAACTAAGGGTCACCAAATGAAAATAATAAGCAGCAGGTTTAAAACAAACTAAAGGAAGTACTTCTTCACACAATGCACAGTCAACCTGTGGAACTCTGTGCCAGAGGATGTTGTGAAGGCCAAGATTATAACAGAGTTGAAAAAAGAACTAGATAAATTCATGGAGGATAGGCTCCAGACTATTAACCAGTATGAGCAGAGATGGTATCCTTAGCCTCTGTTTGCCAGAAGCTGGGGATGAGCAACAGGGAATGGATCACTTGGTGATTATCTATTCTGTTCATTCCATCCGAAGCACCTGGCATTGGCCACTGTCAGAAGACAGGATACTGGGCTTAGATGGACCATTGGTCTGACCCAGTATGGCCGTTCTTATGTTCTTTATTGTCTGCAGCTTCGATGGAAAATTACAGTTGCGCAGATTGATATATGAGTTTACTGGTTCTTCTAAAAAGCTTCTGAGTATACAGCCACTGTGTAACTGAAAGATTATTTAGGAGCTATTTTTCACACTGGGGATATAGCAGGCCAGAAGATCTAAATGTTTACTCAAGATCTAGACATGGTGATCTGTACTCTTTTCATACTACTGTAACACTCTTCTGTTGAATTTTTCACCTGGGAAAATTCAGTTCCTTCTGGTGGTGAAAAAATCTGCATCTTTCTACCTCAAATCAAATCTAATGGGGTGGCTGTTACTTTAGTATCTGATTCAAACAAATGCGAGGATCCCTCTTGTACCTATGTCAAGAGCCTGAAAGTGGTTGCTTCCTCTGTCTGTGTTGGGAGTGTTCTGGTTCTCTTCCTCCTGGAGGTCACACACTGCCATTTTTCTTCCCTGTTCTACAGCCCTCACTGCACTGCTCTCTCCGATTCTTTGGCATGCTGTGCCCTCAGTACCAAATCCGGACTACTGTCCCAGAAGTTCTCATTTTCTGATGCAACACAGGCTCAATACTTGGGCCTCCAGTCATTTAAACTTTTCTTCCAGTATGGAAACTAGCTTGCACTTGGTACAGACAAAGTTGCTTCTGTCCTCTGGGACAAAGACAAAGGTAGCACATCCTGTGCAGGTCATAACAACTGATCTTTCGCTATCTATATTTTCTTCCTTGTAATGTATCAAGAGCCTTTTCACAGGATGTATTGTTGTCATAACATTTTTTCCCAGATCTGGACCTTAGCGTCCAAAATATGGGTGTTAGCATGAAAACCTCCAAGCTTAGTTACCAGCTTGGACCTGGTAATGCTGTCACCAGCCAGGGATTTATACAGTGCCTAGCTCACTGTGGTCTCCCCAAAACCTTCCCTGGGGGACCCCAAGACTCAGATTCCTTGAGTCTCACAACAAAGGGGAATAAACTATTTCCCTTTCCCCTCCTCCCCTCCAGGTGTTCCCTGGAGAGATATATAGAAGCAAGCTCCGTGAATCTAAACAGAGGGATTTTCCCCTCCCTGTTTCCAGTTCTGGAGACACAAGTACCGAGAGAGATCTAATCTCTCTCCCTCTCACCCAGAGGGGATGCAAAGTCAGGCTTAGTAAATCTAACACAAAGAGATTTTCCCCCTGACTTCTTCCTCCCACCAATTCCCTGGTGAGCTGCAGACTCAATTCCCTGGAGTCCCCACTAAAGAAAAACTCCAACAGGTCTTAAAAAGAAAGCTTTATATAAAAAGAAAGAAAAATACATTAAAAATAGTCTCTGTATAAGGTGAAAATATATAAGGTCAATTGCTTAAGAAAAAAAGTGAATAAACAGCCTTATCCAAAAAGAATACAATTCAAAGAAAACACTCCAGCAACTACACACATGTAAATTCAAAAAAACAATACAAACCTATTGTCTTACTATCTTTGTACTTACAACTTGGAAACAGAAGATTAGAAAGCCTGGAGGTAGGAAAATCACTCTCAGAGCCGAGAGGGTCAGACACAAGACAAAGAACTCACGCCCAAAACTTCCCTCCACCCAGATTTGAAAAAGTCTTGTTTCCTGATTGGTCCTCTGGTCAGGTGTTTCAGGTTACTCCTTTCCAGGTGAAAGAGACATTAACCCGTAGCTATCTGTTTATGACAATTGTATCGTATATTTTGTAGTAATATAGTTGCACTGAGTTAAATTCTTTTGTGTAGTGTGCTGCAGTCCACCCCAATGCATCCTTCTTTCCCCCAGTATACACCTGTGCTAGGGACTTCCAGGAGGTCTGTGATATTGGCAAACCAGGTGCCAGCTCTTGTCGAGGTTTAGGCCTTGGCTGAGCACTGACAGTTTCATTGGTGGAAACCCGTCCAACTCACCTGTTATAATATCTTTATCAAATGCTATAAGATAATATTTTAAGTTTTTGCTCTGTAACAGTAAGAAGTATTTGCCCCTGAAACTGTCAGTCTGTCAGAAGGGATTGTCTCCTGCTCATTAAGAAGCCTATCAAAACTAAATGGGCCATTATGGGATGTCACAATACAAAGACTTTAATTGCCCCTTCGCACCCATGAAGAGGCTAGGTGGCAAAGGGCTTATCCCATCCACTGGAATTCTGAAATAAAGAAATAAAGGTAGTGAACTAGAAAATCTTTAATCTCTTCGGCTGTTTGGACTCTCACAGGGCCAGAGCTGCAAAACAGAAGCAAAGATCCTCATGGTCAACCTAGGTGAGCCCTAAAAGACATTTGGTGCTGACAACTCTATCACCTTTTCGAACCATAGATCGTAAATCATTTGTTTATATAGGTTTGCCTTCTTTAACCTGGAAATAACTCTCATTTATTTTCTTAGTTATTGAATCCTTTGTTAGTTTAGTATAGGATTGCCTACAAGTGTTCTCTTAGATGTGAGATCTGAGGTACTAATTGATGCTGGGGTAAGTGACTGGTCTCTTGGGACTGGAAGTAACCTGAATCTTTTGTGATCTTTGGTGTAGCACCCAACTATCACTAAGGCCAGGTCTGTATCGGTATAACTACGTCACCCAGGGGTGTGAAAAATCCACACCCCGAGTGACATCGTTATACTGACCTAACCCCTCATGTAGACAGCAGTATGTTGATGACCTTCTCCTGTCGACAAAGCTATCACCGGTGGAGAGGTGGATTAACTACACCGATGGGAGAAGTTCTCCTTTTGGTGTAGAGCATCTTCACTTAAGCGCTACACCAGCACATTAATGCAGCTGTGCCGATGCAGCATTTTAATGTAGACTTCCTGACCAGCTTGCCTTGATGGCAAGATAGACTGGAGTGCCCAAGGAGACTGTTTGTGACTCCATGGTAAGACTGTTACAGTGCTGCTGGACTTCCCATTTGTTACTGGGTCGGTGAAATCTAATTATAGAACATAGCACCCCTTTGGGATCTCTGCCCTGCCTTTTTTGACAGTCTGCCTGGCTGTTGGCACTCATGATAGTGAACCATTCCAGAGAGAGTGACGAGGTCCTCTGAAGTAGCCTCATAGGTGTGTTCTCCAGTGTCTGCATTAAAGGAAATCTCATCCATCTGGGTCCAGTGCTTGTAGGGCCCATTATGCTTCTCTGTCCCTTTTTAGTTGGTGTAAAGAGGCCAAAGTGAAGAGTGAGCATCTCTCCTACCATGTTTAGCTGTTGGAACAGTGGTAGTGGAAATAGACTGGATTTCAATTAGATAAAGAGCCTCTTACCTTTGTGAATGCAGAGGAGTATAAATGGCATCTTCATATACCTGCAAGGACTGTGATGCCATAGTTGTGGAATCACACTCAGGGGAGGTCAAGCAGTGTTTCCACCAGAGGGCTGGAAGCAGGTTCTGAGCCTGCTAGTGAAGGCTTCAGCGGTTAATCCCAACTGTTTTAGTGCTGCCATCTGTGCGTCAGCACTGTCCTTTCTGTGGGCTGTTGGCTGGCTACATGCTCCCTGACAGAGGGGTGCTACAGGCATATTGCACTGTTGCAGCAGCATTCTAAGTGGACTTTCTGTTGCTAAAAGGCCATATTCAGTGGAAGCTAGCCCAGAGCCTGTAATGAATCTGGCCCACTAGCTTTTACTCAGATAATAGGTTGCATTAAACAGTTGTCAGGTTTCAGAGTAGCAGCCATGTTAGTCTGTATCTGCAAAAAGAACAGGAGTACTTGTGGCACCTTAGAGACTAACAAATTTATTTAAGCATAAGCTTTCATGTTGCATCCAAAGACGTGGGCTGTAGCTCACAAAAGCTTATGCTCAAATAAATTTATTAGTCTCTAAGGTGTCACAAGTACGCCTGTTCATTAAACAGTTGTGTAATTTTTGGGGGGAAAGACACCATACCAAACACCTTTTAGGTAAAATAAAATATCCAGCCTTTAGTGGGAACAGACTGAAACCAGGACTCCTGGGTTCTGGTCTCAGCTTAGCTGATAACCAATTTAATTCCAATTCACAGGTGTACAAAATCTCACTTGCATTGCTTGGATACTGCTGACAGACTATGATTTAGTTTTCGTTTTTTAATTTCATTTTGTCTAAAGGAAGGACATTAAATGTAAAAATAATATAACATAGTTGAAAACTTAAAGAGACACACTCAAGTTAAAATTGATATTGTAAACCAATTTCTTTGTTATCAATAATACTTTAGAGTATTAAAACTGAAAAAGTTGCAGTTAATTTTCATTATTTTTCCTTTTATCCCTTTCTCTTAGCTTGGGCACTGAAAACCACTTTTGTCAATTTTAGATTTTCAATGGTGCAATATTTGGGTTGCAAATTCTACATGAAATTTGTTATGTTAAATTAACTGTTTCCATGAGACTTGTAAAAAAACAAAAATCACAAACATTATTAGTCTTTTGGAAAGATTTCAAACTTTCAAGAGACAGTTAGACATCCAACTCATATTGAATGTCAATGGGAGGTGCATGCCCTTCGTTTCTTTGAAAAAAATCTCTCTCTCTCTAGTTTTGTATCAGTTCACCCTTTAGAAAATACAAATTTTGGGTCAAATTTAATTGTTCTGTTTTAATAATGCAAGTCTGAAAACAAGTTCAAACTATATTTAAGGCAAATATTTAACTGCATAAACTTAATTTAAAAAATTCTATATGTAGGCAGTGGGACATCAACTTCTTTGTATTTTGTCATGTTTCTTTAAATTCTCAACCTTGATGTTGTATTAATGTAGAAATTTGCATTTATATAGATTTTTGTTGATGCTTTCAATCAGTGGGGCTGTGTTTTCTAGCATCATTACTTAAGCCTCTCGAGTTGATAGTTGCAGGGAACGCTACCAAGTTAACTGTTCTTGCTTTGGATGCTGGGATTGGAATTTTTCAGGGCAGGACATTGGAACCTTTTTAGAATCTATTTCATTCCCTGAATCAAGACCCAATGCATTCTTATGTGCGAAGCCTAATAGTAATAATATATAGGAGTTTTCAAAGAAAAAATTGTTCAGTGTTTGCTTGAACCCTGTTTTCCATTCAGATATGCTGTCAACCATCTTGAAATTAGAGAATAGTAAAAGTATAAGGAAAAATGTCCTATTATTGAAAGTCACGTGCCCTGCTTTCAAGAGAGTAACTTTGCTTTGAAAAAAACCCCTAACTCTTTATAGAAATGTGAATGTTTTCCATTGCTCATTACAATAATGTTGTTGGGTAAATCTTGTACTTACAGGCATGTCAATGTAAGGTTATTATTTGTAAGAAACAGGAATGAATGACCTTAGGAAAAATCTGTGCCTTTCCAGTAAAAATACACTTTAAATGTGGGGTTTACTGTTTTCATGACCCAGTTGCCTTTTTGAACTCCATGTGCTGGTGGGGTGGATTGGGGAGTGCCATACCACCAGCATACAATCCGCCATTAGCAGCTACACACTGCTAGCTGGGGCGTCTCATAACTTTTGCTTGGGTTCATAGAGTGGAAATCCCCCCCATTACTAAATTAATAAACATTAAAATGGAGCCAGAGACTTACCAGGCTTAGGGGTGGCTTCTGTCTCATCTGTGTCTGCTGCAGGGTCCACAGCAGGCTGTTTGTCAAGGGTTGCATCAGCTACACTGAGCCCTGGTCTACACTACAAGTTTAGGTCAAATTTAGCAGCGTTAGATTGATTTAACCCTGCACCCGTCCACATGATGAAGCCATTTTTGTCGACTTAAAGGGCTCTTAAAATCGATTTCTGTACTCCTCCCCGACGAGGGGATTAGTGCTGAAATTGACCCTCCTGGGTTGAATTTGGGATGGTGTGGACACAATTTGACAGTATTGGCCTCCGGGAGCTATCCCAGAGTGCTCCATTGTGACTGCTCTGGACAACACTCTCAACTCAGATGCACTGGCAAGGTAGATAGAAGAAGCCTTGCAAAATTTGAATTTCATTTCCTGTTTGGCTAGCGTAGCGAGCTCATCAGCACAGGTGACCATGCAGAGCTCATCAGCACAGGTGACGGTGGAGTCCCAGAATCGCAAAAGAGCTCCAGCATGGACCGAACAGGAGGTACTGCGTCTGATCGCTGTATGGGGAGATGAATCTCTGCTATCTGAACTCTGTTCTAAAAGACGAAATGCCAGAATATTTGAAAAAAGCTCCAAGGGCATGAAGGACAGAGGTTATAACAGGGACCCGCAGCAGTGCCGCGTGAAGCCTACCAAAGAACCAGAGACATAAATGGCCGCTCCGGGTCAGAGCCCCAGACATGCCGCTTCTATGATGAGCTGCATGCCATTCTAGGGGGTGCCCCTACAACTGCCCCCACTCTAGTGTCCCATTTGGTGTGCCCCACTACCCCATTTGTGTGACAAATTAATAACGAATGCCTGAATTTGAAACAACAATGACTTTATTGTCTCTGCAAACGGAGATCAAAGGGGTAAGAGGAGGGTGGTTGGCTTACAGGGAAGTAAAGTGAACCAAGGAGGGCGGGTTTTCATCAAAGAGAAACAAAAAGAACTTTCACACTGTAGCCTGACCAGTCATGAAACTGGTTTTCAAAATTTCTCTAATGCACAACGCGCCCTGCTGTGCTCTTCTAACTGCCCTGGTGTCTGTCTGCACGTAATCAGCAGCCAGACGGTTTGCCTCAACCTCCCACCCCACCATAAATGTCTCCCCCTTACTCTCACAGATATTGTGGAGCACACAGCAAGCAGTAATAACGATGAGAATATTGGTTTTGCTGAGGTCTAACCAAGTCAGTAAACTGTGCCAGCGAGCTTTTAAATGTCCAAAGGCACATTCTACCATCATTCTGCACTTGCTCAGCCTATAGTTGAACTGCTCCTTACTACTGTCCAGGCTTCATGAGCCATGGGAGCAAGGGGTAGGCTGGGGTAGGTGTGACCACGTGGTGCTGCCGACTGGGAGAGCAGCCTGAGTGAGAAGTTTCCAGCTGGCATGATATTCCAGGCAGGACTGAATCTCCATTAGACGAAACTTAAAGAAGAGAATGACCTGGAGTCATTCCCAGTTTTGTCCAGGCGCACCCGACCAACCTAACTAAGGTCGGCCAGGAGCATCCATGGGATGATGACAGCTAGCAGTCATATTGTACTGTCTGCCGTCCGCAAGGCAAGGCAAGGGGATGCTGCTGTATAGCACTGCAGTACTGCGTCTGTCAGCAGCATCCGGGAGACATATGGTGACAGTGAACTGAGCGGGCTCCATGCTTGCCATGGTATGTCGTCTGCACGGGTAACCCAGGAAAAAAGGCGAGAAACAATTTTTTGCCGTTGCTTTCATGGAGGGAGGGAGGGGATCTGATAGCATGTACCCAGAACCACCCGCGACAATGTTTTTTGCCCCATCAGGCATTGGGAGCTCAACCCAGAATTCCAATGGGCGGCAGAGACTGTGGGAACTGTGGGTAGCTACCACAGTGCAACGTTCTGAAAGTGGATGCTAACCTCGGTACTGTGGTTGCACACCACCGACTTAATGCGCTTAGTGGGGACACACAATTGACCGTATCAAATCGATTTCTAAAAAAAGACTTATATTAAATCGACCTAATTTCGTAGTTTAGACATACCCTGAGTCTGGACCCAGGATGTGCTGCTGCTGCTCCTTTTACAGAGCCTGCTCTGGAACTAGTGTCAGCAACAGAATGACTTAATTGTCCCTTCTTGATGCCTGTTATTTGCTCCCGTCAATCCCCAGGCTGGACTCTGGGGCCAGCAGGGGACATCTCAGCTGACTAGATCATCGTGCCAATCACCCAGTCAAGCTCTCATAAAACGGGCATGATTGTGGCCAGTTGCCTGAGGTGCAATTCTTGTCCCTGGTTTTTTTTGCTGTTTGCTAGGATGCATGGTCATTCCTGGTACTCTTACTAAAGTCCACAGTTTTACTGGACTTGCACCCATGATTTACCAAAATCAGGGTGTGCTCTTGTGATCGTGAAACAGCATGCTTTGCAAAATGCTCATGCTGTTCAGTCTCCACTGCAAACATAGAAGGCTCTCTGGTGTGTTTGCAGATCAGTGGTAAGTAAAGTCTTTTCCAGCACAGATCATCCCAGGCAGTCACTGTCCTCTGCCTGGTCTGTGCCATGTCCTCATTGGCTAGTAGGAGAACCCAGGCCCATTCTCTACTCTGGGTTCCAGCTCAGGGGTCCTCTGGTCAGCAGCCAAGCCCTGCACTGTCCTACCTTGCTGCTTTCACCCTGTACCTTTTCCTACCTTCCTAGCTTCCCCCTCCTCTGGGTTTGCCAGCCTCCCAACTCCCTCCTCTCAGGGAGTAACTGTGGCCTATCCTCTAGCCCCTAACATGCCTCCTTTCTCTCAAGGAGTTATTCCATCCTACTTCCCTGCAGCCCCTTCTTTTGCCAGCTTTCTGGCTTATATAGGCTCCTCCAGCTGAGCCTGTTTCCAATCAATTCCTGCTCCCTGGCTCCTCCTCCAGGTGTTGCCTGTGGACTTAATTGGCCCACCTGGCCACCTTAATGTCTTCCAGTCCTGTGTGGACACCCCAGGGGGTTACAGATTGTTGTAATAAGCTGTAAATCCAGTATCTCTATTTAGTTCATGATTTTTAGTATTTAGCAAAGTTAAGAATTTAAGCTCCAAGACTCATCTTTTGATGGTGTTGTGCAGATTTCCTTTGAGGATGAGGACTGAGAGGTCAGTGATCGCTTTGTGAGAAATGTTCATCTACATGTGATATGGTGTTTTTTGTCTTCTATAATTTTTCTGTGTGAGTTCGAGAGTGGTGATTGTATGGTTTCATCCGCATTTAGTGCACTGGATGAGGTATACCACGTGTTGTGATAGGCACACGTATGACCTGCGGATCTTGAAAGGTGTGTTGTGGAGTGTGCTGATCATTGTAGCAGTTGGAAGTATGTCTAAAGATTTTACGTATATTGTTCTGGCAGTGTCAGGTGCTGCTTTGAGTTGGAGTGTGTGCAGCTTTCTTCTGGTGATGAGCTGGGAGAAGTTATCAGGTTGTTTGAAGGCCAGAAGAGAGGGTTCAAGAAAGATTTCTTTCAGGATGTGGTCCCCTAATTGTATACAGGATTGAAAGAAAGATTATGTAAGACTTGAGACAGGTCCAAGTTGTGAAGTAGAAATCTCTAAGAAATGTGGTTTGGTTTTGGAAGGAAGAAGCATAAGTGCTATGCTCCATCTCAGCAGTCTGTTCTACTCTTGAGCAGAGAAAATAGTCTCACAACCCATCATTAAAACTGGGTTCAGTAAATATTCAGCATATTAAGAAGAGGAATCCTCTATGTCCCTGTTCTCGTTAGCTGTATGATTTCTTCTAGCTAACAATAGATTAACATCTTTTAATAAGCACTAGTTTGAAGCTTACAATTCTTGTTGCTTACTAAAGTACATGTGTGTTTCGCTTTGATTATTGGGCTTTGTTGTAGCAGTCTCTGATATAAAGCTCCAAGGATTGTTTTAATTGGAAACGGGATTTTACATTTTAAAGGGCAAAAAAACAGAATGTTGTTTATTTCTGCACTTTCTAAAAGGGATTGAAAGGAAATGGGATAGACAGGTATGGGTAGAAATGAGTTATAATAGTTTATAGAGGTGCTTTGTTCAGATCAGGGCTTTTTAATTGATTACCACCTGCTGCCTCTGCAAATGGGTAGATAGTGCACAATTACATGTTTCGTCATTATGACATGGAAGGAGAATTAGTTTTTATTTCTATGGAGAGAATTATATAGAAAAAAACAGCCGGTTTATTGTGGCAGCTTTAGCTTCTTGAAAACTTGTGTGTATGTGTGCGTGTGAGTGTGTGTGAATTGCAAACTCTTCAGGACAGAGACCATAGTTTACTTGTGGGTATATAACAGTGTATATAGCACAATGCAGCTCCAATCAGGGCTGGTGCAGATAGGGATCATCCTGACACAAATAAATAATAATATACCTCTACCTCGATATAATGCGACCCAATACAACACGAATTCAGATATAATGCGGTAAAGCAGTGCTCCAGGGCGGCGGGGCTGCGCATTCTGGTGGATCAAAGAAAGTTTAATATGACATGGTTTCATCTATAACGCGGTAAGATTTTTTGGCTCCCAAGGACAGCGTTATATCGAGGTAGAGGTGTATATATGTGCATGTGTATCTGTCTAGGCATTACATCACTGCCCTCTTTATACTTGTTGAAGTGATCCTGGCAGCATTCCTATGAGATAGGGAAGTATTATCCTCATTTTACGCTGTGAAACTGAGATCATGTGATTTACCCAAAGTGACATGAAGTCTGTCGCAGAGTTGGGAATTGTACCCAGATATTGTGAGTTCTAGTCCAGTAACTCTTACCACAAGACCAATCCTTGGCCTCTTAATAAATTTTTCTGATATTGGGTTGCTTTTCTGGAGGTTTTCATTAAAATCATAAACTGGTTTTAAAATTTAAATTTAAAAACTGGTTAGTTCAATTAGTTAAAAGTTTTTGTTGTTGTTTTTTCTTAAGGGTTTGTTTTATGTTTATTCATTCAAGCAAAAGTCTGACTGAGGTTATCTTGACTTATTCTGTTATATTCTTTGGCTCAGAAGTCTTAACTCTTTCCTCTCACGGTCAATCATCCCTTCTTTCTTCTCGCCATACAGAAATCAGTTAAATTTTTAACTGAATATATTAAGGTTTGTTTAATGAAACCATATTAAATACAAGCAAGCCCAAATATGAAATAGTTTGAGTAAAATACATTGACTGCTATGAGAGATGAATCTTTCCTTTTAATTCCCTTTTTCTTTCGTCTCCCCTCCCCCACAACCACACATACAAGACACATATTCCAAAGTAATACCCTTATAAGTCAGTTCAGGGAAAGTTTTCCTGACTCAGACATGTATTCAGTAATTTTCACTGCTCTGCAAAATTAGGGTTGTAAAACCTCTAGAAGGTAAACGGAAACAAATATTTTACCCATTGCTGTTGCTCTGAAAGTGAAATTTGAAACTATTACTGTATTATGATTACAGTATTGCCTACAACATGTTAAATTCTTCTTAATATTTATTAGCTGCCAAAGAATTTACAAATCTAAAATAAGATAAGTCCCAGGTGGGTGTAATAGAAAAGATGGGAGATGAGGGTTGAGGATAATAGTGATAGGAACAGGAATTGCATATACTAGCTATAAAATTATGTTCACGCCATACACACAGAGATGTTAAATAAAGACATGAAGTACTCCCTGCTCGAAGCTGCAGTGTTACACTGCTTTGTTTCTTAGAGTTCAGAATGATAACACACAAGAACCCCAAACCAGAGAGAGGGAGAGAGATGGCTTCTCCCTAAAACAGGCACAATTCCATTTTACTCTAGAGTGACTTTCTCCATACTGACTCTGATTGCATAGTTCTACACAGCACCCCTTAACCTGCAAGCAGGACCCAGAACCATCCCCTCTGCGTGCACACACTCTTAAAGTGATAGTTTGCAATTCCAGCACATTCTTTAATACCACACAATAATTTGCATGTCTGAAATGAAAAGAATGTTTGTTTTGTTTTTTAAAATATTGATAAATCAGATGTATGTGCTTGTGGGAGAATCAGACAGTCAAAGGGTGGAGGCTGGCATTGTTGGAGCCAAGAGGCCAGAGGCCAGTAAGTTAATGTACAATAGCAACGTGCAGTCCCTACTCCAAAGTGGTTGTGTGAAAATAAAGAAATACGGATTATGATGGAAACCTGGTTGTGGCTTTAACTGGAATCCAGCCACCATCCTATTTTCTGTAGCTTTGATATATCCAAACTGTAGACATCAAAGCAGAAAAAGCAAACTGTGTTATGTAGTAGAAGTGGGAAAATCTGTCTTTTTCAAACATACCTTTTTGTCAAGTATCAGAGGGGTAGCCATGTTAGTCTGGATCTGTAAAAGCATCAAAGAGTCCTGTGGCACCTTATAGACTAACAAATGTATTGGAGCATGAGCTTTCGTGGCCGCATCTGAAGAAGTGGATATTCACCCACGAAAGCTCATGCTCCAATACGTCTGTTAGTCTATAAGGTGCCACAGGACTCTTTGCTGCTTATACTTTTTTGTCATTATCTAATTCTTCTGGAAGAAATAGACAGTCAGATTCATGAAAAATTATGCTGTTCTTTGTTGAGTATGTGTCAGTGTGGTTGACACTGCAGGTGAACATGCTCCTCAAGTGTGAGAGATTGAAGTATTTTGAATTGCCGTGTCCGTCAGGGCTGTGCAATGTACTCTGTGCCTCCGTGTGCTCCTGTAGGAGGACATAAAGGATGGGGGGAACAGCCATCACTTGGTTTCTTCTGACCACCCATGACAACAAGATGGAACCTAGCAGGTCTCCAACCCCTCCATCTTTTAGCTCCAGCTAAACTCTCCAGAACCCTCACCACTCACTGTAGGAAAGTACACCAAATACACTTCGCCCATCTGAACTAATTCCTTATTTTTGGACCATTGTACATACCTCCCCCAGTACAGAGTCTCATGTACAGGGCAGCTCAACCACTTCTGTCTCATGGTAGACTCCGAGTTTTTGGGCTTCAAGACCAGCCCCTCTTGTGACAGGATAATCCCGCTAACAAATGGGCATAACAAATGCTTCTTATGCTTGGGCAAGAGTCATGTGTCAGATAGATGTTCAGTATGCCAGGCATTCTCTTTGAGGACTCGCAAGTCATGAGACACTATTGAAGCTCCACTTACTGGAATTGTCAGTGAAACTCTGTTTGGATCTGGAGGAGTCAGGTACCAGATTAAACAATGTTCATGAATGCCCTTTCCAGTAGCCGAGCAATGACCGAGGCTGAAATGGAGAGAATCTCAGCACGGTAAAAGAGATCCAACACCAAAAACAACTTCGTCAGCAAAGAAGCCAATACCATTGGCGCCAATGTCAGAGTCAAGTCTACCAGTAACAAGTGAGGCCATTCCAAATGTAAGGACAAAGACTCTAGATGGATTTTAATGTTCTCCTGTGGAGACTGCATAAAGAAATGACTAAGCCCCACACCAAATCCAGGGCTAGTGACGAGGAGCTGACCTATCAGGGCACTGACAAAACCTGCATTGGGACCGACCCCATTGCAACTGATGATTGGGCAGTCAAAAACTCCAGCAAAAATTCCAGTCCTATATTGGAAGCAACCTTGGTACCAAGATTACCTCCAGTACCAGTGTGGACCCCTGTACTGAAAGCACCATATGTTATGGTACTGCCTTTAAATGATATCTATTTCTTATCTCCCTCACCAGAATATGACTTCTCAACTTCTTCAAGCATGGAACCCTGTCTCTGAGTTAGACTGAAACTGTGGACCAAACATGTACTTCTCCTTATAGGATCTTGACTCGCCAACAGAAGGCATGGCTTTGACTGGCCATCATCAGAAAGTGGGTATTCACCCACGAAAGCTCATGCTCCAAAACGTCTGTTAGTCTATAAGGTGCCACAGGATTCTTTGCTGCTTTTACAGATCCGGACTAACACGGGTACCCCTCTGATACTTGATCATCAACAGGTTAACCATATCCTAATGGAATATTTACCATGGTCCTCCTTTGAGGAGCCCACCTCGTCCCATTCTAGAATGAGGAGGAGATCAGACTGCCCAGTGGCATCGTTGACCAGGCCAAAAAGAATGTCAGGAACTGTGGCAGGATATGGGCTCTGAGGAGCAAAACATTTCTACTTTGCCTCCCAAAGACTTTTTGTCATTGGCACCAGGCAAAGTGGCAGGGCCAGTACCAGCACTGGAGGATTTTAATACATTTCAAGATCTGCTTATAGATTCTGAGGCCAGAAGGGACCATTTTGATCATCTAGTTAGCCCTCCTGTGCTAGAACTTCCCCAAAAGAATTCCTAGAGCACATCTTTTAGGAAAATATCTAATCTTGATTTAAAAATTGTCAGTGATGGAGAATCCACCATAACCATTGCTAAAGTGTTTCAATGGTTAATTACTCTCACCATTAAAAAATGTATGCCTTATTTCCCATCTGAATTTGTGTACTTTCAGCTTCAGTCATTGGATCATAATATACCTTTCTCTGCTACATTGAAGAGCCCATTATTAAACAGTTTTTCCCTAAGTATGGACTGTAATCAAGTCATCCTATAACTTTTTCTTTGTTAAGCTACATAGATTGAGCTCTTTCAGTCTATCACTATCAGGCATGTTTTCAAATCCTTTAATCATTCTCATGGCTCTTCCCTGAAACCTCTCCAATTTATCAACATTCTTCTGGAATTGAGGACCCATGAACTGGACACAGTATTCCAACAGCAGTTGCTCCAGTGCCAAGTACAGAGGTAAAATAACTGCTGTACTCCTGCTTGATATTCCCCTGGTTATGCATCCCAGGATTGCATTAGTATTTTTGGCCTCATCATCACACTGGGAGCACATGTTCAGCGGATTATCATCCATAGCTCCCAAATTTCTTTCAGTCATTTCTTCCTAGAATAGAGCCCCCCATCCTGTAAGTATGGCCTACACTTCATTTATGAGAATAGCAGACACTTTAGAGGTAGAGAAATCAGTTATTCACAGAAAATCTCATAAATTGTTCAATATACTGATGATTTTGGGCCCAGCCAGCATTGCTCTTCCAATAAAGGCTGGTCCCAGTGGAAGACAACCTCTCATTATTCAGCTAAGCCTCCTTGTGAACTATGAGAAACTATCTCTCTTCCTGTCTCAGATGATAGAGTTGATAGGGGGTTGCAAGCTCTCCAAATATAAACTACCTAAAGCCAAGTCCCACAATGATGTGTACTTGTTTAGGCCTTTTATGTCACACGTTGGCACGTCTGTTTGAGACTTTGCCTCTGGCTGAAGTCTTTGTACTTCCCATTCCAACATCTCAGGGTCTCACTTTCAGTCCTCCAGGAGCTGTGGCTGTGGTTAGACCCTAAGGATGCTTGAAAAGGGGTTTCATTGGTTGTCTCCTCTGTGACCATGACAGTCATCACAGACACATTAAGAACAATTTGGTGACCCCGTCTAAACCAGTGGTCCCCAACCTTTTTGTCTGGCGGGCACCAGATGAAGGACTGTGGCGGTGGCAGAGCATCTGCCGAAAGGCCACCAAATTTCTGTGGCATTTCGGCGGCGATGCCTCTCGATGACGCCACTTGCTGCCGACAACTGACATCATTGAGAGGCGTCGCCGCTGAAACGCCGCAGAAATTTGGCGGCATCTCGGCGGATGCTCCACCGCCGGCCAGGATGCGGGCGCATTTAGATGCGTTGGGGACTCCGGTCTAAACCGTCTGCCGATGCAGAAGACCTGGCCCCAGGAGAACCTGAATTTCCATACAAACACCCTGGAGCTCAGAACCATAAGACTGGCCTGCATAGTATTCCTGTCCATCCAATAGATTTTGACTGATAAAGCACAATATAAATAAGCAGGGAGGAGTTTGGTTATCATCCTTCTACCAGGAAGCTATCAAGCTATGGGCTTCATGTTATCAATACAAATAATCCCACTGGCTCGCCATCTTTCTGGAATGCAGACTTCTTGAGCGGACATGCCATAACCAACCATCTGGGCCCACTGCAGAAGTCCATCATAGAGCCAGTATTTGATCAGTGGGAGATTCCCACAATAGACCTTTTTGCTACCAAAGACAACAGCAAATGCCTCAACTTTTGCTTCAGAGAAGGAATGAGTCTAGGCTCATTGTCAGATGCCTTCCTGCTACAATGGACTAATGGCCCCCTATATGATTTTCCATCAATCTCCACTTTGATATCCAGAGTTAGACAGGATAAGGCCAGAATGATCCTTATAGTTTCTTATTGGCCTCTGTGGTCAAATATTATGCCCTTAACCTAACAGCTAGATGCGATACCAAGTTTGGGAGAGCAGTGCAACAGTTGTTGTTTCAATAAAACAGTTGAAGCATCTTATTCCCACCATTCAGGGAGGATACTGCTTGACAGTACCTTACCGTGGGATCCATGCTGGTACGTACTCAAAGAAGAAAGAATGGTTGCTTACTCTAAGAGTAATTGTGGTTCTTCAAGGTATAGTGGTCAGTGCGGAAACCACGATATTTCCTCCATCCCTGCGTTTTGGAGTCCTCAGCAACATGAGCTTTGAATCGTTAGGGAACTGACAGATGGTCACATTGTCCAACCCTTTATGCCCTACTATAGGAGCATGTGGATGCACAGGATACACGTGTGGCCCCAGCAGACATGGCTACATGTCTACAGTAGGATCTGTACTGACAATGTTTTGAAGAACCACATTTTTGTAATATAAGTAATTGTTCTTTCTCAATTCTGCCACTGTGTGACATTAGGCTAGTCACCACTCTGTGCCTGGTTTCCTCATCTATAGAATAGGGTTAATTATATTTACCTACTTTTGAAAAGCAGTTTGAGATCATTGGTTGAAAAGAGCTAAATGAGTGCTAAATATTAAAATGATTAATCATTTGGCTAACATTATTATTAATTTCCATTAATGCCTGGTGTGTGCTACATACTGTGCAAACATATAAGAAGGCACAGTCCCTGTCCTGAAGAGCTTACAGTCTTAACAAAGAAATGCGTTAGAAATTTGTATTTTAATTTCCTTAGGGGTTGATAGCTATGGACTGATGGCCCTCTATTGTATTCTGTGTCTGCAAACGTCAAAGGGATTGACCAGACAGCCATTAGGACCTTTCTCTTGTTGTTAATCTGAGGCTGGAAAGTGCCTTTTAAACATGTTACCCAAGGGGAGCTAAGAGTTAAACATACTGTTCTGTTTTTCACATGGAAATGTCAGTTTTCAGTGTCTGGGCCACCATTGAAGTATCATAGAATCTGGGTATAGAAAGATCTATTGATCATACTTTTTTTTTTTTAAATGGAAAGGATGTGTGTTCATTTGAACACTTCAAGGAAAGCCAAGTGTTTTCAATATGAACTGTTACATGCACAAGGGAGGAATGATTACCAGGAGCATAGTATTCTATGTATGGTGGTATGTGACACTATTGCTATAGTTAATTTTTTTTTTTTAACACTAGAAATTCCTGCTCTTTAGAGAACTAGTAACTCAGCAATGTTAGTTTGCATCAGGCTTAAAATTAGAATGCTGTAAAAGTTCTGAATGCCATGCAGAATTTTTATTTTTATAAAACCTAATGTAATTTACTATAGTCAAGTTTTATTGGGAGATCTGGAAAAATAATTTTGTTTTAATAGCTTTCACTTTTTTTGCTTAAACTAAAATAGAATCAACTCTAAAAACGTGACAGGTTATTAGTTTATAATAGGCTGTTTTCATACTACATGAATAATAGCTGCTATTGTGTATTTTTAGGACAGACTACTCAGTGTGTATACTGCATGTGCACTGTTTATAAAATTCTCAGGAGATCACTGCTTTCTATGAAAAGTTATCTAAGGTTAGTGACATAAATCATAGACAAAAACTGTGTGTTAAGAGTTAAAGTTGAGAGCATACATCAGTAATATAGAATAAAATACATAACAGGGATGGTATAATTATCTCAGAGAGAAGCCTTATAAATCTAGAAAAGTCAGAGTTAATGTTAAATATAAAAGAGATCCAAACATGTTAAGAAATGGAAATGCATCTTTATGGTACCTGGTTTCTTTTTTCTACAAATTCCTCTGGGGCGGGTTCTTGCACTTGTCCCTGTGAAGATGATTTGGATTAAATGCCACCATTTTGCACTAATTTACCCTTTATATTTTGAGTGTTTATGGTACTTTCAGAGCACAATTCTTCAATTTGTTCCACAGAGTGCTGCTTGGAAGACCATCTTGAGCTGCTTAGGGAATTTATAGAACAAAGCCAATATGTGTTGTAAAGAAAACCAACTTCAGGTTCAGATGGTTTAGTTTGCCACTTTATTTTGTCACCTTTGTGGTTGGGGATGTTGCCAGGATATGTTGCGACCTGAAAACATATAATATTACATTTATTTTAACTAGATTCTGTAGAAAATTTAGAATCTCTGCCGCTCATTTCCTTGTGATTTATTTAAGAAATGTATATTCCCACTATTCTCAATGACTTGCACATTCTGTAAAAGTAGACAATAAATATGAGATGCAAAAGTGAGATTATTACTTGTATTTTATTACAGTGGTATCTGGGCACCTCAATGAAGGTTGAGGGCCTCATAGTGCTAACTGCTGTGCAGACAGATAAAACGACAATCCCTGGCGCAGAGAATTTACAGTCTAGATGTCGGAAAGAATGTGACAGCTAGACAAAATACACAGGATGGGAGTGGGTTGGAGAATGAAGTAACAAATAGTACAGTTTAGACGGAAAATCGAAGTCTCAACTTGCCAGTAGCCTAACTAGTGCCAGACAGTATCTGTTGAAGCAGCAGTGTATCAGATAAGTCATAATTTGATTAAAATAGGATTCATCTGGCTGAGTTAAGAATTTTTTCTTCAAAAGACAAATTTGAAGGGGACTATGGGCAAAGTTAGTATGGTTAGCTAAACTCATGGAGATATGAAAGCAAACTAAGTAGTAAGAATTAACCATTCGAGTTCTTCAAAATTATCATCTTTTTTGCAGAGGAAAATGAAATCCGAGTCTAACTGAGTACCTTGTACTAATTAAAGTTTATTGACATTGGTTTCCTTGTGTTCCCTGCTCAGTGAATTACTAAAATTATTGGTGCAACTCCATAGTATGGTACTTGCAAATGGAATTTGGTGCCAACTCCAGAGGGAGTTGCCGAGTAGTGTAGAGCAAGAAATAAGAGGACAGTAAAACTGGGTTAAACTGAATGTTTAAGAAATGTCAGTAGTTAGTCCTGTGGGATTATTCTGCCAGGGGAGGGGGTCATTTTGAGAGTCAGGAGATATTTAACACTTACTTCTTTATATCAATTTGTTAGTAAATATATTGAAATGTTAATCCAAAGTACAAAGCCTTTTAACCAGTTATGTCAACACTATTTAAATATTCATTTCTCAAGATCTATTTTAGTCCCAAAATACAATGCTCAAAACACATATTCAATGTATAATAAATTGGTGACAGCTAATCCTTCAATAACACTTAGCAAAGGTGGCGTACCAGCCATTGAAGTAGCCTGGCTCAGCATAAAAATATATAAATGAATGTGTCTGGTTTAATAAAGATTTAAATTAGTTAGGGACTTGTACGTACTTAGAAGTAGATTTTTGCCACGATGGACTTGTTAAATTTAGGACAAATGCATGATTAACATGTGCATTGTGGTAGTGATCATGGTGCTTCAGAGCTGCCTACTCTGAATAGCTGTCTCGTAGTCCTCCAGAATATTAAATCACTCAAAGTATTCATCAAAGGAAATGCAGAAATCTTTATCCTGAGGTTTTTGTAAGTAACTTGTAGTGCTAAATCTCTGTTGATATTGTGACTAATTATTTGTAGTATCTTTACAAGTCTGCTTATTAAAATTTCCAAAACATTTAACTGAAAAAGTGAATACAGTAAATCATTTGTCAGAATCATTGTCAGGTAAAATGAATTTGAAGATACAATCTGTATTTAGGCAATAGTCTCTGAACACAATGGGCAGCTGAATTCTGATTAACGGTGCTATTCTTTAATTTATTTAAAAATGCCATGCAGTGAATCATTCAGTGAGTCATTCGGGTGAAGTTTAAATTAATGCTTTAAAACAAATTATAAAATGCAAGCAAACTCTTTTTTGGTATGGTGATGGGAAGGCTATGCGTTTCTGGATAGACGTGAATGAAAGCTATTATTATATCTTGCTATGGTACAGAGATCTCTGTTTTTTTAAAACCATTGGCTACTAGCATTGGCTGAACAAAAAATATGGTAATTACCTTTTCAAAAGCCCACTGAGGAATAATGGGGACATAACAGTTTTCAAGTACATAAAAGGTTGTTACAAGGAGGAGGGAGAAAAATTGTTCTTTTTAACCTCTGAGGATAGGACAAGAAGCAATGAGTTTAAATTGCAGCAAGGCCAGTTTAGGTTGGACATTAGGAGAAACTTCCCAACTTCACTTCTTCCCTTCGGATGAGCTGCTTGCAGGCTACACAATACCTGGACAACTTCCTGATAATCTGTCTGTGCCTCTTCCATGGTATCAAAAAGAGCTATTCTAAGAGCTTCCTGAGTGACAAATCTTCCACAGTAGCAGCAGAGAGGCTTAGAATTTAATGTTAATCAAAACCAAATGATTTTCTAGTGTTTTTTCCTCTAGGGCAAATTTGAGGAAACATGGCTGGGCGGCGTGGGGAAGTTTTCAAGTATGCATTGCCTTCCTATGTTGTAGTTCCTACATGGACAGCCTGAATCTTTCATTCCTCGATACTTCACACCAGTACTAAAATCACATAACATACCGCAACACGGAGTGTGGGCTCTGGGTAGCACTTACCTCAGGCGGCTCCCGGATGCATCCGGCATATCCCTCGGGCTCCTAGGCGTGGGGTGGCCGGGTGGCTCCAGGCGCTGCCCCCACCTGCAGGCACCGCTCTCGCAGCTCCCACTGGCCAGCGCTTGGGGTAGGGCAATGCGCAGAGCCCCTGTGGCCATCCCTGCACGTAGGAGCCTGAGGGACAGGCTGGTCACTTCCGAGAGCCATGGAGTCTGCTTTAATCCCACTGTAGGTGGCCAACCAGACTTTTAAAGGCCCGATCAGCACTGCCAGGGTCCCTTTTGGTATCTAATAACACATAGAGAACATAATAACACATAGAAAAGAGAGGGGATGGGCCTTCAACCAAATTAAAGGAAGATTTTTAAACTTTTTTTTTGGATATTAGTGATGATGGTACTTCTCACTTAAGGTAGACGCATGTAAACCTGTTTAACCGTCACTTAAATCAGTTTAGTTTAATTTAGTAATTTACTAGTACATGCTAAACAAGGGTTAAATGGGTTTAAGTGCATGTGCATTAGGAGTGAGCTGTTTAACTACACAGACTTCAAATTAATTTAGTTAAGACTGTATAGCTTTTCTAATATAGACAAGCCCTAAGTATTAGAACACAATTGCAAATAGATGCACATTGGCTAAATGTCAATACGTATTTGTATAATACCACACTGAATCTGCTCATTAGGTTTGCTTCATTTGAGTGTGAAATCAGTTTTCTCTTTTAAAAAGAAACAAAGTCTCTGAGAAGGTATGTGAGGAAAGCCTATCTATAGAACAGGTGAGACATTTAATGAATGTCTAAGGGTAGAGGTTTTTTCTACATGATTTTTCTGTTAAGAATTTTATTGTAGAAAGGAATCAAGTATGAGAAAACACTTTTCCAAAAGACAAAGAACAAATATTTCTTTTAAACATCTCAGACATAGGTTAGGAGTTTGTTATAGAAGTGGATGGGTGAGATTATATGGCCTGCATTGTGCAGGAGGTCAGACTAGATGGTCATAGTGGTCCCTTCTGACCTTAAAGTCTATGAGTCTATGATGTTCTGTGTCTCGTGAATCAGCATCATCTTGCTCAATCACACCAGCTTCTTGGGAGGGGGGAGTGAGCAATGGGGGCAGGGCAGAAGGAGTGAGCAGGGGGTGTGGTCTTGGGAAGAGTTGGGGTGGAGCCTCAGGGGAAGATGTTGGCCAGGTGCAGGGCCCCGGAGGAAGAGGTTGGGCAGGTTGTTCGGTTTTCTGCATTTAAAAGTTGGCAACCCTGCTGAATGCTACTGGGGCCCTCAGTGGCTCCCAGATCTCCATCCAGGATTTGTGTACATGGGGCATTTTCCAAACAAGTAACATTCTTAGTGGAAGCAGTTTAAGACATATACTCTTTATGGGTCTAGCAATAGAAATCCACAGATAGCATTATACTCCCAGCCCGTGAGGCAAGGAGGTAAAAAGAATAGGCAAGCAAAACCAGAATAAAAGCAGCGGCCTGCCCACTTTTTTGTCTGTCTATAATATTCTTTGCATAATGTAGAATAACAAAAAATATAGGATACCTGCCAAATTCTTAAGAGGATGAGGGAAAAGAAGTAGAATAACAAAAGCAGTTGTCAGAAGGCAATTGTTTGTTTTCAACTGATTGCTTTTTCTCCAATCCTACATCTTGAATTTCTGACTTGAAAGTGGATGTAGCAAGATTTGTGATTGAAGAAAGAGGGACACTGTGACAAAAGCAAATGCACCTTTACCTCCCCAATATTAGATGAATGCATGGTTAGTGACTGTCTAGAGAGAAGCAATTCAGAGTACCTCTGTGTAACACTGCTCATTAAATAGTCATTAAAACTGTTCAAGAACCATCAGGTGGGTGATGGAAGGAGTCACCTGTGTGTAAAATCACATGCGGACTATTCAGAGTTTTGATTTTCTACTATTATTAAAAATATCTGTGAATTCCAATTAAGATTCACATTCACCTTTAGGGTGTAGACACACAACTTAATACATTCAGGCTAAACTATTGTAGGGTTTAATAGTGCATATGAAAAAATTGGAGAACTTTTGTTTTTCATGAAATGACATATTTTCTTTCAGATACAGGTGACACATAACACAATCTTGATCTCTTAGAGGAACCAATATCTTTACCCGGTACAGGAAATTTAGAGTATGACTTAAACTGTGACAAGTAACCTGATACATTTTCATGTCAGTACTGAGAAGGCAAGCGGTGCAAAAGCAAGCTTGATAAAGTTGAGTGCAACAACTTTACATTATCACCTATGTCTGAATTGAAACTACTGTGTTTTCTAGGATGTAGTACATTATTTCTGGTCAATATTTAATTTTTTTCTCAATTTGAATACAATAACTTAAACTATTTTGCTGATACAGCAGCAACACATTTCTACAAGACCTTAATTTGTCCCTGTTGCATTAGCAATGTAGGTAATCTAAAAATTTAGTTTCCTCTCAATAACTTAAAAATCTGTCATCTAAAAGTAACTTGGAGGGATTTGTAAAAGACTTTGAACATGGCAAGAGGAAGAAATGAAGTCTGAATCTTGATTATAGCTGTGAAGAGGCAGGTGATTAGATTTTTAAGGGAGGAATTAATTTCATAGTTTTGAAGTGAAATGGCTAAGTCATTTATCTGAAGTGTGACCTAGCAGGGGCATAAACTTATATATCTGAACATCTTCAAGCCTAAGGTGAGAATCAGAGGATAGAAATAATTTTTATTATAATCTGTATAGATCTTTGTGAGCCAATCAAGCGTTAATATGCAGTTGCAGTGTGAAGAATGACAAAAAGGTAGTTCAAATAGTATTTGAACATACAAACAGGATATTCTGGGCCATCTACCCTTCTTTGTACAACAGATATTAAACCAAAATAGTCCCAATTTCGTGCCTCTTCTAATTATTATCAAATTGACTTAAATTCATCAATATGATCATTGGAAAAGAAAAGATTTCTCTGAAAGAAAGCCCATTAAACGACCACCATACCTCCTCTATTTGTATTAATCATTTTAAAATCAATTGAAATGATTGATTTAATAATTTTTTAATTGTTTTAACTCTGTGACCCACATTGCTGGGAAATCCTTAAATCAAAGCACTAAGTCTTGATAGTGAGCTACATAACACTGAGCTTTATTGATCATGTCTGCACTGTGTGATTAATCACGAGCATTGACTCTATCCATGACTCACTTCTCTGGGAATAAGCAGTTCACAAAGGCTAGGATGAAGTGCATAAGAGGAAGATTGTGTTTTTGGTTGAGGCGGAAATGGTCTCTGGAAATGAGGTTCCAGAAAGGATTAGACTAATTCAGTCTTATTGCTTGGAGGACATGCAGAAAGATGTCCTGTTGGAAAATATCCTCCAAATGTAACCAGAATGCTGCTGATGATGATTTGCTTTGTTGCTGTTTTTATTAATCCTATAAGCAGGGAAAGTAAGAGGAGCAGAAGAATCCAGATAGTCCACTAGGCACCTCATTATATCCTGATTTACCTGGGAAAGGCTTAGGTACTACCATTCTAGAAAATATGAAGACAGCTATAATAGAATTTAGCCATCCTCTATTCCCCCCATACCCATGTGACACACCTCAAGCCATGCACACCCTTTGAGCACTGTGGCAGAGTTGGATAAATCACCTGGCAATGACCTGCTGCATGATTTGATAAAAATCAAAACATCTCAGCAGGGCTACTTTATGCTAACAGTCCAGGGACTCTGCTTCTTGATGATCCATTCTTCTCCTCTCTCTGCTCCATTCTAGCATGTTGGTAGGATATTGAGAAATATTAGTGTAGCTGTCTAAAGAACCAGGAATTTGGAAAATAGGACTTTTACCTAAAACATTGCAGATATTGGACAAAAGGACAGGATAGCTAGACACACAACTTCAAATCCAAATGAGAGTGACTAGCATAATTGTAGACATTTCAGCCTTGATATTGTCCCATCCTAAAATATAGATACATCCGTTAATAAAATATTATGGAAATATGTCTCCATATGTGCTTCAGATGATTTTTCATCCTTAGTAACTTAGTAGTTTTTCTGTTGAATACAGAGGGCTGAATTCGCACTGTAAATCAAAGATCTGTCAGGGGAATGCAAAAACCAAGGCAGTTTTGAGTTTATATGGGTACAAATAAGCATATAATGCTTCCCATGCATCCAACAAAGTGGGTATTCACCCACAAAAGCTCATGCTCCAATACGTCTGTTAGTCTATAAGGTGCCACAGGACTCTTTGCTGCTTTTACATATAATGCTGTAATCTTATCTTTCTTTATAACTTAAAATAGCCAAACAGATGTTTTATAAACATTTTAACTGTTTTTGTGTTACATTCAATAGTACACTACCGGACTTTAGCGTAGGACTGAGTCTTACAGCAACATTATAAGCTCTTGAAAATAGGGGACTGGTTTAATGGAATTGTCAATAGACCCATAATAAGAAATGTAATGTGTTGCCCCTTTGGCATCTAATAAAAGAGGAAGCTTTAGGTTTTTAAACAAAATTGCAATGAATCATAAAATGATTGAATTGTTATTAAAAACTGCTTTCTTATTTTTGGAATACTTTCTGTCAATTTTGGTTAACTCTCCAAAACATAGCCTTATACTGTGAAGCTTTCAGTATTCCATGTAGTTAAAAGGAAAAGTTGATGGCAAGATTCAGATTCTTTTACGTTTCGTAGCTACTGGCTGCTCAATATAAGTAAAGGATCAGAATTTGGCCTTACATTATTTGACTAAGGTCTGTCAGCTAAGAATAGAACCCAGCTGTCCTTACTCTCCATCCTTCTAGCCAGTAGACTTAAGAATATAGGTTCTTCTTCGAGTGATTGCTCACATCCATTCCAGTTAGGTGTGCGCGCTGTGCATGCACGTTCGTCGGAAACTTTTTACGCTAGCAACTCCAGTGGGCCGGCAGGTCGCCCCCTATAGTGGCGCCGCCATGGCACCTGATATATACCCCTGCCGGCCCACCCGCTCCTCAGTTCCTTCTTACCGCCGTGTCGGTCGCTGGAACTGTGGAGCGCGGCATAGCTATCCTCCACGTCCCTAGCTCTCCTTGTTCTACGGTTGATAGTTGTAGTTAGTAGTTAAGTGTAGTTAGTTATATAGTTAATAGTGTAAATAATATTGTAGATATTTGTTAGCCAGTTTGGGCCGTAGCCCTTTCCGGCACCCGGCACCGGGCTCATGCCTGGTTCTCCGGGCTTCAAGCAATGTGCGGCCTGTAAGAAGCCGATGCCGACCAGCGACCCTCACGACGCGTGTCTAAAGTGCCTGGGGGAATTACACAGATCGGACAAGTGCCGCATTTGCAAGGCTTTTAAGCCTAGAACAAAGAACGAGAGAGACCAGAGACTTAGGACTCTCCTCATGGAAGCGGCAGTCGACCCGGCAGCTTCGCAGGCCGTCATCTCGACACCAGCACCGGATCGCGCCAGCACCGGAAAGACTCCCCGGCACCGACCTTCCCCGGCACCGGGTGCAGAAGCAAGACCCTCGAAGTCTGCAACTCCATCCAGGCAGACTCAAGTGGAGCGCCCGGCACGGACATCTGCCGCGGCGCTACCGGCACCGTCGACTCCGGGCCCGGAGGGTCAGTTGAGACCGGTCCCGCCGAGCTCCCGCATAAGATCTGGGGTTGAGCTATTGCTCCCATCGACGCCAGAGACCTTCGCCTCGGCACGGGACCTCATTGCCCTGACTGAGTCAACTCAGCCTCCACCCCTGGTACCTCCGGTGCGGGTAGCGTCCAGGGGCAAACCTATGATGACAGCGCCGTCTCGGGACTCACGCTTGCTGTCGAGGTCCCGACACCATGGTCGCTCAAGATCCCGCCGCCGCTCGCAGTCCCGGCACCGCTCCCCTCGGCGGTACCGGTCGTACTTGCGGCACCGATCGGCCTCCAGACGGTCACGGTCTGGTTCCAGCCACCGTTACCGGCACCGGGAATCTAGGAGCCAGTCCCGCCATCGATCAGCGCACCGGTCGACCTCCCGGCACCGAGCTGGTGGCAAGTCCCGGTCCCAGTCGACCTCCCGACACCGCGTCGGTGGCAGGTCCCGGTCCCGATCCCGGCACCGAGTCAGCGGCCAGTACCGGTCCCGATCCTGGCACCGAGTCCAAGACAGACCCCGGTCCCAATCCCGGCACTGGTATGACTCCCAGTACCGGTCCCCGGCACCGAGAACATCTTCGGCGCCAGGACGCGGAGACTCTTACCAGCCGCGGTCGGCTCCTCCATGGCCTTCCAGACAGCCGTCGGTGTCATCACAGGCGGACAGTGTATACACGCTGGACACTGACAGACAAGCGGCCCTTTTTCAAGACCCTCCGCAACAGGACCAGCGTCCGCAGCAGTGGGGGTTCTGGACACCCTGGGCGTACCATCAAGCCCAGGGCCCCCAACAGCTTCCTCCTAGGCCTGCAACGGCAGAGCACAGGGCGCCAGAGGCGTCATTGTCTCGCCCCCCTCCCTCCCCGGACGGGGAAAACGGGTCAAAGCAACAGGACCCTGATCTCCCTCCTGAGCCAGAGGCGAGGGCTGAGGCGGACCCCCCCGCTGGACACTCTCTTGCTGGGGGTCTCCTCATCGTCTTCTCCTGATGAGGCGGTGGCTGGCACTTCCTCTAATAGCCCTCCTCCGCTAGATCTCAGGGCACATCAGGACCTCCTCAGGCGCGTAGCACAGAATCTGAGCCTGCAAGCTGAGGAGGTCTCTGAGATCGAGGACCCCGTTGTCAGCATCCTCTCCTCCGATGCTCCCACCAGGGTCGCCCTGCTCTTCATTCGGACGATCCAGGCCAACGCCAATACGATCTGGCAATCGCCGGCCTCCATCCCCCCTACTGCACGGGGCGTCGAAAGGAAGTACATGGCCCCCTCCAAGGGCTATGAGTACCTCCATATTCACCCGACACCATGCTCCCTGGTGGTACAGTCGGTGAACGAGAGGGAGTGTCATGGACAGGAAGCCCCAGCCCCCAAATCCAAGGAGGCCAGGCGTATGGACCTCCTCGGCCGCAAGGTTTATTCGGCTGGGACCCTTCAGCTCAGGGTTTCCAATCAGCAAGCCCTTCTTAGCCGCTACGCATTTAACTCTTGGGTGGCAGCGGATAAGTTCAAAGAGCTGCTGCCACAAGAGGCGCGTCAAGAATTTGCGGCGATTCTTGACGAGGGCAAGAAGGTTGCACAAACCTCGTGGCAGGCCTCCTTGGACGCTGCAGACTCGGCTGCCCGTACCCTCGCCTCGGGGGTGACGATGCACCGCATCTCCTGGCTTCAGGTTTCTGGCTTCCATCGGAGCTCCAATACACCATCCAGGACCTCCCGTTCGAAGGCCAGGGCCTGTTCTCGGAGAAGACAGACCCCAGACTGAAAAGTCTTAAGGACAATCGGGTCATTATGCGCTCCCTTGGTATGCACACGCCTGGGACGCAATGCAGACCCTTCCGGCCGCAGCAACAGCAGCAGCGTCGGCCGTACCCCCAGTTCCGCCAGCGGCAGGACCTTAATAGGCGCCGCGGCAGAAATGGCAGGCGCAGGCCGTCGGGCAATCAAGGGGGGCAAAACCAAAGCTCCTCTAAAGCCCCACCTGGACCCAAACCTTCGTTTTGAAGGTGCGCCCGAGGGCGTAATACCAGTATCCCCCATGGATCCTTCCCCCCCGTTTTCCAACCGCCTTTCGTTTTTCCTCCAGGCGTGGTCCCGGATAACATCCGACCGCTGGGTCTTACGCACGGTGCAGACGGGATACCGTCTGCAGTTTGTATCATTTCCTCCCTCCCGCCCCCCACCCTCGTCCCTCTTCAGGGACCCCTCTCACGAGCAATTCCTCCGCCAGGAGGTACAGACGCTCCTCAACAAAGGAGCTATAGAGGCGGTTCCGGAGAATGAGAAGGGCAAGGGGTTTTATTCCCGCTACTTTCTGATCCCCAAGGCCAAGGGAGGCCTCAGGCCTATCCTCGACCTGCGAGAGCTCAACAAATATCTAGTGAAGTTGAAGTTCCGCATGGTATCCCTGGGGACCATTATCCCATCCCTGGATTCTGGAGACTGGTATGCTGCCCTCAACATGCAGGACGCTTATTTTCATATTGCCATATGGCCACACCACAGACGTTTCTTTCGGTTCGTGGTCGACCGCCATCACTACCAATTTGTGGTCCTCCCATTTGGCCTTTCTACGGCTCCGAGGGTATTCACAAAATGCATGGCTGTCGTTGTGGCACATCTTCGGCGCAGTCGCATTCACGTGTTCCCTTACCTTGACGATTGGTTAATTCGGGGCACGTCGGAGCTGCAGGTCCGCAGCCACATCCGCAGGATCACTGGCCTGTTTGCTACCTTGGGCCTCATGATCAACGTGGACAAGTCCACCCTGCTCCCCTCGCAGAGAGTGGAGTTCATTGGGGCCGTCCTGGACTCCACCATGGCCAGGGCCCTTCTGCCGTTGCTGAGGTTCCAGTCGTTGTCGGCGATCGTTCAGCGCTTGCTGGCAGCCCCCGATACGGACATGCCTAACCCTGTTGGGCCATATGGCAGCCTGCACGTTTGTGACCGGGTATGCACGGCTCCGCATGAGGCCCCTCCAGTCTTGGCTCATCGCACATTACCGGCCGGCAAGGCAGTCACTAGACATGCTGATCACAATCCCCAAGGGGTTGTTGGATTCTCTCAGTTGGTGGCTAGACCAGTCCGTCGTGTGTGCGGGGCTCCCATTCCACCCACCCCAGCCCTCGGTGTCCCTAACGACGGATTCCTCAGATCTCGGCTGGGGGGCCCACCTGGGAACCCTGAGGACACAGGGCCTGTGGTCCCCACAGGAGGTGGAGCTACACATCAACATGCGGGAGTTGAGAGTGGTCCGCCTTGCTTGTCAAATGTTCTGTCACCAGCTTCGGGGTCGTTGTGTCGCGGTATTTACCGACAACACGACGACCATGTACTATATCAACAAGCAGGGTGGCACCAGATCCTCTCCCCTATGTCACGAGGCGATGCGACTCTGGGACTTTTGTATAGCCCACTCCATTCACCTCACGGTTTCCTTCCTCCCCGGGGTACGGAACACGCTGGCGGACCGCCTGAGCAGATCCTTCCTCGTGCACGAATGGTCCCTCCGCCCGGACGTCGCCCTCTCGATTTTCCAGAGGTGGGGTTGTCCCCATGTGGACCTCTTCGCATCCAGGGGGATCAGGAAATGCCAGGCGTTCTGCTCCTTTCAGGGCCGGGAACCCGGGTCTTTAGCGGACGCCTTCTTTATTCCGTGGACGACCCACTTGTTCTACGCGTTCCCCCCGTTCCCGCTGGTCCACAGGGTCCTTCTGAAGGTGCGCAGGGACAGGGCCCGCGTGATCATGATAGCCCCGGTGTGGCCCAGGCAACATTGGTACCCCATGTTGCTGGACCTGGCCATAGCCGACCCAGTTCCCCTGCCCCTTCACCCGGACCTGATCACCCAGGACCACGGAACTCTCTGTCACCCGGACCTCCAGTCGCTGCACCTAGCAGCGTGGCTCGTGCATGGCTGACCAGTTCTGAGTTGCACTGCTCCACCCCGGTACATGAGGTACTCTTGGGCAGCAGGAAGCCTTCCACTAGAGCGACATACTCGGCCAAGTGGAAGCGTTTCTCCTGTTGGTGCGTGGAGAAGGGTCTCCTCCCGATGGAAGTTTCGGTGGCCAATATTTTGGACTATATTTGGTCCCTTAAGCAACAGGGCCTAGCGATATCGTCCCTGCAGGTCCACCTGGCGGCTATCTCCACCTTTCACCCGGGTGGGGATGGCCGCTCCGTTTTCTCTCACCCGACGGTGACTAGATTCCTTAAGGGGCTGGAACGTCTATACCCTAACGTCCGACCCCCTGCCCCTACCTGGGATCTTAACCTGGTGTTGTCTCGGCTCATGGGGCCCCCCTTTGAGCCGTTAGTTACTTGCTCCCTGCTCTATCTTCCTTGGAAGACTGCCTTTTTAGTAGCTATTACCTCAGCTAGACGAGTATCGGAACTCCGGGCTCTCACGGTAGATCCCGTTATACAGTCTTCCATAAAGATAAGGTGCAGCTGAGACCGCACCCTGCCTTTCTCCCCAAGGTGGTCTCAGCCTTCCACGTCAACCAGATCTTCCTCCCAGTTTTTTTCCCGAAACCTCATTCTTCACGCAGGGAGCAACAACTCCTCTCGCTTGATGTCCGTCGGGCTCTCGCGTTTTATGTGGAGAGGACCAAACCGTTCCGCAAATCCCCCCAGCTTTTCGTGGCAGTAGCGGACCGCATTAAGGGGCTTCCCATTTCCTCGCAGAGGTTATCCTCGTGGGTAACGTCCTGTATCAGGACCTGGTATGACTTGGCTCACATTCCTACGGGCCATGTGACTGCGCACTCTACCAGGGCGCAGGCGTCGTCGCTGGCTTTCCTCGCCCGTGTGCCCATCCAGGAAATCTGTCGGGCAGCGACCTGGTCATCGGTCCACACCTTTGCTTCCCACTACGCCCTGGTCCAGCAGTCCAGAGAGGACGCGGCCTTCGGATCTGCAGTGCTCCATGCCGCTACTTCTCACTCCGACCCCACCGCCTAGGTATGGCTTGGGATTCACCTAACTGGAATGGATGTGAGCAATCACTCGAAGAAGAAAAGACGGTTACTCACCTTTGTAACTGTTGTTCTTCGAGATGTGTTGCTCACATCCATTCCACACCCGCCCTCCTTCCCCACTGTCGGAGTAGCCGGCAAGAAGGAACTGAGGAGCGGGTGGGCCGGCAGGGGTATATATCAGGTGCCATGGCGGCGCCACTCTAGGGGGCGACCTGCCGGCCCACTGGAGTTGCTAGGGTAAAAAGTTTCCGACGAACGTGCACGCGCGGCGCGCACACCTAACTGGAATGGATGTGAGCAACACATCTCGAAGAACAACAGTTACAAAGGTGAGTAACCATCTTTTTTCCTGAGATACCACAGTTTAGCAGCATCTTCTAGGGTATATATCTATTTTTTATTTTCATCCCTTCTTTTACTAGTGACCTTCCTCAAAACGAATCTGTGCAATATAACCAGAAGACAAGCAAGTAAAATCCTGCATATTTGCCCACAATTCAGTCACTTATCCTTCAGAAGAGTATTCTGAAGTGCTTTCAAAGCTCACATGAATTTCCATAAATCCTATCCTCATATGAAACAGTAGTGGCTATGATGACCATCATTGTTTCCCATTCTCTGGGACTGAAAACTCATTAGCATTTAATGATGATGTAAAAAGTATTGTTTGAATTGGAGGGCTGTATCCTCAGATGTCTTTGCAATCTGCATGAGATGCAGTTCAACAAGCTACGTTAGTCTGCAGTTGGATAAATAGGAAGAAGTGGTTGGAATTGTAGCAGCTTTCTTGATGGAGGGCATATGTCTACCATTTGTTACTCAAGCTGGTTTTCAAGCTGCAGATCATGTCTGATCCACATCTGCTCATGGTTGACTCATTAGCAGCAGCAACCTTTTCTTTCAGAAGCAGACCTTGCCACAATGATCCATTCCTTTCACCACCAGGCAGAATTATTCTAATGTGATGTATGTGGGACTGTGCTTAAAGACCATTTGGAAACTTCAGCTATTACAAAATGCACTTACATGCCATTACTATGCATTATTCCATGTAGCGGGCACATTATACTTTTTCTCCATAGTCAGTAGTGACTTCCTTTGGTTTCTGGATGAAGAACATGGTGTTGGTTTTGACTTACAGTATAGAGTTATAAAAGGTTTGGGTCCTGACTGTCTTATTTTTTCCTCATGCAATAATGTAACACTCACAACTAGCACGTAATTTTGATCTGATAGAGCCTTAGTCTAAACAGGAGGGGCTGGTAACTGGACACTTCTGGTACAGAGCCCTCAGTTGTGGGACATATCCAAATTGAGGGCACTTCAGGAGGGCCTTCCAATTTTGACAGGAATTACAGCCCTCCCACAGGTCTACAATCACAGTAAAACTAGAGCACGAGCTGATTCAGGGGTCAGCATCCTCTGGCATGCGGCTTGCCAGGGTGAGCACCCTGGTGGGATGGGCCGGTTTGTTTACTTCCTGCTTTGAAAGGTTCGGCGGACCACGGCTCCCACTGGCCGTGGTTTGCCATCCCAGGCCAATGCAGGAGGTGGGAAGCTGCGGCCAGCACATCCCTCAGCCCGCGGCACTTCCCGCAGCCCCCATTGGCCTGGGACAGTGAACTGCAGCCAGTGGGAGCCACGGTCTGCCGAACCTGCCGACGTGGCAAGTAAACAAACCAGCCCGGCCAGCCAGGGTGCTTAGCATGGCGAGCCACTTGCCAGAGGTTGCCAACCCCTGAGCTAATTCTTTATAATTTAGATACAAAATGTCTGGTCTCTCAGACCTTTTTTAAGAGGGGTGAGTTGATAGAGATATGAGGAAGTTGAGGGGAAATGGTCTTGTTAATGGCAGAAGGAAAAACTTTTGTGACTATTGAATGGGTTGAAGAGAGAGAATTTTGGTTAGGGATGAATCAGAGAGTTTTCCTGAATATTAATCCACTAGGATTTTTGTGAACATATTTTATAAAATATGTATAATGGTTACAGCTTTGGGTAGCAGCTTGATAAGTAACAGTAAGTTAAAATAAATAACTAATCCTTGAAGAGTCTGAGTTAAAGGTCTGAAAAAAATCCTCTTTCTTTAGGATTTGCCATAAAGATTTTTATGTATATATGAATCAGTGTGAGGTTGAGGTGCAACCAAATAATTTATTTTCTCTCTTTCCCCTTTCCCAGAATATGACAGATACCTAGCATCTAGCAAAACGATGGCAGCAGCTTACCTTGATCCAAACTTGAATCATACACCAAGTTCAAGTGCAAAGACACACCTCAGTACTGGCGTGGAGCGTTCCCCAGGGGCCATGGAACGAGTCTTAAAGGTCTTCCATTACTTTGAAAGTAGCAGTGAGCCAACAACGTGGGCCAGTATTATCCGGCATGGAGATGCTACTGATGTCCGGGTGAGTCTGTTCCCAGAATTCTTATTCTCTAAAGTCTTGTGTATGTTAATATTAAGAAAGTGTGGCACAGACAACTCTAATGGCTAAGGAACACAGATGTTCTACAGTTTATTTTAAATTTTTATCTGACACATGCTGTGAATCATTTCAGGCAAAGCTTTAATTTCTAACAATTTTCCCAGAGAAAAGGCAGACATGCAAATTGTACCTTAACTTGACAGGGCCGTTGACATTAATTTAGTTCTCATTTTCTGTGGCATAAAGACTTCAATATGGAAAAACAGCAACTGAGCTTGATCACAGCTTCTTGGATTATTTTACCACTGTGTATTTCCAGAAAGGCATTGTGGGGGCTGAATGTGATTTAAGTGAGTAACAGAAAAAGCTGTGAGAAGCAGATCCTTAAATTATTTGTTCTGGTGTGGATGGCAGAATAGAATGAGCAGGCCTATATGGAAGGCACAGTAGCAATCTAATATTAAGAGACCATTATTTTAAGATTTCCTGGAGGAGGAATCTCTCTTTGAGATCTCAATGCTGTTTATTAAATTAATGGAAGGAGCTGGAGAACATCTGAAAATGCAAGGATCAAATTCTTTACTTGCTTGGTGTCTTTGTTTTCTCCCAAATTCAGATTTTTCTGCCCCTCCTCCCCCTCTTTATTTTATTTTATTTTATTTTATTTTATTTTATTTTATTTTATTGGTAATAATCCCTCTTCAAGTGACATATAATCAGGATCTGCTGAAGATGGGTAATGAGTAGGGCAGAAGACAAGGTTCAGAAGACCTGGGTTCTGTTTCTAACTGCTGCTGACATTTCTGCAAGAGAAAATTCTTTTTAAGAAAACAAACAAAATGTGAAGAATCTAGAATGCCCTCCCCTCTTCCCATTGTTTCTCTTAGCACTGCTGTGTATGGAAAGAATTAACAGCATTGTGAACCGAGGGTAAATTTTATGGCAGCAGTAGTAGACTTGCGAAATGCAAAGTTCCAGTGGAAGTTACCCAGAAAATTTCTTAATCTTATCAATTTAATAAATTAGCACCTAGTGTTCAGAGAGATCTAGGGAATCAGGCAAGTTATAGGAGCAGAAATCAGAGTCAGCCTTAGCATTTTTTCATGTGGGACAATTTTTTGAACCCTCCCTCCCCCCAAAAATGTCACTAGTTCCTGTCCATGATTATCTTACCATCTAAGGGTCAACCTAAGTGGTGAATTTGGTTAGTGAAATTATTTGTTTGAACCCCAAACTAGCTCATTTTATAAAAAATGTGTGGGGGGGAGGCATAAGGGAAGGGAAGGCAAGTGTTAAGGGGGTTATATCTCCATGCCTCCTGCTGCAGAAGTGGATACCAGCTGGTTATTCCTTTCAACACCAGCCATCTATTTACAATGCTGTAATTTTTCAAGGCTGTCTTTGAATGGGGAGAGGGGCTGAAAACTATTTCCCCCCAAATGAAGGCAAACATTCTTGTGTACATTTCTCATTCCCCAAATCAAAAGTGCCTTTACTTGTGGGATATGTAGGGTCCCAGGCACTAACTCTAATACTAGTAAATTAAAGAGTAAGCCCATATTCAGTTACTTGTGGCTATTTAAAGTACAACAATCAAAGTCTTAATTTTATAAAGGTTGAACAAATCAAAAAGTGTGTTTAAAAAAAAAAGAGAGAGAGAAAATAGGGCCCACATGACTCAATTAGAAGTTCTTTTTGTTCGTTTCGGAATTACTTCTTGAGCATAGCCAAAGCTTCAAGGCTTTTTCAGATGGTTGTGCAGCGGGTTTTCTTTTTTCTTTTTTTTTTTTTTTTAAGTTTTCAAGTCTTTTAACCTGTCAGTCTATTTTATGGGATCTTAGCAGGGGAACTTTTCCAATTTTCAAAGGAAATCTGTGAGTTCTCCTGGAAACCCCAAATCCTTCTATTAGAGGTATTTCTGCTGTTAAAGTGGTAGATGTTTTTGGCATGCACTAATGTCAAGGAGATGGCATTTCCTTTCCCACTTCCTGATACGTCCGATTCCCTAATATATTTGGACTACCTTTATTTTTAACCAAATCAGATTTACCTTTATCTATGGCAAGGGTGCATTTGACAGCTACTGCAGCCTCCTATATTCCTGGAAGGGACTTTGGTTTTCTCTCAGCACTCTAATACATTTTCATAAGGAATTGTTGCACTGATTTGTAAATCTGTTGGATTTTAATTCAGTCTTTACCGGCTCAGGAGCAATCTCTTTGAATCGGTTAAGGTATGTCCTAATCTGGGGCCTGGTCTACACTACGCGTTTAAACCGAATTTAGCAGCATTAAACCAATTTAACCCTGCACCCGTCCACAAAACGAGGTCCTTTATATTGATGTAAAGGGCTCTTTAGACCGGTTTCTGTACTCCTCCCTGACGAGAGGAGTAACGCTGAAATCGGTATTGCCATGTCGGATTAGGGTTAGTGTGGCCGCAAATCGAAGGTGTTGGCCTCTGGGCGGTATCCCACAGTGCACCATTGTGACGCTCTGGAAACCCATCTGAACTTGGATGCACTGGCCAGGTAGACAGGAAAAGCCCAGCGAACTTTTGAATTTCATTTCCTGTTTGGCCAGCGTGGAGAGCTTACCAGCACAGGTGACCACGCAGAGTTCATTCAGCACAGGTAACAATGCAGTCTCCTGAGAATCGAAAAAGAGCTCCAGCATGGACCGCACGGGAGGTTCTGGATCTGATCGCTATATGGGGAGAGGATTCCATGCTAACAGAACTCCATTCCAAAAGACGAAATGAAAAAACATTTGAAAAAATTTCCATGGCCGTGATGTAGAGAGGTCACATCAGGGACTCAGTACAGTGCGTGTGAAAGTTAAGGACCTCAGACAAGCCTGCTAGAAAACCAAAGAAGCAAACAGAAGGTCCAGGGCAGGGGCAAAAACATGCCGCTTCTATGCTGAGCTGCATGCAATTCTAGAGGGATCCGCCACCAGTACCCCACCCCTGTCTGCGGATTCCGAGGTGGGGGTGGTAATCTCAGCCATGGCTGAGGATTCTGTGGACGGGGAAGATGAGGAGGACGAGCTTGCAGAGAGCACACAGCACTCCGGTCTCCCTAACAGCCAGGAGCTTTTTCTCACCCAGACGGAATTACCCTCCTAGCCCTCCCAAGCCACTATCCCAGACAGTGAAGCCATGGAAGCGACCTCTGGTGAGTGTACCTTTGTAAATATAAAACATGGTTTAAAAGCAAGCATTTTTTAATGATTATTTGCCCTGAGGTCTTGAGATACATTCGCGGCCAGTACAGTTATTGGAAAAGTCTGTTAACATGTCTGGGGATGGAGCGGCAATCCTCCAGGGTCATCTCCATGAAACTCTCCTGGAGGTACTCCAAAAGCCTTTGCAGAAGGTTTCTGGGCAGGGCAGCCTTATTCCGTCCTCCATGGTAGAACACTTGACCACACCATGCATGTAGCAAGTAATCTGGTATCATTGCATGACAAAGCCTAGCTGCATATGGTCCCGGTGATTGCTGGCATTCAAGCAATATCCGTTCTTTGTCTCGCTGTGTTATCTTCAGGAGAGTGATATCGTTCATGGTAACCTAGTTGAAATTCAGGAATTTAATTAAGGGGACAGAGATGACCATTCCTACTGGGCTGTTTGCCTGTGCTTAAAAGAAATCTTTCCTTGCAGGTAGCCAAGCAGGGAGGGGGGTGTGATTGACACTGAGCTTTTTCGCGTTTGGCTAGCAGTGATCTTCCATGATACCAGCCACGCGGTGGGGGGAGGGGTAAAGCGATCACCTCAGAGAATTGTATGGGGGTGGTGGTTTCTGCTGCTGCATGTTAACAGGAAAGAAGCAGCACTGAACGGGATTTGCTTGATATTTGGGAAAGGAGGGCACTGTGTATATGAAGGCTGCAGAAGCCGAAAGACAATGGCTTACCATGGATGCATGTAAGCTGAATTCTGCTGCCTGGACCTGTGTCTGTGAGATCTCTAACACTAGAGCCACAGGCACTCAATATTAAGATGCAAAATGCGACCTTGTAGTGAAATCACATGTGCTATGTAAGGTGAATAGTGTTCACCATGAAAGAGTATAAGCATTGTTCTGTAAAATGTATCTTTTTAAATACTTCTCTCCCTTTTTTCCCTCCCTCATGCGGCTGCAAATTTTTCAAGCCTCCCTACTCCATCCTGAAGACTATCTCAGATAAGGCGGTGGAAAAAAGAGACGCGAGACGACATGTTCTCAGAAATCGTGGAAGTGACCCGCAATGAAAGAGCTCATCTGAATGAGCGGAAAGACGAGGTATCAAATTACAGGAAAGATACCAGTGAACATGAGGACAAGAGAGACCAACGTAAGGACAGGAGGGACGCTCGAGATGAGAGGTGGCGACAGGAAGATCAGAGGTGTAAGCAGGAAGATCAGCGGTGGCAGGATGCAACGCTGGGGCTGCTGCATGATCAAACTGACGTGCTCCGGCATCTGGTGGAGCTTCAGGAACAGCAGCAGGATCGCAGAGTGCCGCTGCAGCCCCTGTGTTACCACCCTCACCATGTTCCATATCCTCCTCACCCAGACGTGTAAGAACGCGTGGAGGAAGGCTCCGTGCACCTGCCCACTCCACCCCTGTGGACAGCCCAACCAAAAGGCTGTCATTACTTTGAAATTTTTTTAGTGGCCTTTTCCTTCCCTCCTATCCTCCTCCCAAAACACACCCGGGCTACCTTGTCTGTTCTCTCCCTCTTTTTAGAATGAATTAGGGTATGTCTACACTTACAATTTTGCAGCGCTAGTAGTTACAGCTGTGTTAGTACAGCTGTATAGGGCCAGCGCTGCAGAGTGGCCACACTTACAGCTACCAGCGCTGCAGTGTGGCCACATTTACAGCACTTTACAGCACTGTTGGGAGTGGTGCATTGTGGGCAGCTATCCCACAGAGCGCCTCGTCCCATTTCGGCGCTGTGGCTTGTGGGAAGGGGAAGGGAATGTGATTGTCTTTCCGCTTCCTGTTCCAACGCCCCGTGGTGCTTTGCTACACATTCCGAGCAGTTTGGGGGCATTGTGATTCTACAGCGCTTTTTATGCGATTTTTGTTATAAATGGATCCTGAGCAGCTGACGACCTTATTGATGAATGTTGCCAGCACATCGTGCATGGCAGTGGAGCTATTCCTTCAGCTGCAAAATGAGAGTGAGAGTGACAGTGAGAGTGACAGTGAGGAGTCAGACGATGATATTGAATCGCCTCACTGTGAAGACAGTAAATTGCTTGTGGCAGTAACAGACGTGCTCAGCTCCGTGGACCGGCGCGTTTGGGCTCGGGAAACCAGCACTCAGTGGTGGGATCAAATCGTCCTTCAATCCTGGGATGACGAGCAGTGGCTGCAGAACTTTCGGATGAGAAAAGCCACTTTCATGGCACTGTGTGCTGAGCTCGCCCCTACCCTGCGGCGCAGGGACACGAGATTGAGAGCTGCCCTGCCAGTGGAGAAGCTGGTGGCTATTGCAATCTGGAAGCTGGCAACTCCAGACTGCTTCAGATCGGTGGTGAACCAGTTTGGAGTGGGAAAGTCTACCGTTGGAATGGTGCTGATGCAAGTTTGCACAGCCATTAATCACACCCTGCTAAGAAGAACCATGACTCTTGGGAATGTGCAGGACATTGTGGATGGCTTTGCAGAAATGGGGTTCCCTAACTGTGGAGGGGCAATAGATGGGACGCATATTCCTATTCTGTCACCACCCCACCTGGCATCAGAGTACGTTAATCGCAAGGGTTATTTTTCCGTGGTTCTGCAAGCGCTTGTGGATCACCGTGGGCGTTTCACTGACATTTTCTCAGGATGGCCTAGAAAGGTGCACGATGCACGCATCTTTCGGAACAGTGCCCTGTTCAGGAGGCTGAGGGCCGGGACTTTTTTCCCAGACCGCAAGATCACAGTAGGGGACGTCGAAATGCCCACTGTGATCCTTGGAGACCCCGCTTACCCCTTAATGCCATGGCTCATGAAACTATATACAGGGAAGCTTGACAGGAGCAAGGACCAGTTCAACTACAGGCTGAGCCGGTGCAGAATGACTGTGGAGTGTGCTTTTGGCCATTTGAAAGCTTGCTGGCGCTGTCTTTATGGGAAGCTAGATTTGGTGGAAAGCAGCATCTCCGCTGTTATATCCGCGTGCTGTACCCTCCATAATATTTGTGAAGGGAAGGGTGAAAGATTCAGTGAGGAATGGACCTCCGAGGTTCGACGCCTGGAGGATGAGTTTGCTCAGCCAGAGAGCAGGGCTAATAGGGAGGCCCAGCAAAGGGCTTCAAGGATTAGGGATGCTTTAAGGGAGCAATTTGATGCTGAGAGCCAACAGTAATGTTTGATGCATTTGATGTGCTTTGCTTTACCTTGGTGTATAATATTTACCACTTCCAGCAACAATAAAACGTAGTGAAAGAAATAGAAAAAAAAAACTTTATTCAACATACAGTACATAACAGGCAAGGGGGTAGGGGTGGTGGACTGTACATTTACAGGTTTTAATATGTCCTATTTTGATCAATATTCACTGTCTGCTGCACTTCAGGATTACTATGCTGCAGAATAATGGGGGTGGAGTGAACAGGGTAAGAATTATAGTTATCAGGGCTGGTAGGTGATCTTACAGATGTTGGGGGCAGCTGGGGATAATAAGGAACTGGCTGCTGGAGAAAGTTGTTTTGTGGAAATACTGGGGAACAAGGAAGAGGGCTTTGGGAGGGCTGAGGGTTACCACGGTACATATTTGTCTGCATGGCTACAATAGACTCGAAAGACTCAATTTGGCGAGCCAGGAGGCTTATCATCTGCTTTGTGTTTTTTTTGGCAGACAATTCCTTTCTCCTGCTTTCTGTTTGCCTCCATTCATGTACACTGTTTCTCCATTCATAGTTCTTCTTTCTCCATTCCTGTGTCTTCCTACTTTCTCTGTTGTAGTGCCTCATAACAGATTTGAGGGGGGGTGGGGAACACCAGAGCACACCGCGGGGCTGGATGCCTGCTTGGAGCGGGGGACGGGGAACACCGGAGCACACCACGGGGCTGGATGCCTGCTTGGAGGGGGGGTGGGGAACACCGGAGCACAGCGCGGGGCTGGATGCCTGCTTGGGGGGGTGGGAAACACAGGAGCACACCGCGGTGCTGGATGCCTGCTTGGAGGGGGATGGGGAACACAGGAGCGCACCGCATGGCTGCCTACGTGCTGGGAAGGGAGATGGGGGGTTAAAAACAGAGTGCCATGGGCTGGGGAAACGCGAACCTGGCGCCCTGCACTCAATTATCCCTAAACTCTCAGCAGGGTTTCCTACTGCCAGACATATCATTGCTGCGTGTTACCTGGGAAGAGAGGGAGGGTCTTCTACAGGAATGTGGATACCACCCTGGCCCCTATGCAGCTTGCCTGTGTGCAGCCATGGTCCCCCCACCCCTCGCTGCACAGTGGATCGGATGAGTTAGCCTGACCGGGACAGGGACCACGGTGGCTCTCCCGATCAATTTGAGAAAGCAAATTGCAAATGCTCTTGCAGCAACATTTCAAGAGATTACCGAGGCAGATTACAGAGACGTGATAGAGCAAATCAATGGGCTATTCCACGTTTAGGCATGCATGCAGGCAGCCATAACCAAAATCCTCCTCTCCCAAAACATAGAAATCTACTTACTCCGAGCACGATCCTCAGCTTCCTCCTCAACATCAACTTCCAGCTGCTGCGACTGGCTAGCCTCCTCCGGGCTTGAGAAGAGCTCCTGGCTGCATGTGTACTGGGACTCCGGGGTGTCTCCCTCCACGCCAGTAGCCTCACTGTCTCCGTCCTCTACAACCTCCCCCACTTCTCCCTGCTCTGAACTCTCCATCGTGCTCCTAGGATTTGTAGTGGGGTCACACCCAAGTATGGCATCCAGCTCCTTGTAAAACCGGCAGGTTGTGGGGGCAGCTCCTGAGCGGCGATTTCCCTCACGGGCTTTGCAATAAGCACTCCTCAGCTCTTTAATTTTTACCCTGCACTGCAACGCATCCCGTTCATGGCCCCTTCTCATCAAGGACTGCGATATCTGCCCATACGTATCATAATTTCTCCTTCTGGAGCGCAGCTGTGTTTGCACAGCCTCCTCTCCCCAAACACTAATGAGGTCCTGCAGCTCTGCATTGGTCCATGCTGGGGCTCGTTTGGTGCGTGGAGGCATGGTCAGTGATTGATAGATTAATTGCCTCCACACCTGGCTGAGCAAACAGGAAGGGGATTTTTAAAATTCTCGGGGCATTTAAAGGAGGGGTCAGGTGAGCCCAGGGCAGTGGAGTTTGCTTGATTAGCAGAGAGGCTTCTTCAGTTATGCTGGGATACCTGCTTATGCCACGGAGGTCAACAAAAACGCTGGTGAGTGTCTACACTTGATGACCAGCGCTGGTGATCCAGCGCTGGATCCTCTACACCCGAGGCTCGACTGGGTGTACGGCCAGCGCTGCAAACAGGGAGTTGCAGCGCTGGCCGTGCTGTGCAGGTGTGTACACATTCTAAGTTGCAGCGCTGTAACCCCCTCACCAGCGCTGCAACTCTGTAGTGTAGACAAGGCCTTAATAAAGAATACATGATTTTTAAACGATAATGACTTTATTTCCTTAAGCAAGCTGTAATCGAAGCGGGAGGGTGGGTTGCTTACAGGGAATGAGTCAATCAAGGAGGAGGGGGGTTCATCAAGGGGAAACAAACACAGCAGTCACATCGTACCCTGGCCCATGATGAAACTCGTTTTCAAAGCTTCTCTGATGCGCACTGCTTCCTGGTGTGCTCTTCTAATCGCCCTTATGTCTGGCTGTGCATAATCAGCTGCCAGGTGATTTGCCTCAGCCTTCCATCCTGCCATAAAGGTCTCCCCCTTACTCTCACAGAGATTGTGGAGCACACAGCAAGCAGCAGTAACAGTGGGGATATTGGTTTGGCTGAGGTCTGAGCAGTCAGTAATGCCTTTAAACGTCCAAATGCACATTCTACCACCATTCTGCACTTGCTCAGCCTGTAGTTGAACAACTCCTGACTACAGTCCAGGCTGCCTGTGTATGGCTTCATGAGCCATGGCATCAAGGGGTAGGCTGGGTCCTCCAGGATAACTACAGGCATTTCAACATCCCCAGCTGTTATTTTCTGGTCTGGGAAGTAATTCCCTTGCTGGAGCCGTTTAAACAGAGTAGTGTTCCTGAAGATGCGAGCGTCATGAACCCTTCCTGGCCATCCCACGTGGATGTTGGTGAAACATCCCTTGAGATCCACCAATGCTTGTAGCACCATTGAAAAGTACCCCTTGCGGTTTATGTACTGGGTGCCCTGGTGCTCCGGTGCCAAGATAGGGATATGGGTTCCATCTATCGCCCCACCACAGTTAGGGAATCCCATTGCAGCAAAGCCATCTACTATGACCTGCACATTTCCTAGAGTCACAACCTTTCGTAGCAGCAGCTTAATGATTGCTTTGGCTACTTGCATCACAGCAGCCCCCACAGTAGATTTTCCCACTCCAAATTGATTCCGGACTGACCAGTAGCTGTCTGGCGTTGCAAGCTTCCAGAGGGTTATTGCCACTCACTTCTCAATTGTGAAGGCTGCTCTCATCTTGGTATTCTGGTGTTTCAGGGCAGGGGAAAGCAAGTCACAAAGTTCCATGAAAGTGCCCTTATGCATGCGAAAGTTTCGCAGCCACTAGGAATCGTCTCAAACCCGCAAAACTATGCGGTCCCACCAGTCTGTGCTTGTTTCCTGGGCCCAAAATTGGCGTTCAGTGGCTAGAACCTGCCCCATTACTGTCAGGATCTCCAAAGCACAGGGGCCCGCGATTTGAGAGAATTCTGCGTCCATGTCCTCATCACTCTCGTCGCCGCCTCCTCCTCGCCTGGATTTGCAGGTCCTGGTTCAGCATAGACTGCACGATAATGCACAAGGTGTTTACAACGTCCATGTTTGCAGTCTTGATCTGAGCAGGGTCCATGCTTGCTGTGCTATGGCGTTTGCACAGTTCACTCAGGAAAAAAAGGCGCGAAACTGTTATCAGTCTCCTTCATTACTCCTTCCCTGTTCTCTCCCTGTGGCTTTCTACTGCTTACTAATATACAGTGGGCATCTCCAGGGCCAGTTAAGAAGGTTGTTCCGCAATACTCATGAGTGCGCTATCTGTCCCACTGGCATGTTTGAAGGGAGTTGAGAACTGTTATTCAGGGGGCTCCAAAATCTCACCCACTAGGTGCTTGTTCCTGGAATCAAAATAGTTTTAATTTTTCTGTTTTATTAGTTAATTTTAATAGTGACATTTCCTGAACCATTTAGTTGCCAGTGGTGTTTCGTGGACTTCGAGATTATTGGCCTGCAGTTTGCTGTAAGCATTAAGGATTTTGTACAAAAGCCTTTTCCTGGTCCTTTGTTTTGGCAGACTGGGGTGAAGATGAGGAAACCCAAGAAGTCCTGTAGCAGCAGGGAGAAACCAAGCTGTGCCCAGACTGTCAACGAGATTCTCACTTGCAAATGCTACTACCACAGAGTCAAAGGCAGCAGATGAATTTCTCAACTTCTTGACAGGAGTGGTTGTGTCTCAGCAGACAGCTGTGGGAATCAGGCACTACAGAATATGCTGAACTGGCAAGACTCTCTCAGGCCCACTCCCTACACTTGACTCAGGACTGCAACAGTACCCCTCTAGGTCGTAAAAATGTGTTTTTTGGGCTATGAGTGAAGAGATTGGTGTTCCACCTCAGACCAGCATGGACCCAGTGCAGTTGGTCTCAGAGGGAGCCTTGGTAATATCATAGCCCCTGCCATATACCTGTCCTGGAAGGGCCTCCTTACATGGGGTGTATGATGGAACAGGATTGTGATGTTAGTAGACCCTCACCTTTAGTCAGAAGAGTGGAACATGATCGGGCTAGAAGAGAGCGAGTCTTATACTGATTTCTCCCCTCTTTCATCATCTCTTCTTCTTCAAGTGCTTGCTCATGTCGGTTCCATTGTAGGTGGAGCTTCTAGTCAGATTGCCAAGGTGCAAGTCACCCTTGCCCAGATGGTCTCCCCTATGTCGGTCCTCACGGGGCAGGATTGCTCCCAGTTGCGGCAATGGTCTCCGTCCCCCTGGTACTGCTTGTTGGGCAGGCACCAATCCTCGCCTCGGAGGTCACCAACCAGGATTAGTTGGCAGACTCAGGCCTCGACAGCTCTGCCTTGGTTGCTGGAAGGGCAATGGTTTGACTTGGACCGGGAGTTCAGCCCCTTGCCAAAGAGGGGTGGTTCTTCGCTGACCCACAAAGCTGGCACAGCACCTGCAGCGACAACATAACAGCAGCAAAAGTGGCTTGCTCAATGGCTGTACAGGAACCTGTGGAGTGTGACCGTAATGCCAGGCCCAGGCCAGGCCCACCAGTTCTCCCTGGCGACCTTGGACAAACTGCCTCTAGCACCACCGGCACCTGAGTCGGAACATGGTACTGAATCTGATGTGGGGGCAGTGCATCAGACTCCAGCACCTAAGGAGCAATTCCTGGAGAAGGAAGGGGAACCCGCTTCTCCCCTGGTGGTTCATTCTTCATCGTTGTCTTCGGACAAAGGTGGCGGGTCCTTCCCAAATGGGCAACCCTCCTGTGCCCCCCGCCCCCCGACAACTTCAAGGAGCCCCAGGCTCTCCTTAAGAGAGTGACTACCAACTTTAACTTGAAAATTGAGGATGTCACGGAGGAGTCCAACGACCTCTTTAACCTTATATCCTCCTCCACCCCGGCCCAGGTCATCCTGACCATCCACCCAGGAGTCCTTAAGATTGGCAGACCTCTCCCTCTTCAATTCTGCCTACTTCTAAGAAGGCAGAAAAGAAGTAGTATGTCCCTGCAAAAGAGTTCAAATATCTGTATAAACACCCTCCAGCGGCCTTATTAGTTGTGTCAGCTATTAATAAAAGGGACAAGCAGGGTCAACTCCGTGGCATGTTGAAAACAGAGACGCCAAGAGACTGGACTTATTTGGCAGAAAGATTTATTTGACTGCAAGTCTGCAATTTTTGGTGTCTAATCACCAGGCCCTGATAGGCAGGTACAATGTTAACCTGTGGGCCTACCTTAACAAATTCAAGGAGGTCCTCCTTCATGACCAAGCCCAGGAGTTTGCCACTTTAGTGGATGAAGGCACAGCAGTGGCAAAGGGGGCCCTTCAGATGGCCTGGGACACTCTGCAGTGGCCATAAAGTGCAGCTCCTGGTTGCAGTCCTCCAGGTTATCCCAGGAAATGCAGGCCACTATATCTGACCTCTGGTTTGAGGGAACAGGGTTCTTCTCTGAGCTCATGGACTCAACACTCCATGGCCTTAAAGATTCCCCTGTCACTCTCCTGCTCCTTTGACCTTCATACTCCTCAGCTGGCCAGGAAGCCGTTTCGTCCTCTGCTGCCACAGTCTAGGTCTTGAGGTACTCCCTGGCTGGGCATCTACAGGAGAAACGATAGAGACAAGGGGTCTAAACAGCAACACTCGTCATCTTCCCATTCATCTGCCCAACCTGGCCCTTCCAGAAACCAAGGAGGCCAGAAGCAGTCATTCTGAGGATGCATTTGAGGACGATGCCCTACTCACCTCCCAGAATCCACCTTCCTACTCTTTCCTCGCCTGCCTCCACCCCTGCCAGTCACCATGATCTCAGCTGACCTCGGACCATTGAGTGCTCAAAATAATATCCTGAGGTTACACTCTTCAGTTCATGGCTGACTGTCCCTCTCACCCCCCCTTCCCCATCCCTTTTCAGGGACCCTTCTCATGAGCTACTCCTCGTCCAAGAGGCTGAGAACCTCCTGCATCTGAGGGCAGTGGAGGAGATCCCTCGAGACATGAAAGGAAAGGGGTTCTACTCCTGCTACTTCCTGATCCCAAAAGCAAAAAGAGGCCTCAGAACCATTTTGGACCCGCATCATCTCAACAAGTCTCTCAAAAAGTTGAAGTTTTGCATGGTCTCCCTGACCTCCATCATCCGCTCCCTGGATCTGGAAGATTGGTATGCCACCCACAACTTGAAGGATGTGTATTTCCATTTTTCCAGGGCACAGGCGCTTCCTTCGTTTTACGCTGGGCCAGCACCATTTCCAATTCACAGCTTTGTCATTCAGTCTCTCGTCAACCCCAAGAGTGTTCATAAAGTGCATAGCGCCAGTGGCCCTCTACCTAAGGCGCCAGGGTGTTCAAATTTACCTATACCTCGATGACTGGCTAATAAAGAGTCGGACCTGGAATCAGGTGCAGCAGCATCTCAGTTTGATTTGTTCCACCTGTCGCAATCAGGGGCTGTTAATAAATGAGAAAAAGTTGACCCTAAGTCCAGTGCAGTGCATAGAGTTCATTGGACCGGTCGTTGATTCGCCTCAGGCCTGAGCCTTCCTCCCCGAGTCTCGGTTCCAAGCCAAAGCGGACCTCATCTCGTGCCTGCAAGCCCACTCTCTCACCACCGCTCACATGTACCTGCGATTGTTGGGCCACATGGTGGCCTGCACTTATGTGGTCCGACACACTTGGCTCCGTCTCACACCCCTGCAAGCGTGGATGACGTCAGTCTGTGTCCCCAACAGACACAACATGAGCGGGTTGTCAGGGTCCCGGACCACATACAGTCATCACTCACCTAATGGCAGAATCCTGCATTGAAGACCCTTGTCTCCAATGCCTTGGACCTGGGGTTGGGAGCCCACCTGGATGATCTCAGGACACAAGGCCATTGGTCAAGTTATGATTTCTACCTACACATCAACGTCAGAGAGCTTAGAGCGGTTCACCTTGTAACATTGCACTCCATATGATTTTATGAAAATATGCTAATGAGCATGATTATAATGTAACTGGAATATGCTTCATGCAAGAGGTCTCTTGTAAGGTATCATTACAAAGTTTATAATCTACTAATTGTGGTCATCCTATTTGTATAAATGTATCTTTCTTGTATCTGAAATTAGAAATATGAAATATAACCCTGAGGTCCTATTGTAATTATGCAATGTGTGGGCCATTAATGGTGGTTTGGAATCTTGATGGCTCCCATCAACTAGGAGAATTGGTTGTAAATGGATCTGTTTACTTGCAAGCCTTCCTTTGAGTCAGGCCAGGAAGAATGAATGCTTGGGGTCTACAAGACATGTGACTGTGTCACCCGGTACTGGAATCCATGTTAAACCTGGTGCTTTTCCATTTAGAAAGAGGAGTGGGGACCCAAAGAGACAAAATATTATTCCCTCCTTGTGCCAAAGCTATGTAAGGGGGTGGAACAGAATAAATGAGGCTGCAGTCATGAGAAATCCCCTAGCTACTACCTGAGCTGGAACAAGGACTGTATCAGGGGAAAGAATTGGGCCCAGACGAGAAAGGCATCTAGTCTGTGAAAGAAGCGTCTCTGTGGGTGAGATTTACCTGTATTCAGTTTCCGACTGTATTAGGCTTAGACTTGTGTGTTATTTTTTTTTATTTTGCTTGGTAACTTACTTTGTTCTGTTTTTTGTTACTTGGAACCACTTAAATCCTACTTTTTATATTTAATAAAATCACTTTTGCTTATTAATTAACCCAGAGTAAGTAATTAATACCTAGGGGAGCAAACAACTGTACATATCTCTCTATCAGTGTTACAGAGGGCAGACAATTTATGAGTTTACCCTGTAAAAGCTTTATACAGAGTAAAACAGATTAATTGGGGGTTTGATCCTGTTTGGAGTTGGGTGTCTGGGTGCTGGAGATAGGAGCACTTCTTAAGCTGTTTTCAGTTAAGTCTGCAGCTTTAGGGTGTGTGGTTCAGACCCTGGGTCTGTGGTGGAGCAGACTGGCATGTCTGGCTCAACAAGGCAGAGTTCTGGAGGCCCAAAGTGGCAGAGAAAACAGGCTCAGAGGTAGTCTCAGCGCATCAGGCGAGTCTCCCAAGGGGGCCTCTGTGATCAAACCCATCACATGCCTGTCCAACCAATCCTTCCTACCTCACATAAAAAGCAAGGTGGTCCAGATCCTCCTGGACAATACAGCAGCCATGATCTGTGTCAGCAAGGAAGGGGGAGCCAGCTTGTCTGCCGTTTGCCAAGAAGTTCTCAGGCTCTGGGACTTCTGTGTACAACATGGCATCCATCTCATAGCTGCACACCTCCCCGGGGCCAGGAATGCTTTGGCAGATCACTTCAGCAGGATCTTTTTGTCTCGCCTCCATCCGGAAATGGTCAGCATCATCTTCCAGAGGTGGGGGACTCCCCAGATGGAACTGTTCGCATTTTCTGCTTGATTTGAGGGACTGATAGAGGCTCCCGTCGGCACTTTTCTACTCCTGTGGTCGGGGGATCTGTTGTACGCCTTCCCCCTAGTGCCTATAATTGATTACGGCCTCTAGAGAAACCATAATACAAATAATGAATAATAATGATGATGGTAATAAAAGGGCCAGAAGTGAATAAAACTAACTTGAATTACACTGGCTGAGGGTCTGGCCCTAAGTTTTCAGTTTTTTTAAGCAATTACACAGCCACAGCTCAGATTGTTTACAAAATTGATTTGGGGTTCTTTTAGTTCTGTGCCTCGTCTTGTGTGCGCTTCCTAAATAAGCTGTTCTTTGTGTTGCTGAGCTAGAAAGATTTATACAACAACCCATAGAAACAAACATACAGTCTACAGAAAAGGTATCTAAACCTTGCAACACAGAGGGCTATGGTGGCAATTTGCCAGGAGCCTGAAGTAATTTGCATTTATGTGTGCATAAATTTTTTATCTATTAAATACCTGTAGCCATATATTCTTCTATCTTTCTTGATAGACAAATATAAATAGCTGGTTTGAGATCACTAGCAATAAAACTGATAGTTAATCTGCATTGTTCTCATCCTGTAGTTACAGGGAGAGGCAATGCTCAAATTAGAAAACTTAGGAGTTGCTGTGTCCCTGGCTCTCAGCCACAATCATCCTGAAAATATATTTTCCTCCCCCTGCATGCTACTATTGTCCTAGTTAAAGTGGATTCTCCTTCTGCCTTTCAACTCCCCTGTTCCTGACCAAGAAATACAGTAAAATGTCTTGGTTGGCTTTCCTCACAATGTCTGCTCCTCCCCTGGAGCCCGAAGGTCTCCCTCTGCATTTGGTCCTTGGACCATTTCTTGGATATTCCTATACCATGGCTTGTAGTTTTGAGTGAATGCAACAGTTAGGAAGACCTGAGAATGTGATCTGGTAACACAATTTAGAGTTAGAAAGGAAGGTGGCTTTAGTGCATTGAGAGCCAACTATAAGGGGCAGTAGGACAAGATTAATACAATAATACAATGTATTAGTAGTAGTAGTAATTTCTATGTATACAATAATACATAGAAACTGTTGGTCTTTCAGTCATTTTGTGAAATAATCCAGGGGAAAACGTAGTATTCAGGAGAGGGCTTGGACACAGAGGAGACTTCCTGCACATCTGATGAGAATGGCTCAGATATCATGGACTTGGGCCAAAATGCAGACCAAACTTAAAACCAACCCTGAGGTGGCTTTATTGGGCAATAAAGAGAACCGTTCCATCTCCTGCACAGGACAGATCTGTCTGGAAATTGCTTCTACACATTAGTAGTGATCCATCTACTGTTGAAACTGTAGAGTTGTGTTTGAGTGATAGGAATAGCCCAAATGACAGAACAATTTGTCAGACTAACTACATATTAAGAAATATGAGACTCATTCTTGAGCATTATTGGTAAATGAGCTAGAAAGTAGGTACCCTCTACTGTTCCATGAGTATCTCATTTTTCTTGTTTTGTATTTAGTACATGCGCACATAATGGATGGGTACCTGAGCCAGGAGACAGGACATAACTGTGCTCCTTTCAAGTGAAATATACACTTATCGGGTAAAGATCTATAGAAATAGCACTATGAACATAAATCTATAGTCCCGTGTCCAGAAGCAACTATGAATGGCCCCCTTTTGTACCACAATAATGAGGCTAATTACTACTATTACTATTGAACAAAAATATCTTTGGTGTATAAATTGTGTATTGTTACATTTCTTGTGTTGATGTAAGGTACTCTTGAGATCCTTGGATGACAGGCAAAAGGCAAAATATTTTGATTAAAACAATGTAATTATTTTTTGTAAAATGTCAATAATTTTCAATAAGTCCTGGAACACTGTGGAAGTTCCAGAAGACTAGAAGAAAGCTAATGTTGTGCGAATATTTTAAAAGGGTTGACAGGATTACTCAGGTATTTATAGCCTGTCAGTCTGACATTGATTCCAGGCAAGATTATGGCGTGGCTGATACAGGATTCAATTAATAAAGCATTAAAGGAGGGTAATATAGTGAATGCCAATCAACATGGGTTTATGGAAAAAAGATCCTGGCAAACTAACTTAATATCTTTTTTTAATGAGATGACAAGTTTGGTTGATAAAGGTAATAATGTTGATGTGATAGACTTCTGTTAGCATTCTCTTGGTTCTGCATGTCATTTTGATTAAAAAAACTAGAGGATATAAAATTAACATGGCATGCATTAAGTGGATTGACTGATGACTAACTGAGAGATCTCAAAATGTAATTGTAAATACAGAATCATCAAGCGAGTGTGTTTCTTGGGAGGTCCTGCAGGGATCAGTTCTTGGCCTAAGAAAACATAAAATCATCACTGATAAAGTTTGCAGATGACACAAAAATTGGGGGAGTGGTAAATAATGAAGGTCTGTAAGACTGAGTGATCTGGATTGCATGGTAAACTGCATGCAAGAAACAATACATGTTCTTCTTCGAGTGATTGCTCACATCCATTCCAGTTAGGTGTGCGCGCCGCGCGTGCACGTTCGTCGGAAACTTTTTACCCTAGCAACTCCAGTGGGCCGGCAGGTCGCCCCCTGGAGTGGCGCCGCCATGGCGCCCAATATATATCCCTGCCGGCCCGCCCGCTCCTCAGTTCCTTCTTACCGCCGTGTCGGTCGTTGGAACTGTGGAGCGCGGCATAGCTGTCCTCCACGTCCCTAGCTCTCCTAGTTATCTATCGTTATCTATCGTTATCTCTAGTTTCATTATAGTTGTTAATTAGTTTGTTAAGTTGATAGTTAAGTTAATTAGTTGTAAAGTACTTCTTCGCCGGGGGCTTAGCCCTTCCCGGCACCCGGCACCGGGCTCATGCCTGGTTCGCCGGGCTTCAAGCAGTGTGCGGCCTGCAAGAAGCCCATGCCTACCAGCGATCCCCACGAAGCGTGCCTGAAGTGCCTCGGGGAATCGCACAGATCCGACAAGTGCCGCATCTGTAAGGCCTTTAAGCCGAGGACAAAGAAGGAGAGGGATCAAAGGCTCCGAACTCTCCTAATGGAGGCGGCACTTGACCCGACGGCTTCGCAGGCCGTGGTATCGGCACCGGCACCGGATCGCTCCGGCACCGAGAAGACTCCTCGGCACCGACCCTCTCCGGCACTGGAGCCAGAGCCAAGGCCGTCGAAGTCTAATACTCCGGCCAGGCAGACCCGGCTAGAGCGCCCGGCCTCGACATCGGCCGCGGCGCCGCCGGCACCGTCAGCACCGTTGACTCCGGGCCCGGCGGGTCCGTTGAGTCCGGTGCCGCCGAGCTCCCCCATGAGATCTGGGGTTGAGATAGTGGTCCCGTCCACACCGGAGACCTTCGCCTCGGCTCGGGACCTTATTGCCCTGACTGAGCCTACTCGGCTGCCACCCCCGGTACCTCCGGTGCGGGTCGTGTCCAGAGGCAAGCCCATGATGTCGGCACCGCCCAGAGACAGTCGTTCCCGATCCAGGTCCCGACGTCTTGGGCGCTCCAGATCCCGACGCCGCTCGCAGTCCCGGCACCGCTCCCCTCAGCGGTACCGGTCGCACTTGCGGCACCGGTCGGCATCGAGAAGGTCGCGGTCAGGCTCCAGTCGACACCGGCACCGCGACTCCAGGAGCAGGTCCCGACGCTACTCGCCGCACCGGTCGACCTCCCGGCACCGAGCTGGTGGCAGGTCCCGGTCCCGGTCTCGCTCGACCTCCCGGCACCGAGCTGGTGGCAGGTCCCGGTCGACCTCCCGGCACCGAGCTGGTAGCAGGTCCCGGCACCGAAGCGGCGCCCGGCACCGAAGCGGCGCCCGGCACCGATCAGGATCACGGCACCGATCAGGATCACGGCACCGTGACAGATCCCGGTCCCGATCCCGATCCCGGCACCGGTATGACTCCCGGTACCGGTCCCCGGCACCGCGACGATCCTCCGTGCCGGCCCGCGCAGACCCGTACCATCCAGGGTCGGCCCCACCGTGGCCCTCGAGACAGCCGTCCGTATCCTCCCAGACGGACAGCGGCTATGCGCTGGGCACCGACCGGCAGGCGGCGCTGTTTGGTGATCCGCCGCTGCAGGACCAAGGCCCACAACAGTGGGAATTCTGGACACCCTGGGCGTACCATCAGGCCCAGGGCCCCCAGCAGCTCCCTCCTAGGCCGGCGACTGCGGAACGTAGGGCCCCGGAAGCCTCGTTGTCTCGCCCCCCTCCCTCCCCGGAAGGGGAGGAAGGGTCCAAGCAGCAGGACTCCGCTGTGGCTCCGGAGGCAGAGGCGAGGGCTGAGGAAGACCCTCAGTTAGACACTCTCGTGCCGGGGGTCTCATCATCCTCCTCCCCGGATGAGGCGGTGGCGGGTACCTCCTCCAACAGTCCCCCCCCGCTGGATCTCAGGGCGCACCAAGACCTCCTCAGGCGATTGGCTCAAAATCTGAGTCTGCAGGCGGAGGAGGTCTCGGAGATAGAGGATCCAATTGTAACCATCATCTCCTCTGATGCTCCCACCAGGGTCGCCCTGCCCTTTATACGAACCATCCAGGCCAACGCCAACACCATCTGGCAGTCTCCGGCCTCCATCCCTCCGACAGCAAAAGGCGTCGAGAGGAAGTACATGGCCCCTTCCAGGGGATACGAATATCTCCATGTACACCCGACCCCGTGTTCACTGGTGGTTCAATCGGTGAACGATAGGGAGCGTCATGGCCAGGAGGCTCCGGCCCCCAAATCAAGAGAGGCCAGGCGGATGGACCTCCTTGGCCATAAGGTGTATTCGGCTGGGGCGCTGCAGCTCAGGGTCTCCAACCAGCAGGCCCTGCTGAGCAGATATGCCTTTGATTCCTGGGTGGCAGTGGACAAATTTAAGGAGCTGCTGCCACAGGATGCTCGCCAAGAGTTTACGGCCATCTTGGACGAAGGCAAGAAGGTCGCACGCACGGCCTTGCAAGCCTCCTTGGACGCTGCGGACTCGGCTGCCCGTACCCTTGCGTCAGGTGTTACGATGCGTCGCATCTCCTGGCTGCAGGTTTCCGGCCTTCCGCCGGAGCTCCAGCATACTATACAGGACCTTCCATTCGAAGACCAGGGCCTATTTTCTGACAAAACAGACCCCAGACTCAAGAGTCTGAAGGATAACCGAGTCGTTATGCGGTCCCTCGGGATGCACACTCCCGTGACGCAGCGTAGACCCTTCCGGCCGCAACAACAACAACAACAACAACGCAGGCCGTTTTCCCAGTTCCGCCAGCGGCAGGACCTTTACAGGCGCCGCGGCAGGAACGGGAGGCGCAGGCAGTCGGGGAACCAAGGGGGGCAGAACCAAGGCTCCTCAAAACCCCCGCCTGGTCCTAAGCCTTCATTTTGAAGGTGCGCTCGAGGGCGCAGTAACAGTTTCCCCTATGGATCCTTCCCCCCCGTTTTCCAACCGCCTTTCGTTTTTCTTCCCGGCGTGGTCCCAAATAACATCGGACCGCTGGGTCTTAAGCGTGGTGCAGACGGGATACCGCCTGCAGTTTGTTTCGTTTCCTCCTTCCCGCCCTCCTTCCTCGTCCCTCTTCAGGGACCCCTCTCACGAGCAATTCCTTCGGCAGGAGGTGCAGACGCTCCTCAGCAAAGGAGCTATAGAGGCGGTTCCGGAAAACGAGAAAGGCAAGGGGTTTTATTCCCGCTACTTCCTGATCCCCAAGGCCAAGGGGGGCCTCAGGCCTATCCTCGACCTGCGAGAGCTCAACAAATACCTCGTGAAGTTGAAGTTCCGCATGGTATCCCTGGGGACCATTATTCCATCCCTGGATCCGGGAGACTGGTACGCCGCCCTCGACATGCAGGACGCGTATTTCCACATTGCCATTTGGCCGCGCCACAGACGCTTTCTCCGCTTCGTTGTGGGGGCTCTTCATTATCAATTTGCAGTCCTCCCGTTCGGCCTGTCCACGGCCCCGAGGGTGTTTACAAAATGCATGGCAGTTGTCGTGGCGCATCTTCGGCGCAACCGTGTCCACGTGTTCCCTTATCTGGACGATTGGTTGATTCGGGGCACGTCGGAACAGCAGGTGACCAGCCATGTCCGCGTGATCACCGGCATGTTTGCGAGTCTGGGCCTGTTGATAAACACAGACAAGTCCACCCTGAGGCCCACTCAGAAGGTGGAATTTATCGGGGCCGTCCTGGACGCCACTGTGGGCAGGGCCTCGCTGCCTCTGCAGCGGTTCCAGACCATGGCGGCGATCATTCAACGCTTGCGGTCAGCCCCGTTGACGTCAGTGAGGACATGTCTAACCCTGTTAGGCCACATGGCGGCGTGCACCTTTGTGACCGACTACGCTCGGCTCCGCATGAGGCCTCTCCAGCTGTGGCTTATCAGTCATTACAGGCCGGCAAGGCAACCGTTAGACATGTTACTCACAATCCCCCAGAAGGTCTTAGATTCCTTCGGCTGGTGGTTGGACCAGTCCGTATTGTGTGCGGGTCTTCCCTTTCACCCGTCTCAGCCCTCGGTATCCCTGACAACGGATGCCTCAGATCTAGGCTGGGGGGCCCACCTAGGGACCCTGCGGACGCAGGGCCTGTGGTCTCAGGAGGAGGTGGGGCTACACATCAACATGAGGGAGTTGAGAGCGGTCCGCCTTGCTTGCCAAACGTTTTGTCATCAGCTTCAGGGTCGTTGTGTAGCCGTGTTCACGGACAACACGACGACCATGTATTATATCAACAAGCAGGGCGGCACCAGGTCCTCCTCCCTGTGCCTCGAGGCGATACGACTCTGGGACTTTTGCGTAGCCCACTCCATTCACCTCAGGGCTTCCTTCCTTCCCGGAGTACGGAACACGCTGGCGGATCGATTGAGCAGATCCTTCCTGTCACACGAGTGGTCCCTTCGCCCGGACGTCGCTCTCTCCATTTTCCGGAGGTGGGGTTATCCCCGGGTGGACCTCTTTGCGTCCAAGGGGAACGGGAAGTGCCAAGCGTTCTGCTCCTTTCAGGGCAGGGAGCCGGGGTCGATAGCGGATGCCTTCCTCATCCAGTGGTCGACCCACCTGTACTATGCGTTTCCTCCGTTCCCTCTGGTTCACAAGGTCCTCCTGAAGGTGCGCAGAGACAGGGCTCGTGTGATCATGGTGGCCCCGGCATGGCCCAGACAGCACTGGTACACCATGCTGCTGGACTTGGCCGTAGCCGACCCAGTTCCCCTGCCCCTTCATCCGGACCTGATTACCCAGGACCACGGGTCTCTCTGTCACCCAGACCTGCAGTCGCTGCACCTAGCGGCGTGGCTCCTGCGTGGCTAACTGGTTCCGAGCTGCGCTGCTCCACGCCCGTGAGAGAGGTGCTCTTGAGCAGCAGGAAACCGTCCACAAGAGCCACGTATTCGGCGAAATGGAAACGCTTCTCCTGTTGGTGCGTAGAGAGAAATCTCCGCCCTATGGAAGTTTCGGTAACCGAAATCTTAGACTATGTTTGGTCCCTCAAAGAGCAAGGTCTGGCCTTATCGTCGTTGCGAGTCCATCTAGCAGCTATCTCCACCTTTCACCCGGGTGCGGACGGTCGCTCCGTTTTTTCTCACCCGCCGGTGTCGAGATTCCTTAAAGGGCTGGAACGTTTATTCCCTAACGTCCGTCCCCCTGCTCCAACCTGGGATCTTAACCTGGTGTTGTCCCGGCTCATGGGGCCCCCCTTTGAGCCGTTAGCTACTTGCTCCCTGCTTTACCTCTCTTGGAAGGCTGCCTTTCTAGTAGCTATCACCTCAGCTAGACGGGTGTCGGAACTCCGAGCCCTTGTGGTAGACCCCCCATACACGGTCTTCCACAAAGACAAGGTGCAGCTTAGACCGCACCCTGCCTTTCTACCCAAGGTGGTCTCAGCCTTCCACGTCAGCCAAGAGATTTTCCTCCCGGTTTTTTTCCCAAAACCTCACTCCTCAGGCAGGGAGCAGCAGCTCCACTCGCTGGATGTCCGTAGAGCTCTCGCGTTCTACATAGAGAGGACCAAACCCTTCCGCAAATCCCCCAGCTTTTCGTGGCGGTAGCGGACCGTATGAAAGGGCTTCCTATCTCCTCCCAGAGGTTATCCTCGTGGGTTACGTCCTGTATCAGGACCTGTTATGACTTGGCCCATGTCCCTACGGGCCGTGTGACTGCGCATTCTACCAGGGCGCAGGCGTCGTCGCTGGCTTTCCTTGCCCGTGTGCCCATCCAGGAAATCTGTCGGGCAGCGACCTGGTCATCGGTCCACACCTTTGCTTCCCACTACGCCCTGGTACAGCAGTCGAGAGAGGATGCGGCCTTCGGAACTGCAGTGCTCCATGCCGCGACTTCTCACTCCGACCCCACCGCCTAGGTATGGCTTGGGAGTCACCTAACTGGAATGGATGTGAGCAATCACTCGAAGAAGAAAAGACGGTTACTCACCTTTGTAACTGTTGTTCTTCGAGATGTGTTGCTCACATCCATTCCACACCCGCCCTCCTTCCCCACTGTCGGAGTAGCCGGCAAGAAGGAACTGAGGAGCGGGCGGGCCGGCAGGGATATATATTGGGCGCCATGGCGGCGCCACTCCAGGGGGCGACCTGCCGGCCCACTGGAGTTGCTAGGGTAAAAAGTTTCCGACGAACGTGCACGCGCGGCGCGCACACCTAACTGGAATGGATGTGAGCAACACATCTCGAAGAACAACAGTTACAAAGGTGAGTAACCGTCTTTTTTAATGCAGTTAAATGTCTAGGAACAAAGAATGTAGGCCATACTTACACAGTGGGGGGACACTCTCTTAGAAAGCAGTGACTCTAAAAAAGATTTGGGGTTGTGCTTGATAATCAGCTGAACATGAGCTCCCAGTGTGACGCTGCAACCAAAAGGGCTAATGTGATCCTTGGATCCATAAACAGGGAAATCTCAAGTAAGAGTAGTGAGGTTATTTCACCTATTTATTTAGCACTGTCCATCTGGGGCTTCATTCCTGGGTGAAGGGGTTCAGGTTACAGGCCCCCCACCTGTGGTGACAGGGTTCAGGTTACAGGCTCCCCACCTGGGGTCGTGTAGTAATTTTTGTTGTCAGAAGGGGTTTGCGGTGAAATGACATTTGAGAACCCCTGAACTAGATGATTATAATTGTCCCTTTTGGCTTTGGAATCTATGAATAGATGTTGTGTGGCTAAATTCTACTGCAGTAAGCATGAATGTGGGCATTCCACAGTTGTTTTTTTTCCTATGGAAATTTTAAATCTGACTTATTTGAAGCTTTCTAGTCCAGTCCATTTCAATTTATAATTTAAACTTCCTGCATGAAACTTTAACACTCTTATAGCACTTTGAGTGTGTTAAGTGCTGCATTAACATTCATTCTTATAATGTACCTGTGTGGGAGATAAATGTATTCTTTAACTGGGAAACTGATAAGGTGGAATGTGCTCAAGGCCACACAATGGCCATTGATAGGACTGGAGCTCAGGTATTCCTTACCTACACTCCTGGTCCTAGAACACACTGTACAGTTCCATTGGTCATACCTAAGCTTGTGAAATTTTCAGATATCACTGTGGTTAGTGTGTCAAACATTTAGTCATGGCTTACTTCAGGGTGTTTTAGTTCCTACTGTACAGTTGTTAATCAGTTAAACTGTCTGAAAACCTCTGATTAAACATTCTAATCGCTATTACAAAGAGCATCAGGCATGCTTGTGGCAAGGTTTCCCAACTTGTGAAGTCTCTTGTTAGCATGAAAGACAGAGAAGCTGTCATCCATGCACATGTTCTGGCAATTGCTTTTGTCTGGTATTGGAAGTGTCTCTAGACAGTCTGGGGAGGCTTTCCAGAATTCCAGGACTTTCCCTGCATTGTTTAACAAGGGTCAGAATTGAGTACACTGGCCCAAATTATGGCCACCCTGCCAGTAAAACTCATGGAGGTTTAATCTTTTGCTGCTTTGTAACACTAGCAGGCTAAAACAAAATCCTGCTCTACTCTGTGGGAATTTACTAGATTATATGCATGTAGCTGTTTCTCACACAGGGTTAGATCCTCACTTAGTGTCAATTGTTGTTGGTCAGTGGAGCGATCCTGATTTATTCAAGGTGAGAATCTGGCTCCAAATAGTTGAAATTAAACTTCTTCAGTTTTTTTGTGTAAAATTAATGAACTCTCTGTATTAAAAGCTTGAGTGTCTCGATCACATTATTTTCTTATTTTTCCATTTTTGGGTCAAGCTGTAATATTGGAATAGTCTTAGGGTATGGCTACACTTGAAATTTCGGAGCACTGCCGCTCCGAAATTTGGGAGTGTGGTCGGAGCGCCAGCGCTGGGAGAGAGCTCTCCCAGCACTGCACGTAAACCACATCCCTTACGGGTGTAGCTTGCAGCTGCGGCTCCCAGCGCTGCGGCACTGATTACACTGAGGCTTTACAGCGCTGCATCTTGCAGCGCTCAGGGAGGTGTTTTTTCACACCCCTGAGTGCGAAAGTTGCAGCGCTGTAAAGTGCCAGTGTAGCCAAGCCCTAGGGAAGCCTGATAGCAAAATACTATATTTATTTTGATTTGTAGTATGCACCAGTTCTTGTGCTCTGCGTAAATGTACAAGTTTGTAAAATAATAATTACAGTAAAGGTTGTCTTAATTTCATTCTTCAGTATATTTAATTTTTGATAAATGTATTTGTTAACTTATTAGATTGTAAAAAGTACTTCTCATCAGTTTACTGTACTTGAGAAGAGAGGTGAATCCATTTTACTTATCTGTCTATTAAGTCGTATTTACCTTTCATCTCCATTCTCCAAATGTTTTCTAAATTTCTCACTGAATGGCCTACCTCTGCTTGTTTACTTTTCTGCGAAATGTTCTAGATAAAACTTGTTCTCACTTTATAGGATAATAAAAAAACAAAAAATCACAATATGTATTTAGAGTTTAAGCTCTCAGGTTGGGACATGTTGTTTAACACAGCTAACCTGTTGTACAGCAGTGTAGTACAGTACCACGTATGCAGACTGTGTTACCTATGTATTCAACTTGTGTATTTATTGACAGTGTTTTCAGCTCGAAAGAGTACTGTCTTGATACTTACTTGATTTTGGTGCGATTAGTTACGTGAACGGAAGAGTTATTGCGCTTTTCTGGAATAAGGTTAAGAAATATTTTGTGTTTTTAAATTGAGACTGGGATTTCAAAGGGATTTAGGCACCCAGCTCCCACTGGCTTTCCATGAGAATTAGGCACTTGATTTCCTGAGCCCCATTAGAAAATACCAGGCTGATAGTTAGGGAAGCTCTTGAATCTCCTCCTCATTTCTTTTCTGGCCACACACTTGATTATCTACGGTAGCAGTTTCCGACTACGGCTTATCTGTCAATATTTTTAATGCTTTGTTGGTGTGGAAAATATCCAATTTTGCCTTGACTTCATTTCCCAAATTCATCTCTGTCGTATTTCAGTTTGAGTACAACTGCCTTTTCAGAACATTGACCCCTATTTTCATTATTGACAAGACACTGTCCTTCATGGGCAGATTTCTGAAGTGAGCTGTGCATGTTTTGCGCTTTATTTGTGTGACCTTCAGAAAAAAGCATGCTTGCCAAAATGTCAGGCTTTACTTACACAGAAATTGCCCTTAGTGTAAGGAGAGGGTTAAATATTTCTCTTTGTACATCTAAGTACTCTTGGAAGTAGGAGTGCTCTTTGTAACCCTGGATATGAGCAACTGTATTCTGCAGTGTTTGGTACAGTATACAAACAGCCGTACATAAAAGCAGGCTTCTGTTAAATGTGAAAAAACAAACTTCATCAGCTTTAGCACCCTTGTGGTCAGTACCACAATAGCAAAGCTAAGTGGGACAGGACATTAGCGTACTGTTTAATTTGTCTTGCCTTTCCTGTTTGTAGGCCCCACATCATCTTCACCCCTGTTGCACCTCAGCATACACTACGCTACTGATGACTCATCAATCAAAGATTCTGCTGGACTAGAGACCCCCATAAGGGTCAGATTTTTATAGTATTGCACAGTTTCAAAAGTTGTTTTTCAATCATTTAAACCCTTTGGGATATAAAATAATGAACTTTGCAAAACTGCCCTATATTGTGCAAACTGTTACTTACCTAGCCCCTGTAGTCCTGCTCCCCCTCCTGTGGGGCTCTGTGGCAGATACCTGTGGGCTTTTCCTGGACTTTGACTATTCCTTGCCTGGAGCTAGTGTAAGCTATAATTTATGAAAGGACAAATCAGGGGTACAATTTTTCTGTTAGAAAAATCTACCTGAGTAGATGCTTCTTGCATTAGAAATGTTTCTGCCATTGTAGAGATAAATGTTGACCCTCAAGGACAAGTTAGATGGAAAAATCAAGGGTTCATGTGTGAATTAACCTTTTACTAAATCCTGTTTGTTCAAGCACAAAAGAGGAGGAAAGCTTCTGACTGTTTTCCTAATGTAGGTAGGGAGTGACTGTTATGATTTGCGGAAGAGTTAGAAATATTTAACAAGTAAAAGGTGGTGTTTTTTTTTAAATCTGCAAATCTGCCCCTTTTCCTCTCCAGCATTTTCTCTATGTAGTGGCTCAGTTTTGGTAAGATACATGACTGGTACAGATTCATGTAAAAGCATATAACTAAAAATTCAGAACTGGAATTATGGTTTAACAGTTAGTAACTTATTTTCTTGCATTCCTAATAAATGTAGCTATGTCGGATCCATTGATTAGCCCTCTGTATAAAGTATGATATACCCTTTACAGGCATGTACTAAAAGTTTTATAACAAAATGTGCATTTTTGTGTGTTTTAGGGCATAATTCAGAAGATAGTGGACAGTCACAAAGTAAAGAATGTGGCCTGTTATGGATTACGGCTTAGTCACCTGCAATCTGAGGAGGTCCACTGGCTACATCTGGACATGGGTGTATCCAATGTGAGGGAGAGGTTTGAATTAGCCCACCCTCCAGAGGAATGGAAGTAAGATTATAAACCTGTTCAGTTTCAAAATCAAATCATTATGTTCTATTTGCCATAAACTTTGTATAATCTTTTATTTTATGAAGAAAATCCTTTTGCAGAACTCCTGAGAATAGGACTAGTAGAAAGGGAGACAGCTGCCTATAGTTACCCAGCAAAAAGCTAGAAGAAATAAGAAAGTGCCCTGGTATTCCAGAGGAAAGGCTCATTGGCTAGAAGGGAATTCTGCCAACTATGAAGAGCTGTTAAGTCTAATTTGAGCCTGCAAACCTTAGAGTGGGAGAAGAGTAGGATGAGACTTGCTAAATATGTAGTAGGCCCAGTGAATCATAACATTTAATTGTATCCCTGTTTTAAGCATAAAAATGCTGTGATGCATTTAAAAATACTTCTAAAAGGGCATTTTATATTCTCTTTAAAAGAAAGTAGGGAAGTGTTGTTAAGCTTCATATAATGCAGCTATCATTTAACTAAGACAAATGTTAATTTGTTTAGAAATGTACAGATTAAGAATGGGTTAAGATTCTCCAGGTGAGATTTAATTGCCAAATCTGTTCTTAATATACAAATCAGAGAAGAATGCAGCTGTCTGTCTTAAATGGCTTGCTTCTGCAGTGCTAATAGAAGTAAAAAGCCATAGAAAAACTCTGTCAGAAAAGTGAAGAGATATATATCTGAATAAATACATGGAGCAGATCTACAGAGGAAGAACTGTTCAAAGTCAGTTAATTCAGGTTAATCCTATCACTTGTGTTATGCAGGAAGTCAAACTCGGATGATCACAGTGATCCCTTCTGGCCATATAATCTATGAATATAATCAGTTTTCTGACCATAGCACACTTTACACAGGATTACTAGTCATTTAAAACCCCGTAAATATGTTCTTCTGAAGAACTTTAGTAAGCAGTCTGCATGTAATTTCTTGAAACTTGAATTGCTAGATAATTTACTAGTTAAATGCTTACCACATCTAGCACATCTGATTCTGTGAGTTTATTAATTCACTTTTAGCGGGTAGCCTGTCACACTAAATGAGAAAGTTTAAAACACTGGTGTCAGAAATATTGCACATTTTCTTCTGTGTACACGACATTTCAGGTCTTCCTGTATGTTTTAATGATGCAGATTGATAATTTTTTTCAAACAAATTATCATAAATAATACTTTGAAGTGTCTTTTGGGGGGGAAATATTCTGTTCTCATAATATGGCCAGAACTAAATATGAGATATGAATGATTTATGCAATGGATATTTCTTACCTATTGTCAGAGTGCCAGTTTCATTTATATTATGTGATGCAACCTATATGTTACATATTACAAAACAAAGTTAATCAGTTTTAAAAGGAAAGTTAGATAATTGTTTTGAAATTTGGATAACAGGATTGTATAAAAACCTCAGACAAGTGTCATGATAAGATATAAATTATTAAGTACATCTCTAGAGTGTCATTTTATGCTTTATCGAATGCAAGCAGCCTGACTTACCTTTTAAACCCATAGAGATTTGCTTTGAATAATCAAAATATTGCTGTCATATTTGTAATACTATAAAACAGAGCATTTAGGATCAGATGACAGTACTTGTTAAAATATTTAGATTAGTAGAGTAAGAGAGAAGTCCTGGAATGGTGCTTGAATTAATATCATCCTATAACATAATCATCCAGTAACTGCTGCTCATAATGGGAATTTTTTAATGATTTTAATTTAAGACTGTGTATTCAATATACATGGGAAGTGTATTCTCTAATATTCTTTTAGATCAGTCCAGATGCTTGGATTATACTTCCCATCAGCAGGAGGAGATAGAAAATGATAAAAATTCTTGGAACAAATTCTATCCCTAACATAAGTGATTTTTGTGATGCTATTGGATACTATTTCCAGAGGAACAGTAAGGGAGGTGACTCTGTATTCACACTGCACTGCAGTAGACTCCTATGGCTGTGGTTAAGGCTCAGGATAAGTAATAAATTCAGACATACAAGGTCAGCCACAGTTTGTTAAGCCAGACATCTCTTATCTCTTCCAGTGGCATTCAGTTCAGCTGTAAGAGCAGACGTAGCCCAGTTTCACAGCAGTGCCAGTGGGTAACCATCCTAATGAAAATTAGCAGAATGCAATTCTGTAACGAGTGAAGGAGTAAGAAGTAGCTGTTTGTTAGGAGTCCAATTGCCCAAGCCTTAAACTTGCTTTAAGATACCACTGTGGCCTTGTCTTCGCTGCTGAAAAATGTACGTTTTTTATTCTTGGGCAGCTCACACACATAACTATCCCAAGGTAAAAACACAGTAAGACAGTACACTTCAATTTTACTGTGAGATAAACTAGGTGAGGTCATCACAAGGCAGCGAGATAGTGCTGATCTTGCCTAGTTTACCTGATGGTAAAACAGAAGTGCATGGGATAGGTGATACACATGAGTTATAGAATCATAGAATATCAGGGTTGGAAGGGACCTCAGGAGGTCATCTAGTCCAACCCCCCCTGCTCAAAGCAGGACCAATCCCCAGACAGATTTTTGCCCCAGATCCCTAAATGGCCCCCTCAAGGATTGAACTCACAGCTCTGGGTTTAGCAGGCCAATGCTCAAACCACTGAGCTAAGAGTGACTATTATCTGAAAGTAAAACACACACACCTTTTTTAGCAGTGTAGACAATGTCTTCAACTGTTACAAACCCCCAGAGAGGTTCAAAAGGATGATGTGAGTGAACACCGGAGACTTTATCAGTGAAACTAAGTGCTTATTTGTTCATTGATAACATTCATTCTATTCAGGAAACTAATATTGAGGAACACAGGTGTATTGTATACTACAATGACTATTGGCTCTCTTTCTCATTTCCTCGATATGCAAGATCTAGCATTGCAAACAGAGGTGTTTTATACCAAATTGATATGCAGGTTATACGCCTAATTATTATAAAACACTTAATCTTCCAAATTAAATTGAGATTTGTTAATCCAGTAACAAGCCAGTTACCATTAGATGCATCCTGTTGTTATGTAAATTGTTTTTTTAACATTGGTGATGAATCTGCTTTGTTAAAAATTCTTTGTAGAAATAATTGATTAGTGCAGTTAAGGAAAAATACAACTTAAAAGATCAAGATTTCAGAAACTTAGCAACTTGTCCAGAAGGCAAAAGCTATTTTGTACTGGTGCCTATATTTAGTACATTAGGTTCTCTTAATATGATAATAAAGAGGCTTTTATAGTCTGCTACATGAAGTCCAATTCAGTTTGACACAACTTGTGAGAAAGGAATGATAATCACAGTAACAAGCAAATTCAGACTTACAGGGGAATCACTTGCCTCTAAGAACATGAGCCAGAAAAAGGTTTGCAGTGCTGCAAATTCAGAGACTGATTTACTACTATTTTGTTCTGTGTAGCACAAGAGAGCTGTACCTAGATTGGAGGGAGAGATTTAACTGAAATGTTTGGCGCTGAAATGTGTGTGGAAAGGAGAGAATGGAGCTTTGCAGAGCATAAAGCAAGTCCTTCTGGGTGAACTAGATTTACAATAATTTGCAGTAGTTACTTGAGCCAGGATAGTATTTAATATAGTCACAGGCAAAACTTGCTGTGCATAAAAAAAAGCAGAGACATGTCTGAAGTTTAAACTTAGCTTTCTGGCCATATCATCATATTGAATAGTTTTCTCTTTCTTCTTATTTCTAAAAGGTATTAATAATCAGTTTCTGTTTTATACAATTACACTCACGTTATAAACAGCTCTGCAGAAGCATGTTGCAGAAATGAACTCTAGGGGTTCTCTCTAATTCAGTCTATAGCTAATTCTAATAGAATGATAGAAATATAGGTCTGGGAGGGACCTTAAGAAGTCCTCACATCCAGTCCTCTTTGCTCAGACAGGACCAAGCAAACATAGACCCTTCCTGATAGGTATCTGTTCAACCTGTTCTTAAAAACCTCCAATGACTCCACAGCCTCCCTTGGAAGCCTGTTCCAGAACTTAACTACCTTTATAGTTAGAAAGCTTTTCTTGATATCTAACCTAAATCTCCTTTGCTACAGATTAAGCCCGTTATTTCTTGTCTTTCCTCCTCTGGTCAGGGAGAACAACTTATCACTGTCCTCTTTGTAACAGCTCTTAACATATCTGAAGATTATCAGTCCTTCTTCAGTGTTCTTTTCTCAAGACTAAACATGCTCAGTTTTTTAACCTTTCCTCATAAGCCAGGTTTCTGACAGGTTGTTGCTTTCCTCTGGACTCTCTCTAACTTGTTCACACCCTTCCTAAATTGTGGTGCCCAAAAATTGGACACAGTACTCCAGCTAAGACATCACCAGTTCCAAGTAGAGCCAGACAACTATCTCCTGTGTCTTACATATAACACCCATTAATACACCTGAGAATATTAGCCTTTTTCACAATTGTATCATGTTGTTGACTCATATTTAGTTTGTGATCCACTATACCCCTCCGAGCCTTTTCAGCAATGCCATCGCCTTGCCAGTTATTCCCCATTTTGTAGTTGTGCATTTTATTTTTCCTTCCTACATAAATTATTTTGCACTTGTCTTAATTACATTTCATTGTGTTGAATTCAGACCAATTCACCAAATTTGTCAACGTTGTTTTGAATTCTCATCCTGTCCTCCAAAGTGCTTGCAATACTTCCCAGCTTGTGTCACCTGCAGATTTTATAAGCATGCTCTCCATTCCATTATCCAAGTCATTAATGAAAATATTGAAAAGTACCGAACCAGGACTGACCCTTGCAGGATCCCACTAGATAAGTCTTCCCACTTAGCGAACTATTGATAACTCCTGTTTGAGTATGTTCTTCCAATCAGTTTTGCACCCACCTTATAGTAATATCATCTAGATTGCATTTCTCTAGGTTGCTTACAGGAAAGTCATATGGGAATCTGTCAAAAGTCTTTCTAAAATCAAGATGTAACACATCTATTGATTCCCCCCATCCACTAGGCTAATAAACCTGTCAGAGAAGGAAATTAGATTGGTTTGGCTTGATTTCTTCTTGACAAATTCATACTAGCTATTTCTTATAACCCTGTTATTCTCTAGGTGCGTACAGACTAATTGTTGAATAATTTGTTCCAATCTCTTTCCAGGTATCAAAGTTAGGCTGATGGTCTGTAGTTATCCAGGTCCTCTTTGTTCCACTTTTTAAAGATAGTACTATGCTTGCCCTTCTCCAGTCCTCTGGGACCGCATCCATCCTTCATGAGTTCTCAAAGATAATTGTAATGGTTCTGAGATGGCTTCAGCTAATTCGTTAAGTAGCCTAGAATGAAGTACTTCAAGCCCTACCATCTTGAATTCATATAACTTATCTAAATATTCTTTAACCTGTTCTTTCCCAATTTTGGCTTGCATTCCTTCTGCCTTGTTATTACCTATTGTGTGGAGTGTTTGGTCATCAACCTTTTTAGTAAAAACTGAAGCAAAATAGGCATTAAACATCTCCACATTCTTGATGTTGTTAGTTCTCTTTCCCTGTTATGTGGCAGATCTACACTTTCCTTCATCTTTCTCCTAATATATTTAACAAACCTCCTCTGACTGCCTTTTATGTCATTTGCTAAGTGTAACGCATTTTTACCTTAGCCTTTCTGTATTTGTCTCTACACATTTGTGGTTTTTTGTACACTGTATCAATTTGTCCATGTTTCCATTTTTATAGGATTCTATTTGGATTTTCAAATTGTTAATCATTCCTGATGGAATATGTTGGCCTCTAATCATCCTTCCCATCTTTCCTTCACACGGAGACAGTTTGCAATTGTACTTTTATATTGTTGTCTTGAGAAACTGACAGCTCTCCTGAACTCCTTTTTCCTTTAGATTTTCTTCCCATGGGAAGAACCTACCAGTTCTCTGAGTTTAAAGTTTTGAAGTCCATTGTCCTTTTTCTGCTGCTCTCATGCCTTCTTTTGTTAGAATCATGAAATCATGAAGCATGATCACTTTCATCAAAATAGCCTTCCACCTTCAGATTTGCTACTGACTCCACCCTGATGTTCAGAATCAAATCTAAAACGGCTGTCCCCCCTCTGCTTTCTGAAACAAAAAGTTGTCACCAGTACATTTTAATAACTTATTGGAAATTTTGTTTTTTTGCCATACTACTCTTCAAACAGTCTGCATAATTAAAGTTGCCCATTACTACTAGGTATTTTGTTTTGGATGTTTCTGATTCCAAAAAAATAAACATTCCTTGCACAGTATTTTAAAATTCTGCATATTTTATTTGTCAAAATAAGACTATATAATCATACCAGTTTCAATTATTGTGGTAATTTATTGCAAAATACCTGTCAGGGAGTATATCTGTAACAATACAGAGACACATAAAAATTCTCCCAGGAGTAGAGTTAAAAAAAGCCCTACAAAACAACCCAGTTTCCGTTTCTCTGCCCCATCTCCTGCCAGAGCCCAGCCGGGGAGAGACACTCAGACCTCCTCTCTCCAGAGCCCAGCCATGGGGCACCCCCCAGCCCAGACACTTACGTCCCCTCCTCCACCTCCCCCCAGAACCCAGCCATGGGGGGGGCCCCCCATAGCCCAGGGATCCAGAAGGAGAAATGGCTTGATACTGGATCCTGGGTTTGTGTGGAGTTTCCTGCACACCATCTCCTTCCTTTAATGTGTGCTGGGAACTGCAGCTGCCCAAAACCCTTCAGCTCTGTCCCTCTGTGAGCTAGGCTCTGCTGGGTCCAGTTGCAGCCAGCAGCTCTACAACCCGTTTCTGTGAGGGAAAAGGAAATTCTGTGCACAACATTAATTTCATAGAATATCAGGGTTGGAAGGGACCTCAGGAGGTCATCTAGACCAACCCCTGCTCAAATCCCCAAAACAGATTTTTGCCCCAGATCCCTAAGTGGCCTCCTCACGGATTGAACTCACAACCGTGGGTTTAGCAGGCCAATGTTCAAACCACTGAACTATCAGCAGGCCTTCTTCCCAGAATGGCATCCTATGGTTGAGGAAGCTGAAGCCCTCCCTTTGGCACCATCTTTGCAGCTATACATCCATCGTCAAGATGCACATGTCCCTACTTGGGCCCTTACCCTCAACTAGGATGATGAACAAGAATACAAACTATGCCTCTGATTTCTAGATCTCACTCCCAGATCCCTGTAGTCACTGCTGATCTGCTAAGGTCATATCTGATAATACGATTAGTGCCCACTTGTATGAGCATTGTGGGGAAGTGGTTAGAGAGATGGATGAGCCTCAGCAGCCTTTCTGTAAGATCTCCCAATGTGCAACATCTCCAGGCAGGAAGCTCACCTCCCCAGGACATCAGGTCAGGTCAGGAGATGGTTGCCTCCACCCTCCTGAGTGCAGTACTAAAACACTAGCACCGTATGCCCCATCTTGGGTGTGATGGCCATGAGCCTCCCAGCTTTGAGGGCAATGGGCTCCTCCTCCTCAGCCACTGGGATCTGTTCGTCACCTCCTGTTGCCAGTATAGCATACCAGTTCTTCATCTTGATGATTGGGGTACCTGGGTAGGGAGTAGAACACTGCCTGCTGCCCAAGATGGCGAGCAGCCAGTCTCGTCCCCCTAGAGCAGCTGGTTTGCCATCCTCCTCTGGTGCTTCTGTGGTCACCTAATATCCGCCATCCCCGATGTTTCCATGTGTGTCCTATCAATGAAGTCCTCACACTCCTGGATGCTACACAGTTGAGCCACCTCCTCCTGCAGCTTTCCTCTGGGACTCCACCAACCTACAGCTCTTACATCCAGGTTATTCCCCCTGGCAGGCTTTTATCAGCGGGAACATACAGGCTGCATTCCCAGCAAGTCAAGACCAGGGCCTGGTGGAAGTCTCCAGGGTCAGGATGGCTGGCTAGGACACAACCCTGCTTCCCTGTCTTTCTTTGCTGACAAACTCAGCTGCTGACTCCCTTAGCCTCCCATATGCCTTCATGTCACCAGCCATGTGTCTTAAAATTTAAAACACTTTAGAGTGACAGAAACTGTATAAATATAAGATGAATGGCTAACCAGCCAATATATCTTAAATTAATTGTCTAGTGAGTGATTGTCATATGTTATTCTCAGAGGTGGATTAGAGTGAATCTCACAATATTCAGTAGATGTTTACTCTTATGTTGAGATGTGGAAAGAACAGGCATTTTTTTTATTGGAGGACTATTCACATTAAATTCATGGCATTAAAGAAGATATGTGATGACTTCCTAAGGTTACAAAAGTACAATAAAGAATAGAGTTGAGAGAACAGCAATAAAAATTATTATGGCATTGTAGAGAATGGTTTATTAGGAAAGATTAAAAGAACTAAATATCAGTATCTTGCTTAGCAGATGTTCACGGGTGACAGTTTATAAACATTTGAAGGGTAGGAACAGCAGGGAAGGAGAGGTTACGTACAATAGTGCAAAGACAAGTATGAAGTTAAGAGAAGGAACATGTAAAATGTAGATCACCACAGACTTCTGAACTATGAGTAATTATTATAGTACAGAATAGTCTGCCATGGGAAATGGTGGAAGTGCCATTGACACTAGTATGTTGGACATGGTTAGGGAACAATTCTTCATTGAAAGGGACAGAGACTGTCGTCCAACAGGCCTTTCTCATCTCCTATTTGTACCTCATACTTTTGTAATTCAATACTATCTTGACTATTTCATCTTCTGTTGTATGATGGAGATGGGTTCATTAAATCTGTATCAAGATACAGATATATGTAGAGTTATCTTGGGGTTTTTTTTTTTTGTTTGAAATCTGTCCTAATTCTGTTTCAGCCACAGTATATTACATGTTGAAATAAAAAGCAAAGTAAAATGGAAACTAAATATCATACTAGTCTACCTGAAGCTTTTAGGCTTTGCATTAGAGTTACTTTTAAAATTAAATTGTATGTTAAATAATGTGTTTTAATTTTCTCTAATGCAGTTGGTGACATACATGATGAAAAACTATAGTACGTGCTCCTTTGCCTTTATATTATGCTTCTTGGTATATTTTTTAGTTAGATTTAATCTCAACCTTCTCCTTAAGGTTGTATTTAGTCACTAGAATGCTGAAATCACATGAGAAGGATAACAATTCCCTTCTAGTACAAAAGAGGGGGCACTAGAGGTAATAAAAGATTGCGGAAAAAGCAGTTTTTAGAGAAATGAAAACTTCTAAAAAATGTAAAATCTAGAAAGCTAGTATGTGGCTGAGGACTGAAGATATATCAAGATATATAATAGAAGGGCAAAATAAGACAAGGAAAGAGAAAAGAGGGAAAATAGTTGTTTTTTAAACAGGAAATTTGCTTCATTCTACATTTGACTCAGTAGTGTAGCGTAGTGGTGATTTGGTTTTTTCCAGTGGAGAAATAATCTTCCTTGAGTTTTCCTGATTTTGGACAAGGTATGGATGACACTACCTTCCCTCTCCAGACATAAGCCCACACATGCTACAGGCCTAATTTTTTGGTTGGAAAAAAGGACTATTTTTGTTTACATCTTGCTGTGCATCATGCAGCTGTCTTTTTATATGTCTGAGGATTCATTGATTTTTTTAAAAAGTTTGTTTCATTTTATGCCAGAGGCTGAGCATGCACTTTGTTTTTGAAGAGAACCTCAAAATATCATGAAAAAAACCTGAGTATTGTAAATCCATAGTTTTATGTGAATAATAAAATATTTACATATATTATTCACTGTAAGCATGTGGACTCAGCCCTGCGGTGCCTCCTGCTGGTCTCTTAGGGAATTAGCTCAATTTCCAGCCCAGAGCACCCTCTGCAGGCCGGTGATCTGCCTTACTGCTTGCTGTTGGCCCCCGTGTCCCTCCCAGGACTCAGTGTCCCTTTTACCAGGGGTGCTGTCCCCTGGCAGTAACCCCTTTCTCTCAGGGTCTCCCCCTCCCAGGGGAACCCCCACCCACTATGCCCACCTTGCCTCAGTATCAGGCTACTGCCAGTCATCATCTAGCCCCCATACCCTGGGGCAGACTGCAGTATCAGCCTACTCATCATAGGAAAAGGTTGGGTTTGGACCTGCTGCCTTTATCTACCCCTGGGCTGCCCTCTGCAACCCCCGGTACCTGTTGCCTTCTAGTAGGCTGCAGCCTGGGGCTTTCCAGGCTGGGGCTTCCCAGCCGTGCTCCACTCAGGTACCCTGCCTCTACCTCCCTGCAGCCTTCTCCCTCTACAGACAGAGGAAGACTGTTTGGGATCCTGGCTCACAGCCTTTTTATAGAGGCCAGCTGTGGCCTGATTGAGGTGTGGCCCAGCTGTGACTGCTTCCCCAATAAGCCCAGCTTTTAGAGCTGCAGCCCTCTCCAGGGCTGCTTTTTAAACGCCTCAGGGCAGGAGCGGGTAACCACCCCATTACGTTCACTATAGACTGAGTATTCAACAGTAGAAAAAGGCAACACAGCAAATCAAAATTCTATAACTGTTTGCCATTTTTGTGAGGTTGGGATTCATTACCCATTCAAACAAGTTAATGCAGCAAAGAATCCTGTGGCACCTTATAGACTAACAGACGTTTTGGAGCATGAGCTTTCGTGGGTGAATACCCACTTCCTCAGATGCATGCATCTGAGGAAGTGGGTATTCACCCACGAAAGCTCATGCTCCAAAACGTCTGTTAGTCTATAAGGTGCCACAGGATTCTTTGCTGCTTTTACAGATCCAGACTAACACGGCTACCCTCTGATACTAAACAAGTTAATGTGATTTTAGTCAGTAACTTTGTCTTTGTCAGGTATGTCTGCCTTAACTTGTAATCCTTAACATTATTTTCTTCAAGTTGCTAAGCAGCCTTTCCGATCCTACTGAAACCAGCAATATGAAATTTCACAACAAAAGCTTGTTACTATGCACAAACCATTAAATATATTGTTTCAAAATGTTTCTAATTAACAAAGATTATATAGCTGGCCATCTTGCTAAAATGCTGTGCTGTTTGTGATATGCTGGATTTACGCTGAATGAGACTATTAGATTCTAAGATCTTAGGGGTAGGGACCACCTGATAGGATTCTTTAGATGCCACTGCAGTACCAATAATTAATAATACTCAGTCAGTTTCCAAACAGTTTTACTATTTATAAACAAAAGAAAAACTTTAGGGAGACCTGAAACTCTGGCATAGCCAGTAAATCAAAGTGACTGATAGTCCTGCCTCTCTGGACCTCCTGCTGTAATTGAATGGTGTGGCAATGTCATGGTGGGATTTAGATTTTTGAGTTATTGCATGCACCTTAGTACCTAATGTGGGATATGCCTATCTGTTGTGAAATCCTCCTATAGGTAAATCCCAACAATTCCATTGGGGTAGTCCCACGAGTAGATATTGCAGCACCTTTATTTGATAAGAGATTGAGCCTTTTCCAGCTGAAAATGAGCCTTTGGCTAATGCACAGGTTGTGGCTCCCTGATGGGCTATACCAGTTGCCATTTTCACTTGGAACAGCACCTGTCTACTCACTTTTGCCAACAATGCATTAAACATTCATGCTTGTGCTCACCAGGAAACATAGTGATTGTTACTTGCTCAGATCAATAGTCCATCATCTTAGCTTCAGCTGCTACCACTACCTACAGCACCTACAGCAAGACCTGGCAGCCCACCCAGGTCTGTGAGGTCAATACCTCAGTCCTGATAACAGCCTCTTTGAACCAGTATAGATCTGCAAGCCCATCAGGAAAACATAATTATCTGTTACAGCAAGAGGTTCAAACCTACTACTCACCTCTCCGTGCTTCCTACTCATAAGAACTGCCAAAGCTCTTTCCTTCCAAACCACCCCAATGAGATGAGGGTTTCCAGTAAACATAGTGCCAGGTATACTTTTTCCTCTGAACCTCAGTATTACTGGGCTGTCAAAATGATGGTTTCCCATTTAATTAAATTAATTTAAATTGTAATTGCTTTTTTAATAAAATTTTAAGAGCACTTGCAAATTATAGAGGTCTGGGGTTTTTTTGTTTTTTGTTTTGGACATTCTAATCATAGAATCATATGTAGGGCTGGAAGGGACCTTGAGAGGTCATCAAGTCCAGACACCTGTGCTGAGTCTGGACCAAGTATACCTAGACCATCCAGGACAGATCCTTGTCAAACTTGTTCTTTAAAAGCTACAGTGATGAAGACTTACTCTCCTTGCATTATGAATGTAATCCTTTTTCCCTTCTTTTTAGATATGAATTGCGAATCCGATATTTACCAAAAGGATTTCTGAATCAGTTTACTGAGGACAAGCCAACACTAAATTTTTTCTATCAGCAGGTAAATTTATTTTGACTATTGTTTATTTTCTCATCTGCAATCCTGAAAGTTTGTTTTGCTTATACAGGGAACAAGTTGCAGCAGGAACAGAAAATTACAAAAATCATATTATTGTGCATTTAAATAGAAATAGAAGAGAGAGTCACTTCTTTCTCACCTGCAAGTGATGAGGAATACTTACCCCAAGGGGTGTGTTTTGGCAGATGTTTTCACAATTTGGATGCAATTTACAGTTCACTTCGGTGTTTTTAATTCATATTTCTCATTTTATTAAATTATTTATTTCCATTATATTGGAAAATATAACTAAATGACCAAATCATTGTGTATATTAATGATTCATGTACATGTATTAATTACTCAACCTAAATACAAAATGGTATTTTCTGGATTTTCAAGCATTCTGCAGCTAGACTCTCCAACTCTGATCATATTTAGCAATGATCACCACAAAAATGTGTACTAAAAGATTAACCCTCACAACCGTCCTTAAGGGCTCAGGTTTATTTTCAGATTTGGACTGTCTATCTGTCTCTGTTATCTAGGGCCCAATTTTCAGATATGTTTGAAATTAAGCATTTGAATCCATATTTTGATGTCTGAATTAACAGGTAGTTGCTTAAGATGGTTATTTAAGTGGCAAAGTACAGATTTAGGTACCTAACTTTAGATAGACAAGATTGTGAAAACATGTCCCTCTATTGTATAAAGAATAGTTTCCTCCAGTTGCAGGAGTGACTGGATGCAGGGCCGGCGCTTCCATTTAGGCGGCCTAGGCAATCGCCTAGGGCGCCAGGATTATTGGTGGGCGGCATTTTGCCAGAGGGGGCGGCAGGCGGCTCTGGTGGACCTGCCGCAGTGGTGCCTGCAGAGCGTCCGCTGGTCCGCGGCTCTGGTGGAGCTGTCACAGTCGTGACTGCGGACAGTCAGCTGCTTGCGCGGCTCCGGTGGACCTCCTGCAGGCACGACTGCGGCAGCTCCACCAGAGCCGCAAAGCAGCCGACCGTCCGCAGCCACAACTGCGGCAGCTCCACTGGAGCCACGGGACCAGCGCGTGGGGCGGCGAAATTGCCGTGCACGTAGGGCGCTAAAACCCCTAGCGCCAGTCCTGACTGGATGAAATTCTGGCCTGTGTTTTGCAGGAGTTCGGACTAGAAGATCATAAAATTCCCTTCTGGCCCTAACAACATATGAAAACTCAGCCCCTAAAAATACTGATGCTGCCTACTCATCATACAGGATTGTTGCAATGTGTTTGATTGCTTTGAGGTTGATAATGCACATCACTGAAGTACTGTCAGTGTTTAACAAATAACTTAATTGATACTGACAGTTGTTTTTCTTAGCTATGTATTACACAACATTCCTATATTGTGCATGTAGCAAGTTACAGCTGCAACCACTGAAAAGAACTACTTAATTCACGTAGTTAGTTTAAAGGTGACCTGTAAAAAGGGAAAATGCATTTGTGCCCCTTTTGAATCTTTATGGAGCATTGAAAGGGGAACAGATTTTTATGCATGGTGTTTGGAAGGGTTTTTTTCAACTCCAATAATTAATAAATGTGTTGAGGAAAGATTCCATACTTCCACCCCTCTGGCAAAGCTCCGCCCAGGCAAGCTCACAATACACACTGTTCTGAGACCCCCTCCCCAGAAGATCTCTACCAAAAGCAGGAAGGCCAGATTTGACATGTCTTATATTTCAAGATTTACTAAAAGGCAATAAAAGAACCCATAAAAAATGTCCCAGGCTTTTCTTCCACATAAGAAAGCAAAAAAGAGCACAAGCTCACTCCCTTTAAAGAAATAAAACAAAATTGTGCAGGTTGCCCTTTGAGATTCCCAAGATTAGCTTTAGTCCTTGTTGTCAGGCTATCTGGAGTGACTCACAACCGTGAATGCCAACCTCAGGGCACACAGGCAAGGAACAGGGCACAAAACTGGTTGAGAGTTTTGGGGTTATTAAATCCCAACTGGTTGTGAGTTCTATACTTAGATTTCACTAACCAAATAACAAGTGTGAACTCCTCAAGCACTATAACAGCCTTAACATAGAGTAACAGTCAGTCACCATGGATACTCTGGTCTGTCTTGCCACCCAGGCAAGCCTGCCTTTGTGATAGATGGTCCCCTGCAGCAAAAAATCGTATCAATATTCAGGTTACTCCCAGTCCCAAGGGACCAGTTACTTATCTCAGGTCAAGTACATCCTAGATCTCCCACCAAAGACAATGCTTATAGCCAATCCTATAGTAAACTCATTTCTTTTGTCTAGTTAATAAGCCTTTAGTGAGAGTTTTATACAAGGTTAAAACAGGTAAACATACACACACAAATGAGAATACAGTCTTAGGTTCCAAAAGAAGATAGTAGCTGCTGTAATATACAAGCTTTATATGTCCTGTAGGGCTAAACCAAGCTAAACAGCTGGGGACCCCTTGCTTATGTTTAGAAATCTTAAGACTCAGAGTTCAAGCAGCTTAGGGATACAATTTCTCATGAACAGGGATTTGTGTTCTCTTCCCCCAGTATTCAAATTAGAGGCAAAGCGTTTGTGCAGGTCTCCTCTTCGGATTGTTTTAAAAGTCAGTAAAACATTTGTCTCCGTGGTCACCCATGGATCTTCCACTCCAAAAATTACAGTGGAATACAGCAGATCTCTGTCATGCTTTGTCCAAAAATAACATTTCATATAAGTATCCAAAATACCCTCCACTAATAAGTCAGAAAAACAGAAGTGTGAGAGGGAGGGGTGGGGTAGAAAGCAACCAATTAACCCTGTGAAGTTAGTTTGAAGTACAGGCTAACAGCAGCAAATTAAGCAAACTGAGAAGAAGGAAAAAAGGATATTGTTTGCTCTGAGCAAAGGGTAGGGCTCCCTAAGTTTAAACAGTTGGGAACCCGTACACCCAGGTTTTTGTCCTGGCTGTGGAGGAAGAGTGGGGGTTGTTATCTGCTTTTGCAAACCCTGTATTTTTTCCCCCAGTGTCTGTTGCTTTTGTTTGCACCCCAAGTGAATTACAGGAGTGCCCTTCTCCGGTGCAGTTAACTGCTTCCAAGCAACTCCATGTGTTAACCCGCTCACTCACTGTTTTTCACTTTGAAACATTTTTTTCTTCACTTCCCCAAACCAAGCTGAAGCTCCCGTCTCTTAAGGTGGGCTGTTAACTCTGCTTCTGACTTCAAAACCCTGTAGTGCCAAATTATCTTTAGATACCTGTAACTCTAATTTACAGTTCTCCAGTTGTCTTTGCTGGAATAGCACCAAACTTGAAAGAATAGTGGCAGCCTCCCATAATGCTACTTTTACTTCAAATCTCTTAGAAGTGGACTTAAGTGCCTCCTTTCCATGGAAGGCATCCTGTCCACCTGGGCATGGACCTCATTCCACTACCGATTTAGCAAGGAGAGTGAGCTCCCCAGCCAGCCCCTATCCCTCTCGGTCCCCTAACACTGTCCCCATTTCCTTTTTAATCTCATCCCAGGTTGACCCCAACACCTGGAATGGGCCCGATTCTTCCGTAGCCACTTATCCAAAAAGGCTGTTATCCCAGCTTGCAAGGACCCGCAACTACCGTCATGAGAACCTGCCATACCCCCTTCAAGCAGCTGCATGGACTGTTGGGGAGGGGGACTTACCTGGCTGCCACTCATCTGTTCAGTGTGATACATCTGAGTCACGGCACCAAGATGTTAGAGGGCCTTCCCTTCACCCCTTCCCCTGGTTCTTGTCACACAGACAGAAAGCAGAAGACCAGAAGTCCAAAGTGCAAGCAATTCGATGTTTATTGGGGTTAGTTCCAAGCAAACATATCCGTAGGTCTACATACCAGCCGAGTCTGTTTCCCAGTGTTCCATTACTAACTCTGACACCGCAGAGCGTTTACCCCATGTCCCCCATCCCAGCTCCTGTGCTGAAGTCTTTACCCCATGTCTCCCTTCCCCATTCCCCCTTTCCCCTCTTGCTTAGCCCACCCAAGTATACCTTCGATGCATGCCTACAGTCCCACCCCTTTCGTACGCCAGGGGAGGGGCAAGGAGTGAGGTTGTGCTGTGATCAGGGATAGGCATTTCTTTGGTCTTTTAGTGTTTTATACATTCTCCCCAAACCCCTTTTCCCGTCCTGACCCTGGTTGCTTGACTTTGCCGTGAGATAGGAGTTGAGGCAATCTTAGAGTGCTCTCCAGTAACACTTCAACTGCTCTTATCTTTCCCCATTGTACTAACAAATCCATCTGACTAGGCGGAAGCAACATCACAGTGTCTTTGTCCTTTGTTTACACACATTAGTATAAGATATAAGAATTTCAAACCCAAAATTTTATCCCAGGCTAACAGCTCTATATACTAACAATATTTAGTTTTGAGAAAAGAAGTCTGAGAGAGGACCTGATAACAGTCTTCAAATATGTTAAGGGCTAGGATCGATTGTTCTTCATGTCCACTGGAGGTAGGATAAGAAGTAATGGCTTAATCTGCAGCAAAGGAGATTTAGGTTAGCTATTAGGAAAAACTTTCTAACTCTAAAGGTAGTTAAGCTCTGGAACTGGCTTCCAAGGGAGGTTGTGGAATCCCCAATCATTCGAGGTTTTTAAGAACAGGTTGGAAAAGGATCTGTCCTGGATGGTCTAGGTTTACTTGGTCCTGCCTCAGCATGGGCATTTGGACTTGATGACCTCTCCAGGTCCCTTCCAGCCCTGCATTGCTATGACTCTGTGATTCAAGAATTAGGACACGAGATTCAAGAGAGCCACTAGAGTTTGGATGGTTTTGTGACTTTATTCAACTACATATCATTTGTTTATATAATCTGATCTGGATTTTTAAAACTATACTTTGCCAAAAATATGGATTTTTGGCATGTTTGGACATGCCTAAAATTTTAGTGAGAAGAATGGGTATGTTTCAAACTGCATAGTTGTACAGTGTTTGGTTGAATCTCTGATAGCACCAGACACATGTCATTTTCCAAGTTTAAAAGATTTCTGTATTTAGTTTTCACAGAAATCATTGTTGTAAAGCCTGACACTGAGATAACAACTGGAAATGAATAGAAGCAACACTTTCTTAGTTTCATCACTGAGTATTTCATCCTCTCCTTCAACAGAGATCCAGAAGTCCTTGTTTGTTAGATTTGAAAACATCAGTGTTTTCTTGATCTGAGGTGCTTAAGGTTGAAATGGAGTCCATCATTTCTGAGAACAGGTTTTGAAGCCAGTTGAGATCTGGCGACTCATGTTCAACTCCACAAAATATTCACCAAAAGGAGAATACAATCCAGACAAATAAATTCAAATATTTGGTCTGTAATAATGTTTTGAGCAATATCATGCTGTTCTTCTTAAAAGTCTGATAACACTAGAAACAGATCAGTACCTCCCTTTCCGGTGTGGGGTCTCCACAGACAAAGCTTCATCATGAATCCTCTGATTTTCTCTTTCATATCTAGTATATTTGCATTCTTCTCTTGAAGTGTTAGTTTCAGTGCAGTCAGTTTGCCAAGTACAGCCATCATGTAAAGTAACGTAGTCAAGAACTCCACATTACACATGTAATCTGTAAGGTCTGTTTTCCCAAGGAGGAAAATTCTGAATTCGCACAGTTCAAAGACTCATTGTAACACTTCTCACATGACATCCACCTGTCATGGTACAATTCCCTACTCTGAACCTTAGCGTCCAAAAGATGGGGTACCAGCATGAATTCCTCTAAGCTCAATTACCAGCTTAGAACCTGTAGCGCTGCCACCAACCAGGAATTCCAGTGCCTGGTACACTCTGGTCCCCACAAAACCTTGCCGGGGGACCCCCAAGACCCAGACCCTCTGGATCTTAACACAAGGAAAGTAAACCCTTTCCCTCACCGTTGCCTCTCCCAGGCTTCCCCTCCCTGGGTTACCCTGGAAGATCACTGTGTGATTCAAACTCCTTGAACCACAAAACAGAGAGGACTATTCACCTTCCTCCCTCCTTCTCTTTCCCCCTCCCAGACTCTTCCTGAGAGAAAGTAATCCTGGCACAGAGAGAAGTCAGCCTCTCTCTCCCTCTTCCCTCCTTTCTCCCCACCAATTCCCTGGTGAATCCAGACCCAGTCCCCTGGGGTCTCACCAGAATAAAAAATCAGGTGCTTAAACAAGAAAAGCTTTTAATTAAAGAAGGAAAAAACAGTAAAAATTATCTTTGTAAATTTAAAATGGAATAGGTACAGGGTCTTTTAGCTGTAGACACTGGGAATACCCTCCCAGCCTAAGTATTCAAGTACAAATTAAAATCTTTTCAGCAGAATACCAATTTGAACTCCTTTCAGCCAAATACACATTTGAACTCCTGACAGCCAAATACACATTTGCAAATAAAGAAAACAACCATAAGCCTAACTCGCTTTATCTACCTAGTACTCACTATTCTGAACTTATAAGAGCCTGTATCGGAGAGATTGGAGAGAAACCTGGTTGCACGTCTGATCCCTCTGAGCCCCCAGTGTGAACAACAACCAAATTCTAACAGCACACACACAAACTTCCCTCCCTCAAGTTTTGAAAGTATCCTGTCCCCTGATTGCTCTTCTGGTCAGGTGACAGCCAGGCTCGCTGTTCTTGTTAACCCTTTCCAGGCAAAAGAGATACAAAGCACTTTTGTTCTAACTCTTACTTATCTGTTTATGACACCACCTGACTTTGCTGTGAAATGGAAGCTGAGTGTGGTAAGAGTCTATCTCTTCGCACAGCACACTAAAACAATATGACTTCATTGTCTGGGATTTTATAAAATTAACAATTTTAATCATAATGTTGAGGGCTTCATGTAGTTCACATTGCAACTTTCTTGATACCAGTGTTTGGCGATGAATCATGCTGCCATGTCCAAATTGGTGCTGGTACCACTTTATTTACTCACGCTTAGTGTTATTGTTCTTTTTGGTCATGGCTGCTGCCCCAATTGTGCACAGCCCTACACACACAGCCTGGTTAAAATGTTCATCCACTCTGAATATATTGATGATCTTGAGTATTTCCTTCCTTCCTTGGGTTGGGATTTCTTTGCAAAATAAAAGTTCTTCAGCTATTGTACTTGATTTGACAAATATCATGCAACACAGAAACTGAGCCAGTTTGGCTACATCTGGATTTATCAAGCTGCAATGCAAAATGCTAACTCTTTTTTCAACTTGTTCTGTCAACTGGTCCTGGGTATTTTCTGCCTCGTCATCAATGCGTTGATGGATGGTATTGTTTGACATAGGAATGCTTTTCAGTGCCCGTGTTCTTTCATAAATATCTATTGCTGCTGGAAGTAGCAGGGTCTCAGGAATGGTGTGTGCTTGTTTGTGTTTTGCAATTCACATAGTCACAGCATAAGATGCTTCTAAGACTTTTTGAGAGATAGTTGCTTCTTTAGAAATTACGTTTTTTGCTGCTTTAATTCTTCTTGTTTCCAAAGGAAAAAGTTATAGCCCTCCTTTACTTATTCCAGGTGTTTATTTTCTAAATGTGTCTTGAATTTTCCTGGTCTCATACTTTTATATACTAACACTTGAAAACAAATGACACATTGTGGTTGGGGACTTTCCATGGTAATATCAAGACAAAAAAACAAAAAAACAAACATAATGTAACTATTATCATACTCTCTACTTTTCTTCCTTTTTTGTTTAACTTCATTAAAATTGTCATCTTCAGCCAAATATTGGCTACACGTAGGCTTTGCCCTTGGTAAAAATCATTCTATTATAAAGATAAGATGCACCTGTCTCTCTCTCAGCCCCATTTCCTTATCTACCAGCAGGGCGATCCTCTTTTTGCTTTCTGCTCCAGCAGGGAGATTTCAACTGAAAGACTTCCTGCTGAATGCCTCCCCCAGCAGGAAGTCTCTCTGCTGAAAGCCCCCTGCTGGAGTGGAGATCACAGAGAGGTGCCCAGCTGCAGCAGCAGCCGTAGCATAAAACACAGACCCATAGATAAGACACAGATGATTTTTAAGCCTAGTTTAATAGTCTATCCATATGTTTCTATATCTATATAATGCCGATTGTACTACTTACCTATCTTTCCTTCTGTAGGTTATTTTGCACTGTATTTTAGTTACATATAGTTACATTTGTACCTGAACCCCAGAGAGGATTTGTCCCTCTCTTTCCGTAGGGGAAGGTAGCAATAGTTTATTCCTGAAACACCGTTCATGATTCAGCTTATGTCTCAGGTTTTCTCAAAGAGTAGCTGCTACACCTCTTTTGGCTCCAGGTCCTGGCAGAGTATGGGTTGTAGGTGTCTTTGAATCATTGTGGATCAATCCAGGCAGACAGTTTGCTGCCAGTGACTCAGTGTCCTGGGATATGTAGAGGAAACTGAAGTATCTCTAGACTGAATCAAACCTATAAAGTTCTACATTAGTGCTAAGAATTTTGATCAGTTTGTGTAGTTATACTAGCTGTGATAAGAGTAATCAAATCTCAGTCTTTCATGGTAAAGTATTACTTATAGTGATCAGGAAGAATCCCCCCCATTTGCCATTGCATATTTGGCTTAGGTGCATTATGCTCATAGAGAGCATAGGTATAGAGAGTTGTCTTTTGAGCCATCAGATTATTGGCCATGGCCAGTAGCTGAACTTGACAAACCAGTGGTCTGATTCAGAATAGCAAACACTGTTTCATTTACTGTTCAATGTCACACTATCCATGGCTGCTTTCAAATAATACCAAGCATGAGATCAGGTTCACAGTGCACACTGAAACAGCTGCATTTGATTGTCAGAAAGTTTTCCTTTACCTCCTAGAAGCAGTTCCAGCATCTGCCTTTAAATGCTGTGCAGTTTGACTGTTTACCCCATGAGTGACTTGATTTGTTGTTCAAATACATATATGCTAGCACAAAGTGCTCTGATAAGTAACAGTGTAAGCACTGCTATTTTGCATGCTTCTCTCTGGAAAATTTCTGTGTAATCTTGCATGCTACTTCTTGGCTTTCTGGCTGTGTAAAATGTTGACGTGAGTTGTGGAGTTTAATGAATGACTACATTTCAGTCTTGATCTAAATTTAGGTTTCCTGCTCTTTCTATCCTTACAATTTTAAACTATATTTTACTAAAATTACCCATCTAGTTTAGTCTTCTATTTGAAGTTAGTAATTTAACAGAAAAATATTTTTCTCCATATAAAGAGTATTGAAGAATATCCAAATCCACTCTTTGCTGATCTGTCCTGGCTATAGAATAGAACGAGGTTACAGTTCAATAGGCATAAGGAAGGTTGAGCAACAGTGGCTTGTAGCTGGGCTGATGGTTATCTCTCAGTAAAACTCGGAGCGTAGGTAGAAATATTTGATTGTGCCACTTGTCCTCTCACACTGTTTATTTCTAGATGTCCTTTATAGCACATTGAAGCAGCAATTAAAACCATTTTTAACTGACAGTCCCTTAGGAAATACCAAAATAAAAACATAAGAGAAACCTTTCTGATTCTCTAACTTCCCTGACTGGATGCTGGGCTTCCTTTGGCTCTGACCCACCTTTACTTCCTGCTGGCTTGTGGCTTTCCTATGCTAGCAAAAGGGTCTTAAATCTCTTTCAACTGGGGTTTGGGCTTTGTCCTCCAATGTGCAGGAAAATGTAATCCCTTTATAGCTTTCCCTCCTCCAAGGTATCTCCATAATAGGGAACAGCTGTATATCACCCTTCTCCCCACCAGGCATTACGAACCTCTTCTGTTTAGGTTCTTATATTGTTCATCACCTTTATGTTGGTCCCTACTGCTCTTGACTTAGGGAAAGGCCTTGTACAGTGGAAATTTTTTACCTTGTTCCATACTTTTGTAGAAAAGTCTGTTAACGATGGTCAGTCCTGGGTATATTTGCTCCCTATGGGAAGACATTTTTTGGCACCTGTTCCCCACCCTCTGCTTGACTCTGCAAAGCAGGTCCCCAGTCCTTCTGTTTGCCTCTCTTCCAGGCCCGACATCTTTTCTTTGTCCATCCCATTGCAGCCTTGTAATTCCTCTTACCAAACAACGTCCCCACCTCTCCTGTGCTGTCAACTAAAACAGTAATTTGGTTTCTGGCTGCCCAGTTGCCTGTCACAGAGATGCAGCCATCTAGTCAGATGGCTTCTTTGCAGTGGAACATTTCCCAAAGCCTAGTGCTTCCTTGACCTAGGCAGCCACTTATCCAGCCTTCATTTAACATTACTTCTGCTTCTTACAGTGTGTTATTTGTGGTGGGGCTTGAATTGGGCATCTTAGGGAATTCTTTGAATTACTAATGTCCAAAATGTATTGGATATTTGGGACCGACTTTTTGTTCTGTGTTTGTACAGCCCCTAGCACAGTGGGGCGCTGGTCCGTGACGGGGGTTTGTAGGTGATACTGCAGTATAAATCCACTAAATAATAGTGGAGTAGCACCCAAAGGTTGCAGTAGTCAAGATGTGAGAGGAGGCCCTCAGAAAAAGTTTTAGTAGTTTGGACACAGGGGAGAAGCTGGATCTGTATCCTGTCACACAGGAAAAAGTGGCAGGATTCAGATGCTCCCTGGATGTGTATGTCTATAAAGAGGCACAAGTGAAAGGTAACCCAGAGATATGGGCCTGACTGACGAGAGGGATCTTTTCCCAAGCCTCCAACTTCTCGCATCACCTTTGATATCTAGAGTTCTGTTTTGATTATGTTAAATGTAGGATCGCGTTAAATTGGCTAGATGTCCATTAGATGTTAGAAACAGTGAGATGGAGGCTTTGTCTGAGGGAGACATAGATTTGGAAGTTATCATAAAGATGATAGTCAAAGCTATGCATGTAGAGGAATATCGGATTGTAGATCTTTGAGGATAATTTGTCATTTTAAAATAATTTGTAATGCACTCATTACTGCCCAGTTATGCCTATTTTATGAGAAAGAGTCCCTGACTTAACACAGCGTGTGCCATATATTTCCCTCTAAAATATTCCTAGTCCGGTGCATTTCATTCGGGGTTAAATTAGTATTTCAGAGCATTTTTTTTCCCAAACATATCCCTGCTCATACCTTTCAAATGTCGACATTTGAGGGATCAAACAATATGCTGTCCAGCATAGTAACATGTGATTTGGTGTTGAGATTGAGCAATGGTGTTTAGTTTGAAATATACATATCTTGATGATTTTTTTAAAAGAAGTAATTCTTTGAAACAACATTATGGAACTGTATGAAGAAGTGAAGTTTCTAACAGTTGCAGAGCCTCATGTGAACTTTTAGCTGTTCAGTTACAACAGTCTCTATATCAAGAACCAGTATAACTTTAAAGCTCTTAAAATATTTATAATTCTATTTCTGAAATGAAAATCAGCATCTCTTGTACTGTGATGTAGAAATGTATCATCTAAAGTAAACAGTTTGTAAACATTTACAATATTTATTTCTGCTTGTTACAGTAATTTCAGATTAGACTTAACATTACTTAACTTCTCCGTTAAAGCTTTTTATAAAGCTTGGTTGTAAAAGCTGTAGGCTATTGAAAAATAGCAGCGCTGGCAGGGAATAGGACTGCTTAACCTAATTAAGTATTAACATCTTTTAACTTTGGTGGTGATAAAAATAGAAGGCCTAGACCAAATGACTTTGTTTGATGACAATAAAAGCTATAAGGAAAATCAAGGCCAATCAAAGACATCTTCAGAAGAGTTCTATATTATGACCAGCACTGATACCCCATAAAAGAGATGTGCATAAAGGGCTGCTGGCTGACACATAAAGTATGCCCTAAAGGGAAGTGTTCATAAATGTGAGGCTTGCAGCTGCTTAAAAACAAAAAAGATAAATCAAACTAAACATCACCTTTCTGCTGCTAACAGCTTATAAGGATAATTATAAGTAATATATCTTTTTGAAGAGGTTAAAATATATACATTAAACATTATATTTGGAAAATAAACATTACAGTAGAAATTTTGTGATTCAACAATCTCAAAACCCCATCTGCCTTTCCCCACCGAAATAGGTTTGATTTATATAGTAATATAAGCTATTTTATACTTCTTTGGTGTTTTGTATAAAACATCTCCGTTTTCCAATAACACAGTGTTTGTGCAATATACTAGCAGTCTGACTACTGTGTGTCTATTTGCTGTTTACTAGGTTCCTAGCCAAATTCAATCCTGGGGCAAATGCATGCTTTGATTTTAAAGTTGTGCCTATTTACACCAGGTCAGAAGTTGATCTAGTGGCTTGAGTTGTCAGAATTACACAAAGTGTATTCACACTAGGCTTTTTTACCGATTGAGAAAGACATACATGACAGTAGCGCAGTGTTAATTCCAATTAATATGGGAATTTGTCAAGTCTAGCTTGCATCAGCTGTTAAATATTACCTGTTTTTCCCCCTATTTTATGTTTTTAAAGGTGCTAGATACAACATATTTGGAAACATAATTTTGTCTGTATGGACATTCATGTCGCATAGACAGTATCCTTCATTTGTATTAAAGATCTTCAGCAAGATGAGTACTGTGTTATTCTGGATACTAGATTAACTGTATGAAATGTGTGTCAGGCAAGAAATGGAGCGATAGAGAGTCACACTGGTCTTGATGCTTATTTGAACTAGAAAAGAGAACTTCAATATGGGGGAGGGGAACAGTATAAAATTAGCAGTTAGCAGAGCATGTCCCGTAGGTTCAGTGCTATATGGTTCCCAAGTGTATAGTCCTACTTTATCAAAGATTTGAGAAGCAGCAGCATATATTACAGTGACATCTGGAGATCTGCCCACCCTGACAGAAGGGATAATTTTTAGCCATTCTGTCTCAAACAATACCTTGTCAAGAGTTGATTTTTTCCTAATCTCTAATGTCCTTATTATTAACATAGGGATTTGTGAAATAAGTGAGGAATGTCAAAGATCAACTCCAATTAATATAGAGATTTGGACTTTGGAGGAGGAGGAGCAGCAGCAGCTGAGGGCAGATGGCAGATGAATGTTATTCTAATTCAGAATCTGTGCTTTTAACTCTGCTTAAAAAGACTGAGGCTTAAATTTGCCCTAATGTAGACTTGCTGCATGTAATGAATCTTGTATTAGATGGGCAATGGGGGAAGAGGCACATACATATAGTGGAGAGGTAAAGACATCACGTTATAGAAGTTGTTGGTATAATAATTAAACAGCTCGTTAAAGTGGCTCCTGAAAAGTAAATTACTCATGACCTTAGCAGCAGACTATTTTTTAAGGAGAATGGACAAAATTAAGACTAATACCATAGATTTTTGCCTAAAATTTCTGCAGCCCAAGTATGTTAGGCTGGAATCTTGAGATACCAGCCATGCAGGATTTGAATGGGAGGCTACTGAGGATAATTAAAGGGACTACACTCGTTACTACCAATGAATTGGCATTTGTGGCCATGAAAAGGTAACGACCCCTTGGCCTGTGACGTTTGTGTGGTATAAATGTAAATAATTCTATTGCAATGACTGCCTCACTATACATTCATTTAGCGCTTTCAACATTTTATGAAATGTCCAACGGTTGCCAGTAATACTACACAACAGATTAGGACGGAAAGCACAGCATATTTTGCAACTGAAACTATTACTGTTATTTATTTGTATTACTGTAGTACTGGGAGCCCTAGTCTTGAATCAGGACCCAGTTGTGCTAGGTACTATACCAATTGAGAACAAAGTACAGCAAAAATTTTAGGACATAGGGCATAACTTCCCTATGTTGAGGTAAAATGGGGAGGAGAGGAGGAAAAGTATTTTCAGTAAAACCTTAGAGTTATGAACACCTCAGGAATGGAGGTTGTTCGTAACTCTGAACAAAAATTAGGGTGGGTCTTTCAAAATTTTACAACTGAACATTGACTTAATATGGCTTTGAAACTTTACTGTGCAGCAGAAAATTGCTGCTTTTAACCATCTTAATTATGAATGAAACAAGCACAGAAACAGTTTCCTTAGCTTGTCAAATATTTGTTAAACTTACCTTTATAGTTTTAATTGTTTACGTTTGACACAGTAATGTACTGTATTTACTTTTGTTTTAATTTTTTTGATCTCTGCTGCTGCTTTATTGCATATTTCCAGTCCCGAATGAGGTATGTGGTTGACCTGTCAGTTCGTAACTCTGATCTTTGTAACTGTGAGGTTCTGCTGTATGTCTCCTTGCAGTTAACTTGTTCTGTTAGCGGATGTCTACACTAGCGAACTTACAGCAGCACAGCTGTACTGATGCAGCTGCTCCACTGTAAGATCGCTCATGTAGCTACACTATGCCGATATGAGAGAGCTCTCCTGTCAACATCATAAAACAGGGGTAAGCAACCTATGGCACGGGTACTGAAGGCGGCATGGTAACTGATTTTCAGTGGCACTCACACTGCCTGAGTCCTGGCCACTGGTCCCGGGGGGCTCTGCATTTTAATTTAATTTTAAATGAAGCTTCTTAAACGTTTTTAAAACCTTATTTACTTTACGTACGACAGTAGTTTAGTTATATATTATAGACTTATACAGGGCCGACTCTAGCAATTTCACCGCCCCAATCACGGCAGCATGCCGTGGGGGGTGCTCTGCCGCTCGCCGGTCCCGTGGACCTCCCACAGGCTTCCCTGCAGGGGGTCCAGTGGTCCCGCGGCTCTGGTGGACCTCCTGCAGATGTGCCTGCATTTGCTCCACCGGAGCCACGGGACCAGCGGACCCTCCACAGGCACGCCTGCGGGAGCTCCACCGGAGCCGCCCCCCGCGGCATGCCACCCCAAGCATGTGCTTGGCGCGCTGTGGTCTGGAGCCGGCCCTGGACTTATAGAAAGAGACCTTCTAAAAACATGTATTGCTGGAATGCAAAACCTTAAATTAGAGTGAATAAATGAAGACTCGGCACACCACTTCTGAAAGGCTGCCGACCCTTGTCATAAAACCATCTCAGTGAGTGGTGGTAGCTATGTCGGCAGGAGACACTCTCCCGCTGACATAATGCGGTGCACGCTACCGCATACGCTGGCAAAACTTATGTCACTCAGAGATGTTTTTTACACATCCTGAGCAACATAAGTTTTGCCGACATAAATGATAATGTAGACAGTAGATGAAAATGAGGTCAGCTGTTCAGACTGATATTAAAGTATCTGTAAAAGTACTCTGGAGTCCTCTAGTATAAAATCAGAAATTTTAAGAATCAGTCAAACATACAAGGAAATTCATTGGGATTCTTAGGAATGTCATGCTCTCTGAGTGCCAAGCTCAGGGCAGAAACCCCAAGCTGGCTGTATGTTCTATAATTAGGTTTCACCCATCCAGTAAAAAGTGTGAACTCCTAAAGCACTATAGCAGCCTTACCATGGAGTCACAGACCATCCCCTTGGACATTCCAATCTATCTTGCCATCCAGGCAAGATGGACTATGTGATAGATGGTCACTTTATACCAAAAATCACAATATTCAGGTTACTCCCAGTCTCAGAGGACCAGTCACTCACCCCAGGTCAGTTGTACTCAGATTTCAAATCAAAGACAACTCCTGTAGCCAGTCCTGTAATAAACTAAGGATTTATTAACTAGGGAAAAGAAATGAGTTATTTACAAGGTTAAAACAGGAAATATATAAACACAAATGAGTTATAGTCTTAGATTTTAAAAGGTAATATAAGCTTCCATAATAAGCAGTTCTCTATGTCCTCTAGAGCTGACCCCTGCCAAGCAGCATGGGGATCTCTTGCTTATGTTTCGGAATCTTTTGCCTCAGAGCCCAGACTGCATAAAAGATCAAGTTTCTCCTTGACAGGGATTTTAATCCCGTCACCCCAGAATCCAGGATCACTGGGCAAGCACTTCTGCATGTAACCTCTTCATGTGGGAGGGAAGCAATCAACTGAGTCATTGTTCCACAGTAGCCCATTTGGATTCAGTAGTCCTTCCTGATGGGCAGGAGATAATATGTTATGGAGTAAACTAATATTTCACACTTGGTAATGTTTCTCTCCTGAGTGTGGGAGTTTATAATCTTAGCAAACATTTTTATGGTTACAGAGCAAACATTTAAGCATTACCTTATAACACGGGATACAGATGATATAAGTAGGATTAATACATCCAGCATTCTTCAAGTATTCCATAAAGTCTAAATGCATTCTTTTAGCTCTAATATCTTTTTTAACAACGCTAACACACAGACAAGCCAGACTAGTTTCCAATTATACATTTGTCCGTGTTCATCGAAGCCTAAGGATCTTGACATGAGCTGGCACCTGGTCTGCCAGTGTCACAGATGGCATCCAAGGAGTTGTGGGAAAGTGTAACATATATAAATAAGGGAAATTACTTTCTAAAAACAAAAGCGCCTAAACTCCCTTACTTGCTTCCAATCATTCATGGCAAGGTACACTGTTAAAAAGCTAATGCTCTCAGTCCCTTTATTTATACAAATATGAACTTTGCCAGACTTAGTTGCACCATTTACTTAGCATATGCTTCTATTCTAGATTAAGATCTAACAGCAGAATCAAAGAAACACTGTATTTTGCTAGTATCAAAGGGGTAGCCATGTTAGTCTGGATCTGTAAAAAGCAACAAAGAGTCCTGTGGCACCTTATAGACTAACAGACGTTTTGGAACATAAGCTTTCGTGGGTGAATAGCCACTTCGTCAGGCGCATGTGCTTGTTTGTTACTGGTATACTCTGAAGATGAATAGACCACTTCGGTACATTTCATCTGGATACAAGAGAACGCTGGACAGCCTCAGCAATAGTTTAGCTATTTTTGTCTGGGCTTTAGTGGTCATAATGTGTATCAACAGTTATTGGGAATGAATCACAGTTGCTAAAGGTCTGTGATTTTTTCTTTAACATTGATTTCACTTTAGCAGGAATCTGCAGTCTACCTTTGTAAAGTATTTTGACATCTTTGGATGAAAGACATTTTATAAAGACAAGTGTAGCTGTCTTCTCCTCTCACCCCTGCTTCTTTAAACTAATTTAGTTCTGATTTCTAGATTGCTTTGTATTTGTGGTGCAGAAAGATATTATTGTTATTGGTGTATGTTTTTTAAAATTCTGTGGTCTTGACTATTACAGCTGGATTTTAAACTTTCTATATACTCACTCAGGTATCCCTCTGCATGAAAAGCAGTTTCTCAAAACTGTGCTTGTAAGAAAGCAGTCTGGTATAAATGGGTCATAGACACAGAAGTTTAGCGAGAAATAGATCACTTCTTATCTTTAAATCATCCCCGTGGAAAAATGGAGGATATTTCCTGTGAGAAATTTCTTGCTGACTTTGAACGTGGTTGGAAAGCCAGCATAAAAGGCTGATCTAGATACTCGTCTATTGCACAGTTTGAGACAAAGTACTTAGTTCTAGACACTATCAAAGAATTTCTACAGTAATTTAATTTGGAAACAGATAAAATCCAGTCAAACTATTGGATCATTTTATTAAACATTTATTTTCTATATTATATATGCAAGAGTGAAATCAAAATAATAATGGCAGAATAGAAAGAAGTTGTTTTCTCAATTTTTTTTAATCCATAGATGGAATGGAGAAAAAGCTCATTACCTAAAGTAATTTTATTTCACTTTTATAAAATTCTCACTTCACTTGCAAACAGTGTTGCAAAGAGGATGATGTTTGTAGATGTCTGTCTGGAGTGAATATTTTCCCAAAATATTGTAGCTATGTAAAAATTGTATGTGGGAGAATAAAGCAGATGGCTTTTTAAAGTAGCAGCTGGTAGGTAAAATGTAATGTCTGTGTTAGATTTCTTCTTAGATCATGTATCATAGAGTGAGGCAACTCACTAATTTCTCAGTGTTCATGAACACAGACACTCCTCACCCTTCCAATTGTGATAACAAGTTTTGCCATATGGAATTTGCTAATCGGTTATAGTGCGAGAAATTTGACCATTATTTGATAATAAACCTTTAAAGTTTCAAAAGTGCCTAGTCAGCAACTTATTAGTGAAAGTAAAGAAAAAAGGCTTGGATAGTGTCTGTCACCAAAAGTGAGAGTGATCCCGAAAAAAAACTTTTCTGTGCATGTGCCTGGTTCCTGCTGGCCTGCAGTATGCGAAAAGATGCTATCTCATGGATCCCAGTTTGTCCACACTCTTGTACTCCTCTCTGCTTTAAGAGCTTATTTGATCATTTCCATTGCTCAAAGAAGGCTCTAAAGTCTTAAAGGCTGTTGTTACCCCAACTCACCCATTACAGCTTTTAAATTACTTGCTTTGACTTCCACTCGAACTACGGACAGGTAATCTTGTAAATATTTTCAAGTTCTGTTTTCTCTTACCCACCCCTGCCTCTGTATCCTGCTTGAAGTAGGGATGGGAGTTATTCAACTGATAAGATGGGAAGCAGTAAAATAGAGTAAATGTTAGACATTTGCAAATCTGGGATAGTGCATCAGGGAAGATATCTGTCATTCTTGGCTTCTTTTAGAGATCTAGTTTGGGGAGACAGTAAAGTTCCATGGCTAACCTGTGAGGTTGCTGCAAGTCCTGGGTGCTGGCAGGGCTGTGAGTGAGAAGGGGATATGGATGTCTAGGGTAATATGTTGTAGAGAAAGGGATATGGATGTCTAGGGTGATATGTTGTAGTCTAGCAGTGAGAAACAGGTGGAGGGGCAATGGCAGAGGAGAGAGAAAAGCCCTTCTGAGAGCTGGCTCCTTCATTCAGCAAAGTTGCAGCGCGTTTCCCATAAAAGCTTCTTTCCTACTTGCAAGAGATCTGGTTGATATAAGTGGAGCAGATGAGTGGAACATGCTGCTGGTAAGAGTAGGAGGCAAGTGACGGAAATTCTAAGAGAATAGTAGGACATGGCCATTTAAAATCTTTTAGAAACAGTAGTGGCTTAGAATAAAGTTGGATTTTGCAGGTTTTATTTTGTTTGAGAGAGAGAAAGAGAGAGAGGGTAGTCGTTTTATTATGTCCTTGGTATAGACAGGCAATCTTTTTGCCTTCTAGGCAAGTGAAAGGTTTTTTGTTTTAATTTGCTGTCTTTGAAAAGGAGTCACATTAATACCAGGCATCTGGCTTTTTGCATAGTGTATCCCTGCACTGGCAGTAGGCTAGGCATTGACTTCCAGCATTAGAGGGTTAACTGCTGTTGAACCATGGACTTCAGCTGTATCCTTGCTTGCCACTCTAACACTGAGCAAACAGAACTACAGTTATTATTGTTTAAATTTATACTGTGTTAATATATGCCTAGAAGACTGAACCAATGGGGCTCCATTGTGCTAGGCACTGTAGAAACATACTAAGTGACTTTCCCTTTCCCAAAGAGCTGACATCTTTTAGATTATAAAACTGAATACAAAAGATAAGCATAGTTCAGATACAATTTTGAGGGAGGGATGCTTAGGTTTAGCATTACGTTTGCAGATAGAAAACTCATTTCTTGCTTCTTCCTTTAATCTTTTTTCAATATGTTTTTTTCTCTGCAAGTCCAGATAAGCATGTGCTGGTACAGTAGAATGCAGGTAGAGAAATGTGAAGAAAAAGGAACAATTTACTAGTGAAGTAGACTGATTAGATTAATTCAAATAAGATGTAACATATTTACAGTCCCTGTGCATATTTATTACTAGAACGTTGTATTATAGATTTGTGGTGTTATAAACTTTGACTTCAGAGTCCTGCAGCAAATGCAGAATGTGTTGATCTTTATATGCTTGATTGCTAAGACCAGAGGCTCTGGAGCTTTTGAGGGGACTGCAAATTTCATTAATCTTATCCTTGCCAGAGCATCCTGTTTCAGAAGCATGATATAAATAAGTTAAGGTCATGTTGGTTTTGTTGGAGTGCTTTTAAGGTTACTTTTAATCAATGGGAATGTGCTAGAGCTGCTGTTTTGTTTATGTTTTTTACAAAATTAGATGCTTTTCATGTATTTACATTAGTTATGTGGAAAGATTCTGGTACGTTAAGAAAATAGGACCCCTTATATTTTATAAAGGTTATACCAGAAAATGTAATAAAGAAAGAGAGAGCATAATGATAGTATTTTACATTTTAATGAAGTACTCCTCTGCCTTTCCTCCACGGGGTTGGTTACCTTAGCTGATATCCCAGAGCTGAGGAGGAGGGTCTAAAGAGACTATTCTTGACTGGCGGAGGGAGGGAGGGTGGTGAGGAAAGTTACTTGGTTGTAATAGGAGGTTTTAAACAATAATGTTTCTGCAAATCAACATTCGCTTTTTGTCCTAACCTGCTTCTTTGGACTCTATGATAATTATAGTTTCACATGGCTTTAACTAATGGCATTTTTTAATAGTGTCAATATCTAGAAGGAGAGGAATGGGTGAGGGTAAAAATAAAAGTAAGGGGTAAAATTAAGAGAAATAAAATGAATGCTAGATATGAGGAAGAAAGTTGACAAGTGGTTTAGTCTATAAAACAGTCTCTGAAAGGAAGTGATGGAAACTGTTGAGCTAAAACTATCACGACACCCATAAATTGTCTCTTGGTAATAATGATGACCATCATATAAAACTCCTCATGTTGTTATATCCTCCTAAATTTGCCAGTGCACCTTGCCTTGTGTATACGTGTCTTTTAACCTGCAAGTTTTTCAGGGCAGGGGACTGTCTTCATCTTTGTCTTGTGCAGCACTGAGCACATTATCATCACTAAAAATATAATGAACAATAATAGATAAACAAAGCGTGAAAATATACTATAGGAAAAAATATTCCACCGGCCCCGAGGGTTTGCATTAAATGACCCGATAAGTCTCTTCCATTTAACTTTTGTTTCTTTGTTAAACTGTATTGTGCAACACACAGCAGAGCTTTTGTTAGGTTCTTAGCTAGAGCTTTTTATAGACCTTCAGCATGTTTCCTGTCTTTGTCTTCCACCATCCCAAGGAAAGGAATCCATCAAAAAAAATCCAGTCAGATGAGAAAATTTCTTCTATTCATATTGGGTATTGGAAACAGAATGGAGAGAGTCATGTTTTCCTTTTGTATTTCTCTTGTTTTAAAGAAAGCTGTCTCCTGATAGTTTTTGGTGGGATAGGATTGACAGCAGAGAGATTGAATGTGGGATTTCTACTGGGCAAGAGAAGAATGGTGATTGTTTCTATATTGTAGAAGGGGGCATCATAGATGGACATCTCTGCAGGGAGAGCAGGTATATCATCCTCGTCATATGTAGTTTACTGCTAACTGGTGGGCATATAGATGCACTCCAGATCACGTTAAAGTCAGTGATAAGATTCCCATTGGATCAGAACCTTAGATTGTAAATTCTTTGGAACAAGGAACATCTCAATGTGTATTTTTGAAAAATTGTGTAAATTTGCAGCACAACAGAAATTATTTTTAAATAGCCCACTTAGAATGTTTTCATTATTGGCTGTTGTGTCCTTTACCTCAGGAGTTTAATCATATTCAGATTTGCCAAACATACCCTGCCTTTTCCCAAAGTTTTTTCTTTTCAGGTATTTTGCATCTTTGTTTCCTTTCTGTTTTTGTTCTCTCATTAGTTTGTCTTTATGTTAAATTCAAAGTGATGTTTTTTATAGGTAAATACACAGGTTCCCTCTTTGGTTCTAATGTATAAAATTGAATCTGTCTTAATCATAATGTCTGTTCAAATTTAAATGAAGACTTGTCCCTTTCTGTTTTCTTCTTTCCTTTCCTATTTAAGGTAGAACAACTCAGTGCCATCTTGCCTGCAATCTGTGTCAGTTTGTCTTGTTAGCTGAAATTCCTTCTTTGAATGCTGGTCCCTGTGTGTATTCCACTGGATTATGCATGCACTCCATGCATCTGATACCACATGATTTTTGCTGGCAGTGTCCTTTGGTGTGCACCTGCACCCTTCATTTGCTTGTGTGCCAAACCAACGGCATAAGGGGCAGAGTCTCCATTCCTATTGGACCCAGTCCTTACAAGAGAGATTCTGACACCATTGATCCATTAACTCTGAGAAAAATCAATCCCTCACGCCATCTACAAATTGATGTATTTCAGCATCAACATTACCAATAGCACTACCGTTAGAACTGGAGACCACTCTTTCTGGGAATCTGACATCAGGAAGGGACCAACATCACCTTCGCCCAGAGCTGTGAGCCCAGATAGCAGATCCAGAATCTCCTGGGCCAATTCATGACCTTATAAAATTGTGTACCACACTCAGGACTGTTGATACCCTATGCCTTGGGTCCTCCTCTACCTTCTCCTCCCGCTGGCCTTACGGTGACCATGGGACTCATACATGCAATATCATGAATTAGTAAGGTCTCATATAGTCCCTTCCCTCCCAGAGATCTGCCAGAGCTCCCTGCAAGGAGCCCATGGGAGAGAAGGAGGAAGAGCCAGATCCAGGAGTACTGCTGGTGCCAACAGGAGTATCATCATCATCATCTTTTGATAAGGCAGTTGTTTCATCCTCACTTTATCTGCCAAATGACCACAAACAAGTTTCAGGAAATATTAAATAGTGTTGCAAACCCTCCATATTCTTCTGGAGGAAATCGAAGAGACACCTCACAGACTCTTTGATGTCTTACAGAGTGTGGGACCTATTAGAGTGGCACTCCTCATGAATGAAGCCATCCTAAAGCCTGCCAAAGTCATGTGGCATACTCAAGCCACCTATGCGCTTACTCCCAAGAGGGCAGAAAGGGTATTTTGTCCCAGTCAAGGAAGCAGAATTTTTGTTCACACATGCTGCCCCAAACTCTTCAGTAGTTCGAGCTGCTAACTGAACGTAGTAGGCAACAGCACACAGGGTCTGCATCTTCAGATAAAGAGGCTAAATGGTTGGATCTCCTCAGAAGGAAGGTGATTACATCAACCAGCCTCAATTCCAAATAGCCAATTATGAGAACTTGCTTTCAAAGTATGATTATGCCAACTACTCTGAATTTTCAGGATTCAGAAACAAGCTTCCTTAGGATAGTGCACAATTTCAGGTCCTTATTGAGGAGGGTAGAACATCCCTACAGTAGATGCAGCTGAAACAGACTCAGGGTCAGTGGTGGCTGCTATCATTATGAATCACAAATCCTGACTTTTCTCCTTGGGATTCCCCAAAGAAGTTCAGCCCACTATTGATGAGAATAATTTATTAAACGAAAAGACTGAAGAGTCGTTACGCTAACTGAAAGACTCTAGAGCAGCTTTCCACTCCTTTGGGATATGTGCACCAGCACCAAAGAGGAATTATCACAGGCACCCTTATAAGTCTAGATCATCACCACAACTGCTCCTACAGCCAAAGAGGATATGAACCACTATGTAAGTAACAGGATGCAGAGAAACAGAGAACGCTTCTCCTTCCAGCCACAACCTCCTGTCAAGAATAATTCTGATGGAACCTCGAAAAGCTGCAAACTAACCTAGATACCATGTCCTTCCACCTCTGAAATTCAATTTGGTGGCCATTTTTTCTATATGTGAAAAATAACAGACAAATGGGTTCTCAATATCATTTGTTTTTGCTACACCATAGAGTTCTCCTCCCCCTACAAAACTCCCTTCCCTGTCCTTTTTCAGGAACCAATCTCATGAGGTGATACTCGTTCAAGAGATAGAATCTCTACTTCAGTGGGGAGCCATAAAGCTGATACTACCTCAACATCAGAGAAAGAGATTCTATTCCCTATATTTCCCCATCTCCAATACAAAGGCAGGATGGAGACCCATCTTAGACTTCTAGCAACTCAGCACCTATGTCCACAGATTGAGATTCAGGATGGTCACTCTGGTATACATAATTCTGTCCCTAAACAGAGACGACTGGTTCATGGTTCTCTACCTGAAAGAAGCCTGTTTTCATATGGACATCCACCCCATCACAGGAGATTTCTGAGGTTCACTATAGGTCGAAACCATTATCGATACAGGGTGCTCCTCTTTGGACTAGCAACAGTACCTCTGGTGTTTATGAAGTTTCTTTCATTAGTGGCAGCATGCTTTCAATGCCATGGCCCAACAGTCTTTCATTACCTAGACAAGTGGCTGTTGACAGGGAAATTTCATCAGGAGGAACTGACTTCAACCTCATCTTTGCTCAGTCTTCAGTTTCATTGGGAATCTGTGCAAACACAGAGAAGTCCATTTTAGTTCAAAAGAAGAGCATTGAATTTATTGGAGTAATTCTGGACATTCTGGAATTTATTGGAGCAATTCTTACCTCTCTTTGGACAGATTCTAATCAATGAACAGTTTATTTAGTCAACTCCGAAAGACCGCACAGGTGTCAGTTCATTCATGCTTTATCCTCCTGGGTCACATGGCATCCTGTACCTATGTCCCATCTTTCACGAGAGTTCAGCTTCACCGTCTACAGGTTTAGCTTCGGACAGCATAAGTGCCAAACATACACAATATGGACAAGTTAGTCACATTCTCACTCCCACCCCTGAATGTGGGGCTCTCTAGCTTGATGGAAGAGCAGGGAACATGTATGCATGGCAGTTCCTTTCTCTCAGTCCACTCACCAGTTGTGCTGGTGGTATGTCAGCTTTCAGGAAGTAACTCACAGCATGTCTTATATTAATTTAGATGAACTATCTGGACCCAAAGAGTCAAAGATATTAACATAACTCAATAACTGCCCAATATTAAACAGGACTCCGGGTTTGATATACTTGAGCAGCATGGCAAACGCACTGTTAAAAATCATTTTTACCATTTATTAAAGATATAGAAAACAAAGGAAAATCCGTTAAAGCATTTGAAAAGTGAAGCATTAAGTAAGGCTTAATTTTTACAACATTCCTCATTCTCTTTCCTATTAGCTGGAGAGAGTTTTTAGAAAGAAACCCCCTTGTTTGACAGTCTGTTAGATGGTATTAAAGATGGTAATGACCATCCTTTTGAGGAAAAGAGACCAAGTTAGTTGAGGTGGGCTAAAGCTGTCATTGCTGCTGTTAAAGTCTGATCCTGTTTCTTAGAAAACAAAACAAGACAAACACACAAAATAGGAGAGAAAAGAACAGCAACGATTAGAAAATGCAGTTTCTGTCTCTGTTGTTTACTTTTATGTGCAATCTCACTGCTGCAAAAACACAGGCACCATGCACAGTCTTACCAGCCACTCTGAAACCTGGCAAACTTGCATCAGCATCAATCTATTTAAGGCATTGCATTTAGTTTCCTTTTTCTGGTCACAGGCTTACAGCAGTGTTGCAAAATATACAGTCTTGGCCGACTAAGCCAGACTCTTATTAGATAGAAGGAAAAAAGAGAGGGATAGGAAAGAAAAGAAACAATGTGGGGAAGGAAGAGAACACAGGTAGGGGTGTGTGTATGTGTGTGTTGGAGAGAGGGGTATATGGTCTGGTTAGGACAATCCTTAGGAACAGGATGCAGAAAGGCCAAGGTCCCAGGAGATAGTAGGGATGTCAGCCACAATGGTGAAGCTCTCTCTGTCCTCCTCTTTGAAGGAGGCAGTACTGCAGTAGCCTCCATCTGTATTTTTCCCCCAATGTCTCTTCTTTTTTTTTAAGAACCCCAAAAAGGCATGTTGGGCAGAATAGTCCAATTCTCTCATTATTTTGTATACCTAATTCCCAAAACACCAACTTTGATTCTTCAGACTCACACTGTCTTGTTTACTAGGCAAGATCTTAAGAATCTTTGAAAATTATATCAGTAGGCCTTTCTGTTTGCATGAATGCAGTCTTTTTGTCTCTTTCTTACAACTTTTTCCATCAGCATTGATGATTATAGGTTATTATGACACTTCATGAACTTTCACTCAATTTTTACAGTTGAACTCATTAGGGTAAATTTGTAAGCCTGATTATCACAACAGTCTACCTGGGAAAAGTTAAGCCAAATTAACTCAAGGTTTGACTTTAAAGCACATTGCTTTTGAATAAATGTCCATATGAGGTTAAAAGTGGTCTTAGTTTGCTTTAGCTTAACTCACTTCCTGATGAGAGCATTCACACAAGGGTTTAATGCACTTTAACTAATGCATTTTAAATTCACACCTTCTGTTAATTTACTTACCTTTCGAGAGTGTCCCCAAGTAGACATGCCTTCAGAGAACAGCAGGCATCATTCAGTTCTGTCCAGTTCTTATCTATAGATGCTGCAGAGACCACATATGGTAATAATGTGGGTAGTTGAGTTTCAGATCCTGGTTTAAATGAAATGGGTGGTGCTGAAGTTTTCAGTGATAGGTGCTTAACTTTAGCATTTACATCCCTGTTGGTCTACCAGAATCCAAATCTAACTTTCTAATTAGGTTCATTTACTGAGCCCATCACCATAGCATCCAGTAACACCCCAGGTTTACAAATAAACAAGGGCCTTATCTATGCAAAGCTTTCTTTCTGAAAAATATCCTACCACTGCTAATACAGGGGCAGCTCCACCTGAAGTAAAAAAAAAAAAAAAAAAAAGCAAAAGTTTTAGTGTGGACAAAGGGCCGCCAGTATGTTACCACCATGTCATGTAGACTAGCTGTGAGTAGTTTTAAATGACAACAGTGCTTAACTCCAAGAGCTGTCTTGTCCACCCTAGGGTTCCCACCATTGCTACTGCTAGTGGGACTACAGTGATGTGAAAAATTTCAGCAAATGCTTAGTGTATACACAGCCTGTGAAACTAGCACCTGTGTGAGGTTTTCTTTTCCATTCCTCCCCAGAGGGTAAAGAGGTAGAAGGTGTGTGCATGCTTATCAGTTGAAAGCTAATGTGCTCCATGTTGCTTAGTAGAAAAGCAAGACTGAAGAAGCGAGCTACATTTGAACTGGAAAATAGTGAAGTTTATTGTCATTCAAATTTCCTGAGAGAGTGAATTCCACAGTCCAGGCCCAGCCTAGGATTACGATACATCCGGATTTTACTGGACATTGTCTCTTTTTGGAGGCTCCATTCTCTGTCCAGATGGATTTTTCAAATAACAGGAAATGTCCAGGATTTTTGAAGAGTTGACATTGCAGCTCAGAAAGAGCCGATTGGTCCACTTCCTGACTGGTCCCTCCCCTAGCTCCACAGCTGATGAGTCCATTCCCCTGCAGCCACCACTGCTGTATCTTGTCCACCCAGGCACCACCTTCCAGCCCTGGGGAGGGCGGGAGGTCCTATAGGGAGGCACTGACTGACAGCTGTCACTGCGTCCTGGACTTGCGCCTGCCACCGTAACAGGGAGTGACCTGCCCCCCACCTCCAATGAGTACCCCCACTGCAAGGTAACTCCTGCAGCAGCCCCAATTGTACTCTCTTCCAGCTCCCCCTCCCCGACCCTGGCAGAATCCTCTTTTTGGGAAGCTGAAATATGGTAACCCTAGTCCCACTCAACCATCCACCTGAGAAAAGTGTCTCCTGCACACACGTTTGTCTCTTGGTGTAGACAGCTTCATTTTTCCTAATTGTTGTGGAGCTGTTGAGGGTAGGTGAGGGAGTTTTATAGTTAATCTGGACTCAGATTTAGAGGCTTTAGAATTCACTGTTGCAGCAAGCTCTTTGCAGTGTTTTTCTTTACCTCCCAGCATACTCTGTCTTGTTAAGGTTGAACTTCAGCCATTGATAAATTTTGAATGGGTGCTTTTTAATCAAACCAGAATTATACGTAAGTATTTCTTAAGGTTTAATCGCTAATGAACTCTCTTTCACATAATTAGGTCCATGATGTTGAAGTCCCCTTTGTGGGAAATCTGCTTCCTAGTTACATTAATAGTTTTATTATGCAAATGAGTGGAATAATACATCTGCCACACCTTAATGATATGTACAAATTCGTCACCACTTCATAGTGTAGAAGAGAATTTGTATTACATCAGTGATGTGACAGACAGTTGGTAGCTTTGAATAAGGGGATAAAACAGAGAGAGAATTCCATAAAGTATTTAAAAGTAAACATAATTGTATAATCTTGGCAAATGTATAGATTATGTTGATTTTATAATGTTGCTTCAGCTGATATGTGCTTTCACAGAAGAGTAGAATGTCAAACTCCATAAGTTTCACCATTTGTCATCTTCAAACGAGTTAAATTACAGTACTTAATCTTGAAGAAAATACTGTAATAGACAATTATCCTTGGCTCTTGTATGATTATTTTTTAATTGAAACATCAGCATGTAAAAGATGAGATATTCTTCACTTAGAGCAATACATGTTTATCAGGTTAATGCAATATGATGTGTTTTACAGTAGCTTAATGGATTTCCTTGTGCTTTTTAATTAATAGCATAATAAATTCTGACTTCCTGGGAAATGCATCACTGAAAGATTTTACAACCTTTGTAATGACCAGATAACTTTGTCCATATTTCTTTACAGAAGTCAGGTACACTTTTACAAATTATAGTTCAGAAGAACTAGATAGACTTCACATTCTTCTACAAATCTAAGATTTTGTATCTCTAAAATGTAAGCATTTTGAAGATGTGAAGCACTATCAATTCTAAGATTAATAATTCATTCTTCATATAAACATCTCAATTTGTGCTATAATTCATTGTATGTGCATTGCGTGCACATATACATAAATTTATATTGACAAACCATCCTTCAGGGTAACAGAGCTATTTACACTTTTGATGTTAAAATCTCTTCCTGATATTATGTGTTTAGTATTTGTTAGAGTTATACTGAGAAGGATTAAGAGTTTTTTGTTTTGTCAAAATATTGAGCACTTGAGCAGTTCAGACCTAAGAGGCTTTTCTCTGACATTGCTGAAACAATCACAGTAATTCACATTCTCATCTTACAAAATCCATAAAGGTGTCTGTTTTTCCAGAGCTGTTTTCAGTGATCAAGTTGCTGCTTCTTTCCTTGTTGGAATTTTTTAAAAAGAGAATTTCATAGTAGTACGATTTTCAAGTATTTTTTTTCTCTCCATAGCTGGAGGGTTTGGCTCCTCACACTTCATAGTGTCTTAATGTTTTATCTGCAGAGAATTCATACTGATTTTGTGAGATGACAGTTTTTGCATATCAACAGACCATGGCATCACAGTAATAGGATTGTGAACTGATTACAAAATTAAACGCAATCAGCTGTGAAAATAAAAGTTCATATTCACTTTTATTTAAAATGTGTGTCTTTAAAGAATACCTTTCACGTTGGAATAAGCCAAAACATCATTTACACAAAAAAATCTTGGTCAGTAATTTTTTGTGTTCTATTCTTTTTTATGAAAGATGTGTATTTCTTTGTGTGAATGGTGTTTGTATATAGTTGGTATATTCCAGTATAAAAAGCATTCTTTAAAAATTAAACTTGGCTGACGGTGTACTGAATGTATAGGTGATCACACGCTGATGCTACTTATTATTTCAAATGTTTCTCTACACAGATGTTGTGGGTCAAATTTTCGCAACTCTCTACATGTTTATTACCTATAATAAGCAGGCATATGTGTCTAGTGTACATGCATAGTTACTGTGATTGCACATGCAAAATTACAAGGCATGCATGTGTATCACAATTGAGCGTGTGCAGTCACGTTAATTGTGAGCTCAAATGTCACAGCTATGACATCTAGGCTCCCTGTGACTATTTTGCTTCAAATTAGTAAAGTCTAATGTAGGTAACAGAGACAGAGATGTGGCAAATTGCATCAAAATTGGTGTTGAAAGAGAGTGCCTACAGGCATTCAGCTCATATATGCATATGAGAAACATAAGAATAGGTTTTTTTCTGTTTATACACTATGATAGTCTGATTCCCCCCTCCCCAACATTATTTACTCCTAAATACACATATCCAAAGTTGCTTGGACAATATTCAAGCATATAGTTAATATGATGGACGAACGAAACAACCTTCAGTAGCATTGACGTTGTGCTTATATGACACAAAACTACTTATTTTACCATAGGTGAAAAATGATTATATGTTAGAAATAGCAGATCAAGTGGACCAGGAAATTGCTTTGAAGCTAGGTTGCCTTGAAATCCGGTAAGTTGAAAACTGCACATTTTGTTTCTGATGTACTGTATACATTCATTTTGAAGCTGCTTTTAATTCATATTTTTCTTGATTCTCTTACCACTATAAATTAGTAAAATATTGTTAGGAATTATGAAAACTAATTTATCATTTCAAAGAAAAAATTATCAGAATATATTGTAACTAATTCCTAATGGTTTGTAAATTACAGATTCATTTTACAGATCAATTAACTGTCTTTTTATATTGATTTTATTTGTTCCATATTAGCAACTAAACAGTTCGAAGGCCTAAAGATTAAACTGGAATATTCAAAAGAAAATAAGTCTGAAATGTATTTGCTAGCAGATAGTGTCACATCCTCATTTTTCTATTAATAATACAGATGAAGAATTAGTTAAAAATAAAACACTGCTGCTTTTTCTCTCTGCACTTGATGTTGAAGATTTTTAACATGCTAATTTAAGAATGCAAAATATTTTTCCAGAACAAAGTTTCTGAAAGGGAAAATGAACTGATTTTGTGAGCTGAACTGATATTTTGTGTAGCCTTTTCATTTCCAACTGATAAACATAAACGCTTGAGATACTCAGTGTATGTTTACCACATTGAGAATCTTGAAACAGTCACTCCTTAAACCTTTTGAAATATATTTTTGCTGTTTTATGGAGAATCTCAGGGCTAAGATACCAGTAATTGCTTTAGTTCTGCTTTTGTCTTGCAGAGCAAGACTATGACAGTAACAAGATCATTAAGACATGAATGGCAAATCGAGTGTTATAGAGCAAAGGAAAAAAATGCAGGTTGAACAGTAATTTTCAGAGTTTAAACAAGATTAGGACTACCACTAGTAACAGGAATACCAATAACAAGGATGTGGCACTTGGGTATTGTGGGTAAGGGCTTGAAGTGTTTTCTCTAGCCTTAGTGGCAGTCTTGGAAGAAGGGAAAATTCTATTTACCTTTTTTTAGAAAATGTAACGGATAGAACAACCCAGTATCCTGGGCACTTTTCTCTCAGACAGCTTCTACTCTCCAGTATTTTTGCGAGCACATTGTGGCTGTCTGTTTTTCTTCATACTCATCATGGTGCTACTAGTATTATGTTATTAGTATAGCATTCTGGGATGTCTCGTGCATGAAAAATACTTTAATCAATTAAAGTCTACTCTGGTGTAGTAGTGTAATAGTATGTCAGTGAACACATATTTAAAGTCAGGCTGCAAATGTGTTTTCAGTGGTAGGTCTCTGAAAGCTCTGAATGCACTTATTGTAGATTTAAGGTGGTTCATCCAATAATTATTGCTTGCAAATATTTTTTCCCTGACTTTAGGAGATCCTACTGGGAGATGAGGGGCAATGCACTAGAAAAGAAGTCCAACTATGAAGTTTTAGAGTAAGTATTGCATTTCAGTTTGAGGTTTGAGCTGTTGCTTGTACAGGAAAATGAAGACTAGTTTAGTGAGAAGGCAGCACTGCTGCCATTTTTTGTAGTGAGGTCACAATAGTAAGAATGTTATTTTTATCTAGACATAACATTTTATCTAAAATAAAGTGTGAAATCTTCAAACCTGATAAAAATTCAGACCTTTGAGTCTATAGAGGTGATGAGAGCTCATTTACCGCTGTATGACTAAGACAAATTGGCTTGTTAACAGTTTAAACTTGCTGATTTGTAGTATCATAGGTTTCAGTCCTCTATCTGTATTCTGTTAGTGCTTGTGGGATAAGCTAGTCTAGTCCTACAAATTTAACAATTCTTTGTACAAAAATGGATTTTCTGTGTATAATTAAATTAATCAGTCACAGGACTAATTTACACAGAGTTCTTTAATTACTTATCTGATACTTGAAATTTAAAATCTAATGATTTATTTTCCCTTGGCTTCTGCTAAGTGTGTTTTACTGAGTTATGATCTTGGGGTCAATAAACATATAGTGTATCCACCACATATTCCAAAACTTAAAACATCCAAGAAGCATCCTGATAGCAAATCTAATTTGTAGACTTAATCATACTGTATAGTAGATGGCTTCAATCCAAATGTGAACAGAGTGCTTGAAAAGCTTTTTATTCAATTCCAAAGGAGACAATTGATGTTTGTTACAACTCTGTTAAAGGTCAATTTTGTTTTCATTAGCTTCAGTGGAATAATGTATCAACAAATGCTTTAACTAGTTATTATGCTTTGCTGCTAAAATCCTTGTGGGATAGACAAGACAGAGTATATTGCATAAACAAGCTTAGGTTAACAGCTCAGTTTCAGCTTTCCAGTTTTTATTTTAAAATAAAATAAGATAAAGTGAGCTAATTCAGATAAAAGTTTGGTACTTGATCATATGAAGGTAGGGTAGAAGATTCTTTTAAGGGCAATTAAATTGTTGTTTAGGACTCATGAGGAAATATACTGTTTTTGTTTGCTTGTTTTGAAACAGGTTAAAAAATAACTTCCAGCAGTTATATCCAGTTGATATGAGAATAGATGCTCCACTGTTAAGTTACCTTCTTTCAAGGGACATATGCCAGGGAAAGCAGGCTATGCTGTGAACAAGACTGCAAGGACATTAGTTCTAATAATGCAGTGGCAGAGATCTAACCATACTGAACACATAGTTTGGAGTCAAGAATTCCTGGGTTCCAAACTCAGCTCTGCCTGAATATTATGATGATTTATTATTAAAATATGTGTCTCATTATTTTCAAGGACTTTGTTCTATTTGTGTAGAAAATGTTATACTAACACATATCAAACATACTTAAATATATATATAAATAACAGAAGTATGTGTGCAGTACATACATATTAAATGTAATATTTAGGGCTGTTAGTCTATAAGGTGCTACAGGACTCTTTGCTGCTTTTACAGATCCAGACTACCACGGCTACCCCTTTGATACTTGACACTTTATATTATTATTTTGATTACAAATGTTTGCACTGTAAACAAAGATAAACAAAAGAAACAGTATTTTTCAATTTATCTCATACAAGTACTGTAGTGCAATCTCTTAATTGTGAAAGTGCAGATTACAAATGTAGTTTGTTTACATTTACAGGAGATAATGCTGCCCGCTTCTTATTTACAATGTCACCTGAAAGTGAGAACAGGCGTTGTCATGCCATTGTTGTAGCTGGTGTTGCAAGGTATTTACGTGCCCTATATGTTAAATATTTGTATGCCACTTCATGCTTCGACCACCATTCCAGAGGACATGCTTCCATGCTGATAACAGGTTCTGCTCATCTAACAAAACAGTACGGACTAATGTATGTTCATTTTCATCATCTCAGTCAGATGCCATGAGCAGAAGGTCGATTTTCTTTTTTTGGTGGTTTGGGTTCTGTAGTTTCTGAATTAGAGTGTTGCTCTTTTAAGACTTCTGAAAACATGTTCCACACCTCATCCCTCTCAGATTTTGGAAGGCACTTCAGATTCTCTTGGATCAAATGCTGTGCCTGTCTTTAGACATCTCATCTCATACCTTCTTTGCGTTTGTCAAATCTGCAATGAAAGTGTTCTTATATCAAACAACATATGCTGGGTCATCACCCAAGACCGCCAAAACACAAACTATATGGCAGAATGTGGATAAAACCATGGAGCAGGAGACATAGAATTCTCCCTCAAGGAGTTCAGTCACAAATTAAATTAATGCATTTTTTTAACAAGTGTCATCAGCATTGAAGCGTGTCCTCTGGAATGGTGGTCAAAGCATCGGGCATACAAATGTTTAGCATATCTGGCATGTAAATACCTTGCAACACTGGCTACAACAGTGCCATGTGAATGCCTGTTCTCACTTTCAGGTGACACTTTAAATAAGTGGGCAGCATTATCTCCCGTAAATGTGAACAAACTTGTTGGTCTTAGAAATTGGCTGCTAAGAAGTAGAACTGAATAGAGTTTGTCTCTGAAGTTTTACATTTTTGTTACATAACTGCACTCAAAAATAAAACAAAGTATATTTGTAAGTGGCACTTTCATGATCAAGAGGTTGCAGTACAGTACTTGTAGGAAGTGAATTGAAAAATACTGTTTGTTTCTTTTTTACAGTGAAAGTATTTGTTATAAAAAATAATAAAGTGAGCCCTGTACATGTTTTATTCTGTGTTGTAACTGAAATCATTGTATTTGAAAATGTAGAAAAACATCTAAAAATACTTATAATAAATATAATTTGGTGTTCTGTTATTGTTTAACAGCGTGATTAAAACTGCAATTACTCACAATTAATGTTTTTAATTGAGCTAATTTGTTTTAAGTTAATTGTGTGAGTTAACTGCAGTTAATTGATAGCCCTAGTAATATAACATTTCATGTGGAAAGTTGGAAGTGTGGAAAAGTACAGGGCAGAGCAAAGAGGCAGTTGGATTAGTTCAAAGTCAGTGATCATCAGTAGAAATTTATCCCCTTTAGGATACATTCAAAGAGGAAGGAATAGAGATATGCAGTAAGAAATGTTAAGAGAGAGAAAAGATTATAGAATGTTGTTAATATAAAGGAAGTGAATGTACTGGTGACGTGGAGGAAGGCTGATACATTGTCACTTTCTTAAAAGGAGGATAAATGGTGAGAGTAATGACTACAAATGAGTTATTGAGGGGGGGGGTTGGTCGAAAGAGTGAAAGGCAAATTTGATAGATTTGTGAGAAAGTGAGCAAGAAAGACCTAAGGAAAGGCAGTGGATGCAGTTTTCTTAGATTTCAGCATGACCATCAATAAGATGTTCCAAAGTCAGTTACTGGACAAACTTGAAAGTATAAGCATTGGTATTTAGGTTAGTAATCTTGATTGAAAACTAGCAGGGGGACATTTTGGTGCCAGCAAGATCATGGTGCCATCCACCCTGGAGGCCTTTGCAGGGGCTAGGGACCTGATAATCCTCCCGGTACCCCCAATTCCAGCAGGACAACTTCCAGCACCAGGGAGTTCATTGAGCAGAATGGAGCAGGTAGCCTTGAGCTCCTGTCTGGCACCAGGTCCTCCAGTACCGAGTGGAGGGCAACTGGCCCTGCTGATGTTGGCGAAGACTTCCCCACTCTGGCACTGATCACTGGACCTCAGCCCTAGCCAGCAGAAGTGAGGGACACTGGCCTCCCATGGACTCTCCAAGCTCACATGTAGTCAGAGGTGGAGTCCTGCACCCAGTCCAGGGACTGTTATGAGTACCCAGTATACATCCCACCAGATGCCAGTGCGGGTTCCCCCCCGGGCACCTGGCCCAGAGGACAGTGGCCTGTGCCTGTCCAATGGCCATTTTGGAATCTGTGAGATTTCCCCCTAGTACCAGGACTGCCTTCCCGCTGTTTGTACTCAGTGGTGTCTGAGAGAAGAGCCCCACCACCACACCATCCGGCACCTGACTTGGACTCTGGTACCGAGCGCAAGAACCAACACACAGTACTTAGGCCAGTGTGATATGGTCAGTGCAGATGTAGAGGAGGAAGGCAGGCTGCCACCACCTCCTCAGACGAAGCTGTGTCAGGATCGAGCAGCTCAGCGCCACAAGATGACTTTAGAGTTCACCAGGAGCTATTGAAAAGGATGATTTTGAATCTTAGAGTCCTTTGGGAGATATGACTATAATGTTTGGGACTCCATGGCAAAGTTTAAAGACTTAGTGCCCAGGAGTTCACTGTTCTAATGGAGGAAGGGAAGACTATAGCCAGGCGGCCCTAGACACAACTGACATGCCAGCCAGAACAATGGCATCAGCTGTGGTCATGGGAAGGTGCTTCTGGCTGCCACCAGAGGTTCAGCAGTCCATTCAGGATCTTCTGTTTCAGGGAATCTCCCTCTTCTCTGAACACATGAATACAAAACTGCATGGCCTGAAAGATTCCAGGGCTACCCTCAGATCCCTGGGTCTCTACTCCCTGGCACCTTCGAGGAAGCATTTCAGACCTCTCCAACTCTCTGCTCCACCACCTCACCAAGACATGTTTAAAAAACAGAGATGGGGTTATAAGCACAGGCAACTGCCCGTTTCAACTTCAGCCTTGCTACTAGACATGCACAAATATCCGGGAGGCCCAAAGCAGAACTTTTGAAGGGGTTCCCGAGGGCATTATATCCACCAGATCCTGCGCCCCCCCTTGTTTTCAGTCCAACTCTCCTACTTCAGCCTGGCATTGTCCCTCATCAACTCAGATTGTTGAGTGCCAAGCATGGTCCTTCAGTTTTCTTCCACCTGTCCCTCCCATCCACCCCCATCCCCCTTCAGGGATCCTTTCTTATGAGCAACTTCTAGTCAAGGAAGTGCAAACTCTGACAGTAGGGGCTATAGAGGAGTTGCCTTGGAACTTGAGGGGGAAAGGATTTTACTCCTGCTATTTCCTAATCCCAAAGGTCAAACGGAGTCTTCAACTCATCTTAGACCAGTGTCTCCTCAACAGTTATCTCAAGAAGCTGACGTTCCACATAATCTCCCTGGCTTCCATTATTCCCTCCCTGGATACAGGGGACTGGCACGCCGCCCTTGACTTAAAAGATGCCTATTTTCACATCTTCATCTTCTGGGGCCATTGAAGGGTCCTCAGATTTGTCGTAAACCAGACCCACTACTAATGCACTGTCCTCCCCTTTTGGCCTGTTGGCAACCCCCTGGGTTTTCAGAAAATGGATGGCGGTTGTGGCGACTTTCCTGAGAAGGCAAGGCATTCAAATTTACCTTTATCTCGACTATTGGCTGATTAAGGGCCAGTCCAAGGCCAGATCAAAGCCAGCATCAGTCTGGTCCAAACTACCTTCCATGCCCTGGTCCTATTGATAAATGAGCAAAAATCAATTCTCATCTCCGTCCAGAGGACAGAATCTATCAGTGCAATGCTCAGTTCTGCTGAGGCCAGAGCCTTCCTCTCAGAGGCTTGCTTCCAGACAATGTTGGCTGTAATATCCAAGGTCCAGGCTCAGCCCATCACAACAGTCCATTTGTCCCTCCGACTTTTAGGTCACATGGCCATGTGCACTTCTGTGGTTCAGCACGCAAGACCGCACCTCAGATCCCTTCAAGCTTGGCTGGCCTCGGTATGCTCACCACCCTATCACCACTTAGACTCGGTGCTCACTGTTCTTATCCTGGTCCTCATCTCCCTTGATTGATGCATGTGATCCCTCTCTCACCCCTCAGCCATCAGCATCCCTAATTTTGGACACATCTGATCTGAGTTGAGGGAGGGCCCACCTCAGGCACGTCAGGACTCAGTGCCTGTGGTCCCAGGAAGAGCTCTCTCTGCACATAAACATCAGAGAGCTCAGAGCAATCTGCTTAGCGTGCCAGATGTTCATACCCCAGATCACAGGCAAAGTTGTATGAGTGCACATGGACAACATGGTAGCCATGGTTTCCATTTACAGACAGGGAGGAGCGTGCTAATCGGCCCTGTGTCAAGAGGCCATTCACCTGTGGCATTTCTGGCTGAAACACTCCATTCACCTCAAAGCTTCCCACCTTCTGGGAGCCTGGAACGCTGACAGGTCTTTCTCTTCTCATGACTAGTGGTTCCTTCACCTAGAGGTAACCAGATCCATCCCACAGAGATTGGGATTTCCCCATGTAGACTTGTTTGCAACCAAGCAGAACAGGAAATGTCAGCAGTTCTGCTCACTATGTGGGAACAGCCCAGGCTCTCTCTCAGATGTCTTCCTACTCCCATGGACAAAGCTCCTGGTCTTTGTTTCCCCCCATTTCTCTGGTATACAAGGTTCTTCTGAAAGTTCAGTGAGACAAAGCAAAGGTGATCCTGATAGCCCCTGCCACACCAATACTGGTTTGGCACACTACTGGATCTGTCAGTAGCAATTCCACTGCCGCTCCTACCTCTCCCGGACCTGATCTCGCAAGATCAGGGTCATTTGCTTCACCTAAACCTCAAGGCCCTCCAGCTGACCATATAGAAGCTCCATTGTTTAATCCAGTGGAGCTGGCCTGTTCAGAACAAGTCCGCCATGTCTTGCTAGGTAATAAAAAAACATTTAGTAGAGCAACTTACCTAGCCAAGTGGAAGCTTTTCTTGGTGTGGTCTTCCCAACAAGGCTTCTCACCAACTCAGTCACGTCTCCAGTCGGTGTTGGAATACCTGCTTCATCTGAAACAACAGGGCCTAGCCACTTCATTGATCAAGGTGCATCTAGCAGCAATTTCAGCCTTCTACCCTCTGGTGGATGGTAGGTCAGTCTTCTCACATGAAATGTCCATTTGCTTCCTTCAGGGTCTAGAGAGGCTTTACTCTCAAATTTGTGAACCTGGCCCTCCGTGGGACCTAAACCTAGTCCTGTCGAGACTCATGGGTTCTCCTTTTGAGCCGCTGGCATCGTGCCCTATGTTGTATCTCTCCTAGCTATTACCTCAGCCAGGAGGGTCTCAGAAATCAGGGCCTTGACATCAGAACCCCTGTATATGGTATTCTTTAAGGACAAGGTTCAACTCTAACCCCGCCCAGTGTTCCTCCCAAAGGTGGTCTTACAGTTTCATAGTAATCTTCCTGTCCATTTTCTTCCCAAAATGGAAGAAGAAAACAGAGGAGCAGTGTCTCCACACACTGGATGTTAAATGCACCCTGGCCGTCTACATTGAAAAAACCAAGCTGTTCCATAAATCCACACAGCTCTTTGTGGCAGTAGCACATAGGATGAAAGCCCTACTGGTTTCAGCCCAGAGAATTTTGTCCTGGATCACTTCCTGAATTCATATGTGCTACGAGCAATTGGGCATCCTACTTCCTGCCATTTTGACAGGCTGTTCAACAAAAGCTCAGGCTTCATGAGCACCATTCCTGTCCCAGGTCCCTGTTCAGGACATTGGTAAGGCAGCGACCTGGTCATCAGCACATACTTTATCCTCCTACTGTGCCATCACCCAGCAGGCAAGAGATGATGCCAAGTTTGGTGGAGCAGTGTTACAATCTGCATATCCATGAACTCTGAGCCCACCTCCTCAGGTACTGCTTGGGAGTCACCTAACATGAAATGGACATGAGCAAGCACTCGAGGAAAAAACAGTTACTATTGTTTTTGTAATTGTTGTTCTTCAAGGTGTGTTGCTCATGTCTATTCCACAACCCACCCTTTTATTCCTTTGTTGGCGTTAACTGGCAAGCAGGAACTGAGAGGATGAGAGGCCAGTGGGGCCCGTATACCAGCACATGAGTGCGCGGCACCAGAGGATGCTAGAGCTGGCCCAACGGCTACCACTAAGGGTAAATTCTCTTGTGTCTGTGCACGCACTGCATGCTCACCTAATGTAGAATGGATATGAGAAACACATCTTGAAGAACAACAGTTACGGAAAGGTTAGTAATTCTTTTATTCACAAACTGTGCTTCATGGACCTCCCCTTCCAGGTGGACTATGGAACTGTTTTTCGTCACAGCAGTGAAGGTCACTTTTCAAGCAAAGTTGTTTTTTGCTTGTTATAGCACAGTCCCAGGCCCTGATAGTACATGAAGACTTTTTTGACCAACTGAACATAAACAAACACCCTCTGCACCTGATATGGCTGCTTATTGCCTATCATTGTCAGGTGTGTTCGATGTAAATTTGCTGTTGATCAGATTTTCAGATGAAACTAAAGCTGGAGGGAGGTAGCCCAAAGAGGCAGACAGAGTCAAACTTCAGAGTGACCTGTAGCAGTTAAATCAGTAGGGACTGCAATAAAGGGAGACTTGGTCCTAATAAATGTAAATCCCTACACCCAGGAGAAGGAATTAAGCTGCACAGATGCAAAACTGGGAGATAGAAAGAAGCATCTGCACCCACTGCATTAAAAAAAACTTTAAGAAGCACATCCCCCTTCATGCTGTCCTAATATTACTGTTCTCTTTTTTATATCAACTTTTTTATTGAAGTGTTGAGGGAAAAAAATAGAAATACAAAACTAATAGAAGAAAAAGATACATTTTCTACAACTAATAAGCACCGTGGTAACAAGCCCAGAGAGCTCACTGCAGTTGGTATTTGATGGGTTAATCCTAATGAAGTTTACACTGAAAAGAAAATGCAGTGTTTATATCCAATAATTCCCACTGATAGGAGAGCATCAATTATAGTAAATATAAAGCTGTTGGCATAACCACATAACTAGAGATGTAGATTAATCACACTTAACTCATGCGATTAACTAAAAAAAATTAATTGCAATTAAAAAATTAATCACAATTCATCGCAGTTTTAATCACACTGTTAAACAGTAGAATACCATTTGAAATTTATTAAATACTTTGGATGTTTTTGTACATTTTCAAATATATTGATCTAAATTACAACACAGAATACAAAGTGTACAGTGCTCACTTTATATTATTTTTCATTACAAATATTTGCACTGTAAAAATGATGAATTGAAAAACTATTTCTTTTATTTACCTCGTACAAGTACTGTAATGCAACCTCTTTGCCATGAAAGTGCAACTTACAAATGTCGAATTTTTTTTGTTACATAGCTGCACTCAAAAGAAAACAATGTAAACTTTAGAGCCTACATGTCCACTCAGTCCTACCTCTACTTCAGCCAATTGCTAAGACAAACAAGTTTATTTACATTTACGGGAGATAATGCTTCCGGCTTCTTATTTACAGTGTTGCCTGAAAGTGAGAACAGGCGTTGCAGTGGCGCTTTTGTAGCCGGCATTGCAAGGTATTTAGGTGCCATATATGCTAAACATTCGTATGTCCCTTCATGCTTCGGCCACCATTCCAGAGGACATGCTTCCACGCTGATGATGCTAGTTAAAAAAATAATGCGTTAATTAAATTTTGACTGAACTCCTTCGGGGAGAATAGTATGTCTCCTGCTCTGTTTTATCCAAATTCTGTCGTGTATTATATTATAGTATGCCATATTATAGCAGTCTCGGATGATGACCCAGCACATGTTGTTCGTTTTACAACACTCCATCCAAGGTTTAAGAATCATAGATTATTAGGGTTGGAAGTGATCTCAGGAGATCATCCAGTCCAACCCCCTGCTCAAAGCAGGGCAACTCACAACCCTGGGTTTAGCAGGCCAATGCTCAAACCACTGAGCTATCCCTCCCCCAATCTGAAGTGCCTTCCAAATCTGAGAGGGACGAGGTGTGCAGCATACCTTTAGAAGTCTTAAAAGAACAACACTCTGATGCAGAATCTATAGAACCCGAACCACCAGAAAAGAAAATCAACCTTCTGCTGGTGGCATCTGACTCAGATGATGAAAATGAACATGCGTCAGTCCACTCTGCTTTGGTCATTATCGAGCAGAACCCATCATCACCATGGACGCATGTCTTCTGGAATGGTGGTTGAAGCATGAAGGGACATATGAATCTTTAGTGCATCTGGCACATAATGATCTACAACAGTGCCATGCGAACGCTTGTTTACAATGTTACTGAAAGTGAGAACAAGAAGCAGGCAGCATTGTCTCCTGCAAATGTAAACAGGATTGTTTGTCTGAGTGACTGGCTGAACAAAAAGTAGAACTGCGTGGACTTGTAGGCTTTAAAGATGTACATTCTTTTATTTTTGAATGCAGTGGTTTTTTCATACATTATTCTACATTTGTAAGATCAACGTCCATAATAAAGAGATTGCATTGCAGTACTTGTATGAGGTGAATTGGAAAATGCTATTTCTTTTGTTTTTACAGCACAAATATTTGTAATAAATATAAAGCGAGCACTGTACACTTTGTCTTCTGTGTTATAATTGAAATCAATGTTTGAAAAATGTAGAAAACATCCAAAATATTTAAATAAATGGTATTCTATTATTGTTTAACCATGTGATTAATCACACGATTAGTTGTGATTAAGTTTTTTAATTGCACAATTAATCGCAGTTAATTTTTTTAATTACTTGAGAGCCCTAATATAAACCAGTAACAGCTATTAACTATCCCTAACTGCCAATGAAAGTAAGGCTGCGAGGTCTTAGTCTGGCATTGTTGGTTGAGCTCTCTCCTGAATAGGTGTCAGTCCAGTCCACAACCATGAAATGCAGCCGTCTGGAGTTTGCACGTGGTATTTTATGTTATGGCTATGGGTACATTTCAATTTATAATGCTTATTTCTTGCTTATAAAAGTTTTGAATATTGCAGTCGCGGACCACTGCTGTAACTCTGTATACTTTTATGTTAAATTCTACTAAATTAAGAAAATTGGATTTACAATCTAATTTTAAAAATAGGATATGCTGTATTAGCAAATGTGACTAAGAGTTGCTATTCATTAAATTCTGAGTGGTGATTTGTGTGGCATTTGCTGCAAACTCAGATCTGTAATCAAAAGCTGTTATGTGATTCAGTTTAGAAACAAATTATTGTAGCAGAATGTGGGAACCATGTGCTATAATAGTGTTAAGATGGTGACAACACTGCATTAATTTAGAGAACTTAATTTTTGCAGAATTCTTCTGCTCGCTAAAGTGTTTAATGTTAACTAAAGTATTCCTTGTCAAAATGTCTTTGCATATTATTTAGACTGTAATGGTGTGTCAGGTTTATCTAATTCTACGTAGAATGATAAAACTACATTATTTGAATTTGAGATGAAATACATCAAAGGACTTAATGTTTATGAAATTTTATAATCTTTTCCAGCTTAATATCATTGCACAGACTCCGGGGTTCACTGCTGTGAATGAGTATTCTGCTACTTTTAATTTATAATGTTTTAAAATGTATTTTATGAATTTATTGTATAACATCCTGAGTGCCCAGAGAAAGTGCTTCAAAAGATTATTTTTATTCCATAAGTAAGACTTAGAATTCCATGTATGTTGTTTCCCTCTTAGCCCATTGGAAGGCAGCTGGTTGTATATACTTCACAGGTTGACTAACAGCAATTTTCTGACATAGGTGGAAATCTGTGCAGTCTCCCTCAGACAACAGATGAAACTTGCATGCAAATTAGCTGCAGAGTAAGGTGGTGATTGAGTTACCTCTGATATGTCAAAGGTCTAGGAGTCTTGTTATGGCATAGATACC